>NW_006921624.1:4905320-4933097 GCF_000298275.1 Orycteropus afer afer
TAGACTGACCGGCCGCTTAGGACGTAGTCATGTGATCCATCATGAGAAACACCACTCACAAGTGAAGTCCAGCCAAGTTGACAGATCTTCAGCTATCACAAACAACTTTGAACATTGACTCTGTGCAGGTCCTAGACTAGGCATGGGCACAGTTCCACAACAGGGATGTGAGCAGAGGCTTCTGGGAAATGTAACTTTTGAGCTGGTTCTGAAGTCTGAGTTAAAGGGTAAGATGGGCCAGGGAGAGGAGGATTTTGGACAGGAGATGAAGGGACACAGTAGAGAGAGAGTATGGTGTGTTTGGAGGAGGAAGAGTTTCCAGCTGTGGTGACCGGGGTTGCCTCTAGGGGCACAGTAGGGAATTAACCTGAGGAGAGGGCCTTGAGTGCAGAGTTAGGAGGCTTGAACTTGACCTGCAGGCAGTGGGTCCCCTGTGGAGGGGAAGTTAAACAGAGGATTGACAGGATTGGATTTGCATTTTAGAAAGACTAGTCTGATGGATGTTTGGAGGATGGATTGTTCTGGAAGACTGTGAGACAAGAAGATGAGAAAAGGCCTTTTCTTTTTCTTTATTTTAACTTTTTATTGTGATTTGGGTGAAATTTTACAAAGCAGCTGTGCTTTACATTCATATACATACTGTTTTGTGACACTGATTATAATCCCCACAATGTAACAGGTCTCTTCCCACTTCCTCCCTGTGGAAAAAGCCTTTTCTTGACACCTGAGTCAGGCTCTGAGAGATGAGGGACGTGGAGGGAAGAGAGCAGGAAGCTGTTCCTCTGTAGTGGTGGGGCTTAGGTGTGGCTGCTGGGGCTGCGTTGGTACGTATTCAAAGCTTCACCCACCAGGACCCTTGAATGTTCAGCTTTTTGTCTTTGTCACGCTTATGCAGCGTCACTGCATCACACACACAAGAGGAAGAAAATATTGGTAAGAAAGTATGTCCAGAACACAGGTCTTGTTCTCCATCCCGCTGCAGCTCAATCTGGAACATCCTCTTTGAAAAAGGCTGTTCAGAGGGATAGAAATACAGCAGGTAAGATCCCTTAACTGCATATTGTACTTTACATTTTTAAAGTGACTGCCTATCTTTTCACTTGATGCCCACAACCCTGTGATTTAGACATCATAGAGAGTGTTACTCCTATTTTACAGGTTAATCTGAGGCTCAGAATCTAAATGGCTTGATCATTGTCACATGTCATTATTGTTAGGTGCTAACAAGTCAGCTCCAACTCATAGTGACCCTGTGTACAACAGAGCGAAACACTGCCTGATCAAACACCATCCTCACAGGCCTTGCTATACTTGAGCCCGTCATCGCAGCCGCTATGTCAATCCATCTCATTGAGGGTCTTCCCCTTTTTGGCTGACTTTCCACTTTACCAAGCATGATATCCTTCTCCAGGGAGTGGTCCCTTCTGACAACATGGCCAAAATTGGTGAGACAAAGTCTGGCCATTCTTGCTTCCAAGGAGCATTCTGGCTGCACTCCTCCCAGGACAGATTTGTTTGTTCTTCTGGCAGTTCATGATACTTTCAGTATTCTTCGCCAGCACCACAACTCAAAAGCATCAACTCTTCCTTGGTCTTCCTTATTTGTTGTCCAGCTTTCATGTGCATATGAGGTAATTGAAAATACCATGGCTTGGGTTAGGTGCACTTGAGTCTTCAAAGTGACATCTTTGCTCTTCAACACTTTAAAGAGGTCTTTTGCAGCAGATTGGCCCTGTGCAATACAACATCTAATTTCTTGACTGTTGCTTCCATTGGTGTTGATTGTGGATGCAAGTAACATGATATCTTTGACAACTTCAGTCTTTTCTCCATTTATCATGATGTAGCTTATTGGCCCAGTTGTGAGGATTTTTGTTTTCTTTATGTTGAGGTGTAATCCATACTGCAGACTGTAGTCTTTAATTTTCATCAGTCAGTACTTTAAGGCATCTTCACTTTCAGCAAGCAAGGTTGTGTCATCTGCATATCACAGGTTGTTAATGAGCCTTCCTCCAATTCTGATGCTGCACTCTTCTTCATATATTATAGAGTCTTGGATTATTTGCTTAGCATATAGATTGAATAAGTATGGTGAAAGATACAATTCTGATGCGCTTCGTTCCTGATTTTAAACCATGCAGTTCCCCTTGTTCTGTTTGAAAGACCGCCTCCTGGTCTATATGCAAGTTCCTCATGAGCACTATTAAGTGTTGTCAAATTCCCATTCTTCTCAATGTTACCCCTAATTTGTTATGATCCACACAGTTGAATGTTTTTGCATAGTCAATAAAACACAAGTAAACATCTTTCTGGTATTCTTTGCTTTGAGCCAAGATCCATCTGACATCAGCAGTGCTATCCCTTTTGAATCCAGCTTGCATTAGAAGTTTTCTGTCAGTATACTTTTGTAACTTTTTGAATTATCTTCAAGATTTTACTTACATGTGATATTGTTCAATAATTTCCACGTTGTGTGGGATCCCCTTTCTTTGGAATGGGTACACATGTGGATCTTTTCCAGTCAGTTGGCAAGGTAGCTGTCTTCTCAATGTTTTGGCATAGACAAATCAGTGTCTCCAGTGGGGCATCCGCTTTTGAAACATCTCAGTGGGTATTCTGTCAATTCTTGGAGCCTTGTTTTTTTGCCAGTTCTTTCAGTGCAGCTTCGCTTTCTTCCTTTAGTACCATTGGTTTTTGATCATATGCCACCTCCTGAAATATTTGAACATTGACCAGTTCTTTTTTGTACAGTGACTCTCTGTATTCCTTCCATCTTCTTTTGATGCTTTCTGCACCATTCAATATTTTGCCCATAGAATCAGCATTACAATTTGAGGCTTGAATTTTTTCTTCAGTTCTTTCAGCTTGAGAAATGCCAAGCATGTTCTTCCGCTTTCGTTATCTAACTCCAGATCTTTGCACATTTCGTTATAATAATTGACTTTGTCTTCTCAAGCTGTTCTTTGTAATCTTTTTTCAGCTCTTTTGTCTTGTCATTTCTTCCATTTGCTTTAGCTACTCTCCGTTCAAGAGCAAGTTTCAGAGTTTCTTTTGACATCCATTTTGGTCTTCCTTTTCTATCTTTTTAATGACCTTTTGCTTTCTTCATGGATGATGATGTTGATATCATCCCACAATTCTTCTAATTTTCAGTCATTTATGTTCAGTGCATCAAATCTTTCTTCAGATGGTCTCTAAATGCAGGTGGGATATAACCAAGGTCCTATTTTGGCTCTTGTAGACTTGTTTTAATTGTTTTCAGCTTCAATTTGAACTGGCATATGAGCAATTTATGATCTGTTCCACAGTCAGCTCCTGGCCTTGTTTTGGCTGAAAATACTGAGCTTCTCAGATTGCCTCTTTCCACAGATGTAATCAATCTGATTGCTATCTATTTCATCTGGCGAGGTCCATGTGTATAGATGCCATTTATGTTGTTGAAAAAAGTTATTTGCAGTGAATAAGTCAGTCTTGCAAAATTCTATCATGTGATCTTCACCGTCACTTCTATCACCAAGGTCATATTTTCCAACTACTGGTAATTCTTCTTTGTTTTCAACTTTTGCATTCCAATCACCAGTAATAATCAATATATCTTGATTGCATGTTTGGTCAACGTCAGACTGCAGAAGTTGGTAAAAAAATCTTCAATTTCCTCTTCTTTGGCTTTAGTGGTTGGTGTGTAAATTTGAATAGTAGTATTAACTGGTTTTCCTTGTAGGCATATGGACATTATCCCATCACTGACAGCATTGTACTTCAGGACAGATCTTGAAACATTCTTTGTAATGATGAATGTGATGCCTTTCCTCTTCAATCTGTCATTCTTGGCATAGTAGATCTTCTGATTGTCTGATCCAGAGTGGCCCACATCAGTCCATTTCAGCTCACTGATACCTAGGATTATCTATCTTCTGTGTGTTCCATTCTGTTGTACATAGGGTTGCTATGGATCACTATGAGTTGGAGCCGACTCCATGGCACTAACAACAGCAGTAGAAATTTCTTAAAGGAGGCAGCTCTTCCCCAGTTGTATCTTGAGTGCCTTCTGACCTGAAGGGCTTGTGTTCTGGCACTATATCAGACAGTGTTTCAGGGTTATTCATAAAGTTTTCCAGTAATATATCAGACAGTGTTTAAGTGCTATTCGTAAGGTTTTCACTGGCCAATTCTTTGAGAAGTGGATGGCCCGTTCCTTCTTCCCAGTCTGTCTTACTCTGGAAGCTCCACTGAAGCCTGTCCACCGTGGGTGACCCTGTTGGTATTTGAAATACCAGTTGCATAGCCTCCAGCGTCACAGCAACACTCAAGCCACCACAGTATGACAAACTGATAGACAAGTGGTGGAATGTTACATAAAAAGTGATACCTGTGTGACATGGATGCAGGTCCATGGTCTCTAATTTCAGGGCTTAGCTTAAGATACTATGCTGTAGGTTTGCCAGACCACCAGTAATGTTGTTAAAAATTTTGTTCTTTTGGCAGAAAGGAAGACGGATATATTTTTAGCTTTTCAGCAGCCCTCAGTAGACCTGAGTATTAAAATCTCCAGGACACCCAACTCAAACATTCTGGTTGATATAAGTTTTAAAAATTGTAATTTACTTCTTTTTGTGTTTCAAAATCGTTTGTAGAGGTTTATGGAAGTTGACATAATTAAATGAGATTACAAATAAAAATGAAGGCATTAGAGCAGGCAAAAATAAGAGTGACTTGTCAAATGGAACCACAGAGGGAGTATGTTGAAATGCATGTGGTGACATCCTTCATAGTACTGAAGAGGGGACTTAAAATTCAGCTGGTGGCTCCTGGTAGCAAAAGTAAAAAGGGAAATTCAGTTACAAGGTCTCCAGTGCCTGTAAGATGAAAATGTTAAGATAAAAGGACAGCTTTTGCTGGCACAGAGCCCCGGGGAAGTATTTTCTCTGGTGGGTTTTTACAAAGAGGGCTCTGAGTGATATATAGAGTCTCCAACAATCCTCCATTCAATAAAAGCAATTGTGCACAGGGCCAGATCAATGTCGTCCAAATCAGTATGCTTGCAAGTATGAAGGCTTTCAGGCGCTGGGATGCTATCTGGCTATTTCCCATTATTCTCTTCTTTTTGGACAAGAACTACAAAATCAGTTGGAAATACTGCAGCCCTGTTTATAGATGAGCCTGGACTTGAATATGCCTGGACAGTGGTCCCATATCAAGCAATTCTGATTTTTGCAGCATCCTCTGAATTCTGATGTTAAGCCAATCAGTTTTGTTTTGGATGTGATCAAACCATCCTTTGCTCATGCCAAGAGCATTTATTGCCAGTCTCCTTGCGCTTGCTCGTAAGCAATTTGGAGGGAGACAATGCCCTTGCTGAAAACACAGCTTGGATAGAAGGCATATGAATTCACTGCCTGATTGTGCATGGACGTGGAGAAGTTTGGCCATGAGAGGTAGTTTGCCATATTTGTTTTAATTGCATGTAATTGCAGTGACCTCGTGCCAGTTGACTCAGCATGTGTTGTGAATTTGAAGTTTGTTCATTTGTTTATTCAACAGACATTTATTGCTGCTTGCTGTGGTACAGCCACTGGTGTTAGGCTATGGGAGTATAAGCTTTGGCTTTTACTTTTGGAGTCTTATTTACTCTAAGAAAGGTCAAACAGTCATCCCTGATCAGGACCACAGAAAGTCCTGGACAGAATGGGAGAAAAATGTAGAACAAAATTCAAAATCTTAAAAAAGACCAGACTTTACTGGTCATGAAAAGACTGGTGGAACCCCTGAGACTGTGGCCCTTAGATGCCCTTTAGACCTGGAACTGGACCCCCCAGGGATCACCCTGCAGCCGTAGAAGGTGAACTGTAGCACTCATGAGGAATGTACTCCTCAGCACAAGACCAAGAGGGCGGCATCCGGCTCCAGACAGAGGCCGGAAGGCAGAGCAGGGCAGGAGAGGACGAAGGGAAACGGAGAACCCAGGGGGAAGAGGGGGAATGATGTTACATTGAGGGGTTTGCAGCTGGAGTTATGAAGCAAAATGTGTAAAAATAGTTGAAGAGAAAACTAATGTGCTCTGTAAACTTTCACCCGAACCACAATTAAAAAAAGAAAAAAGGTCAAAAAGTGAGGGTCATGAATAGATCACCTGTATTGCATTACACCTCCTCGCCACCAGAGGGACCCATATCCCTTCAAGGATGTTCAAGAGGCCTTTATAACAAACATCAGAAGGAAGACTGGGCAGTCTACCTCTGTAGAGATACTGCTTCAGAAACCCAGGGACTGGTCGCTGTGAGTCGGATTCGACTCGATGGCAATGAGTTTTTTTTTTTTTTTTTTGGTTTGGAGCAAACCACGGAGCCCTTGTGGGGCAGTGGGTAAGCACTCAGCTGCTAACTGAAATGTTAGCAGTTCAAACCCACGAGCCACTCCATGGGAGAAAGATGGAGCAGTTTGCTTCTGTAATGATTACAGCCTTAGAAATCTTACAGAGGAAGTTCTACTCAGTTCTGTAGAATCATCATGATTTGCAGTCTTGATAGTATCAGGTTTGCAACCAACCAATCAAATCAAACCAAACCAAACACCCCAATATTCCCAAGTTGATGTCCTAGCTGTGACATTTAAAGTGTTCTGACTTTTGTGGTCTGTCACAGGGATGCTGCCTGGATTCTGACATCTCTGGTCCTCAGGTCCCTGACTTTGATACGTTGCTTGGATCCAGGGACCTAGGGCTCTCCTTTTAGTGCCTGTGTATCAAGGGTGTGTGTGGGTATATGTGTGTGTGTGTGTGTTTGGTGAGGCTTGATGGAGGGAGATAAAGCTTTATTTTAGATTTGTTTTTGCCATTCCAGGTACTCTGTATGTATTCTGTTTGGTGTGGGTGGGGGAGAGAAGCAAGTTGTAGTCTTTTTCTTTTCTTTTATAAGCAACATATACTAGATATTAGACAATGGCTTAGCTGGTAGTCTCCAGACTGTCTCATAATGCTATTATCTGTCATGGGGCCTGTCATCTACCACCCTGACAAGGGTGTGCTTCAGTACCTGGGCACTTACCTCTGTGGGGATGTGTTTGCTGGCTAAAGCCCAAAAATCTAATTAAAGTTTTTCTCGTCACCCAGCTGGCTAATCCCGTATGCTTTGACAGGAGCAGGTTTAATTTCAGGGTAGTTCAGCCTGAACCCCTATGGTTCTCACATGCACTAGTTGATGGATAGCTCCAAATGAGATTGTGACAGCATTCGGAACATCTCTTGGTGAGTCGTAATCAAAACATGGCATTTGGAGACAGTGTCTACAGGCTGCTTGGTTGGGGCTAAGACCACAGACCTAAGGCACCGTGTATTTTTTTCTTATCAGGGGTCAAAACTTCCTTTATGTTTTGCTTATGAGGTGAAAAGACTTTGGAGAGTAATGTACAACTTAAATGCCATATGGTGGAAGAAGTTCTGTCTTTTCAAAGTCCACTTTCTTATAAGAGAGTTTGATGCAGAGACTTGGAGTCGAACTGAATTTGAATCCTGGCTCCCCCACTTACTAGTTATTGGACTGGAGACAGGCAGCTTTGCTTCTCCGTTTCTTATGAGAAAATAGGGGTTAGTTGTAAGGGTTCTATGAAGTAGGGTACATCGTAAATGATCAATTAAATGTAGTGATGATGATGGTAATGATGATGACAACAGTGACAATGACCCTGTCACTTGGGGTGCTAGGAACTTAGCAGTTTTAGAAGACATCTGAGGAATAGTGGAAAGCAGTGCTGAACTTGGATTGAAATTTCTGATTTACCAGATTAACCTCTAAACTAGTTAGTTAACTTTAAACTAACATACTCCCCTAGAGTGGAATTGACTGTATCCATTTTAAAATTAAGTAAAGGACTGATAAAAGTCAGTGCATGAGAAGTGCCCTATGGTTCCTGACACATAGATGCTGAGCAGATGATCGGGGTGGTTGATTTTGTCTCTTCCTTCTGCCTTTCCTGCTTTTAATTGTGTAGCAGGTGCTGGCTCAGGCCTTTGAGTGACAAACCACTGTGATAGAATCTGACGGACACTGTTGACTAATAAATGTGGCCTACCCTTTTACCAGTCAAGTCAACAAAGCTGTAAATTTCTTCCTTGAGCAATACTGACCTCTCTTCTGAAGAAAGTGCTTATCTGTTCCTTTTCAGCTGATCAGTCCCTCTTGGAAGGGAGTCAGAAACATCCTTTCAGATGGAGAGACTGGAGTATCTCAGTGGCTCATGGATGAGGCTGCTGGTAATGTTGTTTTAAAAGGCTCTGTCCATCAGTTTTCTTGTGGAATTGCGACAGTCTCTATGGGGCACAAACAGGGCCTTTCTCTTGTCTCTGGTTCTCATTTCATAATTTCTGTGCCAGGCTCTGTCCTGGGCACTGAGAGTACAGGGCTGAATCAAATCAGACACAGTCTCTAAAGGAATTGAGTGGCAAAATATAATAGAAACACAGACAAAGAGCTAATTAAAATAAGCCTGATGAGTGCAGATAGAGATGATGAAATGCTTTGGGAGCACAGAGAATGAACTATGTGAGGAGGGTGGAGGGGGCAGGAAGGAAGGCTTCAAAGAGGAGGTAGATTTGAGCTGAGGCTTTAAGGCTGTGTACGTGTTTGCCTGGGGGACAGGAGAGCGACCATGGTTCCAGTAGAGGGAAGGCCTGTGCAAAAGCTTGGGGGCACATCAGGGAGCACTGAGGAGGGCTAGACGTGAGGCCAGGCATCATCCTGTTGCATCTTTCAGGTGGGAAAACAGGTTTAGAGAGGTGTGTGATGCCTTGGCTGGTGCCCTGTAGCTAGCTGTTCAGTGACTCAGTGAGGCTTGAACCCCCAACTGCTTTGGCCGCTCATCCTGGGCTTTCTGGTAAAGGCTGCATTGAGCCCTTGCCTGGGACATCTGCAGTCCTCACGGCCAGTCCCACACAGTTAGGCCTGTTTGTTCATTCTCTATGGCAATGACTGTCTCCTTCCAGCAGTTTCCACTTTTTTCTTTCTTCTTTTTTAAGCATACGAAGCTCTTGTTCAGATGAACTCGTATGGAGAGAAAGTGGAGCTGTTCAGGGTGAAGTGTAGCTGGGGGCCTGTACCCGCACCCTGTCCTGCTTGCACCCTAGCCCCCGAGAACAAGGATGCTCCCCTGAGCATGGGTGGAGCACCACTGTCTCCGACTGATTCTGGGGCTGCTTCTTACATCACTGAGTCCCTAGAGCTCCTTAGGATTTTGGAGAAGTCTCCTTTGTATATGTAAAAGTGACCACTGAGCAAGTTGACAAGTTTCTTCAGAGTGAAACCTGATAAGGTAGAAATTTGATGGATGAGAACCTTCTCATTCTCCATCTGGCCAGAGATAAAACCAAACCAGTTGGCTGGAGAAGGAGGCGTGAGGGCTTAGCTTTTCATTTCTAATGAGATTCTAAGATTTTGGGGATATTTTAGTATTCAAATACTTTATTTTTTTTAAAGTCAGCCAGTCTGCTTTAAGAGTACAAAGGCAACTCTCAGCTTTAGTGTTGGACTAGAGCACACCTGTGAATCTTAAAGGAAACTTGCCCAATAGTGCAGGAAATGAGGGCCATTCAGTTACTATCATATAAAATGTTGCTGTGGCAGTACTCCCTTTAAAATAAGCTGGTGGTCTGTGTAGGGTAGGGGTTTTCAAACTTTTCTCCCCCTTTGTTAGAAGCCAATAAAATAGGACGCACCTAAGGGAGCCCCGCAGATTCCTTAGCATGGTGGCTTCTTGCATTAGGATTAAATACTGTTTTCTCTATTCTGCTCCAAGCCTGTTGAGTCCATTTCTGGAGGAAGGCCCAGGAACATGTAGTTAGATGTGCTGATAGCCAGCCAAGTAAGGGGGTTGCTAGTCACTGGGCTTCTTGAGCTTGGTTTGAAAAACCAGCAGTGAGTGAAAAGAACACAGCAGTCCTGAATTGAGGTCTGGACTCACCACTTTTTTTTTTTTTTTTTTTAACCTATGTTACTCTGGTTAAGTTGCTGGAGCCTTAGAACTTCAGTTTCCTGGTTGGTGAAATGGGTGTGATCACAGTACCTGCTTCATAGGGTTGTTGTGAGAGCTTAATGAGTGGAGGGATGCAAAGTGTCCCGCACCCTCCACAGGAGTTTATAGAATAAAACGGTGAGTGGTGTTTTGCTGAGCCTTGAGTAATCAAGGAGGGTTTTGTGGAAGAGGTGGCACTTGGATTGGGCCTTGAAAGATAAGCATGCTGTCTCCTGACAGAAGTGGAGACAATTTGAGTATTATTATACTTTCCATAAGGGACTGGCTGAGTATAGGCCAGAGAGCCTGAGAAGTGTGTTATGAATGGTTGGGTGGAGGAGACTGTCTGGAGACAAAGCTAAAAGGTACGCTGGGATCCACTAGTTGTTGTGGAGTGCTGTCAGGTTGATTGGAAATTCCAGAATTCCAGAATCTATCTCAGACCTAGGCAGGCCTGGCCCTTATTGGGCGGGCTGCCTTCCTCATTTTCTCAGTAGCCTTCGTTTTCCACTTGGTGCCTCTGCTTGAGTAAGAGGACTCAAGGGCCCCCGTGGGGCCAGTCTCTTGCCCTTGCATGCCTTCTGTCTTTCTGCCTGTATGTGGGCTTTGAGTGTTGGTCCCAGGGTTAAGGGTGGGGACTGGGGCAGTCAGAGAGAATGAGAAGCCTCGCTGTCCTCAAAACTCAGTCTCATCAGAAAGCCCTGCCCTGGATGGGGGTTATAACAGAGTTGTTTTTCACTCCCACTCTGCTCTTGTTTCTGGTATGCAGCTCCCTTGAGAACTCTGTGGAAGTGATAGTGGTTGGAAGGGCGGGATCTGGGCAGTTTGTCTGTGTCACAGCATCAAAACCTCGCTCTTAAGCTCTCATGGGCTCTCCACTGAGGACGTGCTGGACACTGAAGCCTGGAACGTGTTGGATGACAAAGTATATGTGGGAGGGAGGGTCTGGAAGAGTGGAGCCTTGGGGCTGCCTCATAGCGACCCTGTGTCCAACAGAACGAACACCACCAGCTGTGCGCCACCCTTGCAGTCCTTGCTGTTCTCAGGCCCATCGTAGTAGCCGTTGTGTCAGTCAATCTTAGCTCTGGGAAAATCACTCAACCCCTGTGAGCCTTAGTTTGGTAACGGTGGTAATGGTGTGGCCAGATGAAGAAACCTGGGGACGGGGGTCATCTGGGGGGATATGCGTTTGGTGTGGGTGGGGGAGAGAACATATAATTTCACACACGGAGAGAGTGAGGGGAGAACATATAATTTCCTGTGCCCTTGCTGTGCACCGCTTCTGTGCGGGACACAGGTTTAAGTTATCTCTCTGTGGTCACACAGCTAGTTAGCAGTGCAGCCAGGATTCAGGGCTAGGTTTGCAGACTTAGGAATATTGAAGGAGGTTTAAGGAAACCACTCAAGATTATCAATTTTCAGTCCTGATCGTTTTACACAGGCGAGACATGCCGTCTCCATGCCTCCTCAAAACATTTATTATAACTCTCTGGTGCCAAGCACATGAGCCTGTCTGGCTGTCTTTTTGTTACCATGGCAGCTGCTCCTCCTTGCGGCCACCTCAGCACCCCCCGCCCCTTCCCAGTAGTCCTTTCACTGTCAGCTTTCTCTAACTGCTCATCATATAAGGTCTTAGAGCCTTGGGTCCTGCCCTATTGTTTAGCATCAGAGCCTCAGTCCCAGGCTGGATCAACCCTGAGTTCTTTGTGAAACTATGCAAGAGTTTGGAATAATTAGAATTATTGACCAATGGAATCCATCACAGAATGTTTCTGTACTTTTTAATACAGTTGAGTGGAAAGAACAGACTTTGGAATCACACACACTTGTGTTTGAATGTCAGCACTAGCACTTATATGTTACTGGTGCCCTTGAGGGGACTCTGACTCATAGCGACCCTGTGTCCAACAGAACAAACACCGCCAGGTGTGCACCACCCTTACAGTCCTTGCTGTTCTCAGGCCCATCGTAGTAGCCATCGTGTCAGTCAATCTTAGCACTGGGAAAATCATTCAACCCCTGTGAACCTTAGTTTCTTTTCTGTGAAAACAGGACTAATAATACTTACCATGTAGACAGTCATTAGATTTATAGATATATGATGTGAAAAATGCCTCAGCCCACGCTTGGTGACTAGCTGGTGCTCAGTTAACGGTAGGTTCCTTTACTGATGATTATAAAAAGAGAAGTGGTTCAAACTCTTTGTCCTTGAGACAGTGATGATGTTGTAGGACCACTACCAGAAAATCTGCGTAGACTCCCTGGAGGCTCTTTCAGTAGAACCCCTAATCTTGGGGTGCGACCAAACTACCTCTTCCTGGAATAGGTAATTTTCATGTTAACTCTGGAGGGTTGGGGGTCCACGTGGGAGAAATGTGGCACAACGTTAACCAAAAAATCCAAGATCAAATGCACTGCCGTCAAGTTGGATCTGACTCATAGCAACCGCTCCTTGGGTTTCTGAGGCTGTGGCACTAGGGAAGTAGATTGCCCAACCTTCCTTTCAGAGGAGTGGCTGGTGGGTGTGAACCGCCAGCCTTCTGGTTAGCAGTCAGGTGCCTTAGACGCTATGCTACCAGAACTCCGGCACAACATTAGTAGTAGCCTTTATCACTTAAATCAGGTCAATGTTCTTTTTTTTTTTTAATTGTGATTTGGGTGAAAATTTGTACCCAAGACCATGTATAGATAGGGCTGGAAGACTGTGGTCCTATAAGTGTATTTGTATGATCTATAAGAATCCCCAGGTGTATAGTAGAGCTGACAAGGGACAAGGTTGTAGTCACTACTTGGTCACAGCCAGCTACCCAGATGGACCAAGTAGTTGAACTGGTGGGCAAATTCACTTTCCATACAGCAGTTCACATACACTTTGTCTCATGACATTGACTACAATTTACCCCAGTGCAACAGCTCCCCTCCCACTTTCTCCTGATAGTTACCTCCTCCCTGTGTCCATCCCACCATGCACTCCTGCCCCCTGAGCTGTCTCCCTGTGCATAAACAGCCCTTCTTTCTTCCATGATTGTTCTCTCCAAGGAGTGTATCTACCTGAGGTAAATGTTCAACTCATATGCCTGTCTTTTGTTGGGCTGGAAGCCACAGGTGTGGGTTCAATTCCACACCTGAAGGGCAGCTAGAGGCCATAGTCTCAGTGATTCCACCAGGCTCTGTCAGACCAGCAAACCTGATCCCCCCTCCCTTTTTTTTCCAAAAGATTTTGAGTTTTGTTCCACATTGTTCTCCCTCTCTATTGAGGATCTCCTACACAGATCCCCCTCCGAGTAGTTGATAGTGGTAGCCGGACACCATCTAGTTCTTCTGGTCTCATAGTCGTATGGGCTGTGGATCGTGTGGTGTACCAGTCGCTAGGACTAATTGTCTCCATGAATCTTTGGTTTTCTTCATTCTTCTTTGCTCTGGACGAGGAGAGACCCATTGTTGCATCTAGATGGCTGCTTGCAGGCTTTTAAGATCCCAGTTGCTACTCGCCAAAGTAGGAGGTGGAACAATGTTTTGTGTAGTATGTTATGCCAATTGAGCTTGCTGTCCCCTGTGACTATAGTCCCGAGCCCACCGGTTCAACTACTTGGGCCATCTGGGTAGCTGGCTGTGACCAAGCAGTGACTACAACCTTGTCCCTTAGCTCTACTATACACCTGGGGATTCTTTTGTTCTTGTGTGTTTTTCCAAAATTCTTGTAAGGTTTTTTCTGTGTTTTCTTTGTCTTTGGTCTGTCTCTCAATCCTTTGAAGATACCTAAAGATAATTCTTTTGAATTCCTTATCAGAGAGTTCCAATGCTGCTTCTTCCTCAGGGATATATTCTGGGTCTGTATCCTGCTCCCTTGTTTCTACCACTTTATCCTGCTTCTTTGTGTGGACTGTGATGGTCTGTTGTTTCCGAGGCATAGTGACGTTGTTGTATTTAGATCTCTGTTAACTGTTTATGAAGAGCAGCCAAGGGTGGTTCAGGCTCTTCTTGGTGTTTTTTTATCGTTGGCCCGTTGCTTTTCAGTCTTGCAGGCCCCAAGTGTCTTTGGGGTTGCTGGAAAGCAGAATGTGTTCTTAAGCCCCAGAAATTTGCGACAGCGCTGTCTCTTTAAATATCCAAAATAGTCAAGCTGCTTTTTAAACCTTCAAAATGGCGGCATCCTCCAGACCGGCAAAAGTCCACAGCTCAGCCCACCTTTCTCTTCACCTTCTCCATTTGTTCCCCAGCCACCGTCCACAGTCCTCTGTGCAGTCCCTGGCTAGCAGGGTGATTTTTAGGTTAATTCTTAAGTCCTACCACCACAGGAATCTGTGAGAGTGCTGTCTCTTTAAATATCCAAAATAGTCGAGCCGCTTTTTAAACCTACAAAATGGCGGCGTCCTCCGGATCGGCAAAAGTCCGCAACTCAGCCCACCTTTCTCTTCACCTTCTCCGTTTGTTCCCCAGCCACCGTGCACAGTCCGTGCAGTCCCTGGCTAGCAGGGTGATTTTTAGGTTAATTCTTAGGTCCTACCACCAGTCGGGAATCTCCAAGCCGCCTGTACTGTCAGGGTCACTCAGTTCGCTGTCAGACCGCAGCTCTGTGTGTCTCCTTTTTTTTGGTAATTTCACGCAAATTCTTCTGCTAGTTGGGATTTAGTCCACTTCTGTATCCTCCCCTTCAAGGCTCAGGGGTCCAAGATTATCTTCTGTGTCTGTGTTAATTGGTTTCCCTTTTCTTTGTTGAAGAGGGTCTGTGCAGTCCTTCTGCCTAGTCCGCCATCTTGCCGGAACTTCTGGGGATTCTTATAGATCATACAAATACACTTACAGGACCATTGTCTGCCAGCCCTATCTATACATGGTCTTGGGTACACTCCCCGCTTCATAGACATACCTCACAGTTTAGCCTGTCCACCCATCTGTCCACCTGCATATCAGGTCAATGTTCTTAAAAATGTAGGTAATGGAATTAAATTTTTTAAAGCAAATGAAAAGGAGAATGGAGTAAATGATTGTTAAACACACACACACACACATGGACACACACACACTCTAGAACTTGAACCAGTCATCAGAGTATGGACCAATTGTCTGATAGGCATGTTTATAAAGGAAGTAACTGAATCTGGGAAATGACATAAGTGGACCTGTAATTACTGTGCACACAGAGTGCTCATTCTTTATTTAGCATGTTTTATAAACATTTTAAAATTAAAAGCAGGGTTTGATCCCTGAATTTGCATTTCTACCCCAGATCAACTGAATGAGAATTTACAGTCTAACAAGATGCCCAGGTGATCTCTAGATGTACACAGAAGAATCACCTGGGGACCTTCTTACACTGAAGATCCTGACTGAATCCATCTGGGGTGTAAATGCAGATTCTCTGAGGAAGAGGAACGAAGGAGAGGCCTCACCTTTCCCCGTCTCAGCACCTCCGATGCAGCTGTGGTCGTCAAAATGGCCTGCTGCTGGTACTGTGACAGACACGTAAACCAATGGAACAGAATTAAGCACTCAGAAGTAAATCCATCCTATTGACAGCTAATCTTTGACAAAGGGTCCATTAAATGAGGAAGAGATAGTCTTTTCAGTAAGTGGTGCTGGCAAACCTCAATATCCATTTATAGAAGAATGAAACAGGACCCATATCTCACACTACACACAAACTAACACAAAGTGGCTCAGAGACCTAAGGGTGAAACCTAAAACTGGAGTGCCCATGGAAGAGAACGTAGGGATGGATCTAATTCATGGCAAAAATAGACTATCAAACATAACTAAAAACATACAGACATTAGTATAGAAACTAGTTAACCGGGATCTTCTAAAAATTAAATACCTCTACTCATCAAAAGACCTCACCAAAAGAGTAAAAAGAGAACCTACAGATTGGGAGAAAATTTTGGCAATGACATTGACAAGGGTCTCATCTCTAAAATTTATAGAAAAAAAGCTTCAGCATCTCAAGAGCAAAGACGTGAACAGGTATTTCATGAAAGAAGACATTCAGATGGCTAACAAACAAATGAAAACATGCTCCTGATCATTAGACATTAACACCCCCCCCCAAAACAACCAAGTGCCATTGAGTAGATTCTGAGATAACCATCTCACCCCAGCAATAATGGCACTAATCACAAAAACAGAGAACAGCAAACACTGACCAGGCTGTGAAGGCATTGAAACTTTTATACAGTGCTGGTGGGACTACAAAATGGTACAACGACAATGGAAAATGGTATGACACTTGCTTAAAAGGCTAGAAATAGAAGTATCATATGATCCAACAATCCAACTTCTAGAGAAATAAGAGCTATGACATGAATAGACATACGCACATCCATGTTCATTCCAGCGTTAGTCACAATAGTAAAAAGATGGAAACAACAACCTAAATGTCCATTAGCAGATGAATGGAAAAATAAGCTGTGGTACATAAGTACAGTGAAATACTGTGCAGCAATAAAGAATAATAACAAATGTGTGAAACATCTCACAACGTGGATGAATCTGGAAGACATAAAAATTGCTGAGTGAAATAATCACAGAAGGACAATCAGGAATAGATTTACACAAAGAAACATTCTTTGTTGGTTAACAGGGATAGAAGTGGGAGGGAGGGCGAATCACTAACTAGATAGTACGTATGTGTTAATCATGGTGAAGGGAAAGGCAAGAAATAGTAATGGGGGAAGTCAGCACAATGAGACCAAGGTAAAGGGAGACAGTGGGAGGTAGGGGAGGTATGGGGGGTATGGGAGATACGCAAGAGTAAGGAGCAGCTTTATTCTTTCCTTTATGGTGTAACATCAGTAATCTTGCAACAGCAGTAGTGACAGGCAGTAATTTGTGGGTAGATATATAGGTAAATATGTATGCTAAGTAGATGAGGGAGGTCATATACAGGTCTGGTTGAGGGTTTTCCTACATACATATTGTAAATGTTGCTTGCACACTCATATAGATATGAAAGCACATAAAGGACACAGGTATATGAACTGCTTAGACATCGGGACTGATCTGATATTTGAAGACTGAGGACTATAGTCTTAGGCCATCTAGGTTACTTGGCAAAACACAGTTAATAAAGATAATGCTTTACATCCTAGTATGGTCAGTAGAGTCTGGGATCTAAAAAGCTTGCTGGAGGCCATCTAAGAGCAGCTACTGGTCTCTTCCTACCTGGAACAAAGAAGGGTGAAGGTAACTGAAAACTCAAGGAAGTAATTAGTCCAGAGGACTAAGGGCCCACATGAACCACCGCCTCCTTTAACCCGAGACCAGGAGAACTAGATGGTGCTCAGCTACCACTACGGTCCTGAGCAGGACTGCAGTAGAAGGTCCCAGTTAGAATGGGTAAAAATGTAGAACAAAATACGATTTAAAACAAAGACTAGACTTTACTCAACTGAAAGAGACTGGAGGAACCCCTGAGACTATTGCCCTAGGACAACCTTCTGACTTGAAACTCAAGATGCTCCTAGAGGCTACTTCTCAGCCAAATAATAGATCAGCCTGTAAAATAAACAAAACACCTGAGAAGAATGTGCTCCTTAGAATAACGAAGTATACAAGACCAAAAAGCAACGTTTACTTGAAACCAAAGATAAGAAGGCAGGGATGGACAGGGAAACCAGATGACTGGAAATGGGGCTCTAGGGAGGAAGTGGAGAGAGTGTCGACACATTGTGGGGACTGCAGCCACTGTCGCAGAACAATTTGTGTGTGAATTGTTGGAAACCTAATCTGCTATGTAAACTTTTGCCTAAAGCACAATAAAACATTGGGGGGAGGGTAAATTCTCAGCAGGGGGTCAAACTAGAATGAACCGGTTCAAATCCCTGATTAAAAGGTAGGCAGTGAATGATATTTCTAGGAGGGCATGCAACTTTATTGTAAATTTAAAAATAGACCTAAAGGGCTTGACAAACTATTTTATGGTAACTCTTAATGGCAGTGTTTAGGGGGGTTTTCTAAAATAAGTGTCAGGTGACCATTAAATGGATTGGGATCTTTGTGTTAGTGGATGATGCCAGAGACCCAAACCCTTGCCATGATGTGCAGGTGATGTGAGAGGCTTTGGAATCAGACCTGGAATCAAGCAAGTGATGTCCCTTTGTGACTGTGATCTTGGGTAAATTACTACACCTGTCTGCGCCTGTTTCCTCCTTCATAAAATGGAAATAATTCCACCACAGTTATTCATCTGTCACTCAAACATTCATCAGATATTTATTGATGTTATTAATGCTGTTCTGGTTATCTATTCCTGGACAGCAATTTACTCCAAAACTTGGTGCCTAAAAATAATAATCACTTGATATGATTTTGTGGGCCATGGATTTGGGCAGGGCTCAGATGGGTGATTTTCTGTTCTACATGCTATCAGTTGAGGTCATTGACAGTGATTCAGTTGGTAGATGGGTTCATCTGGAGTGTCTGTGATGGTACCTTTTTTTTTGTTTTGAACATTGCATTGTTGTTTTGGTGAAAGTTTATAGAGCAAATTAGTTTTCCATTCAGCAGTTTGTATACTTTTTGTTGCAATCTCCTCAATGTAACAGCACTCTTCCCACTTCTTTCCTGGGATCCCTGTTTCCATTGGCCCATCTTTCCTGCCCCTTCCTGCCTTCAGAACTCTGTTTTTGGGCAAATTCTGCCCTTTTGGCTTCTATAGTTGATTGTTCTGAGGAGCAGATTCCTCATGGATGTTATTGTTCACTTTATTGGCCTGTCATTTGGCTGAAAGATGATCTGAGGGAGTAGGTTCAGTTCCAGGTTTCAAGGGTACCATCTTGAGGGCACCATCTAGTTCTTCTGGTCTCAGGCTAGTGGAGGCTGGGGTTCATGTCACCCATTAGACCTTTGGTCTAATTGTTTCCTGGAGTCTTTGATTTTCTTCACTCTTTTTTGTTTCAGGTAGGAAGACACAGTAGTGGTATCTCAGATGGACACTTGTAAGCTTTTAAGACCACGGTTGCTGCTTATGAAAGTAGGATGTAGGACATTGTCTTTATGGGCTGTACTACACCTTTTGACCTACGTGTTCCCTGACACTATGGTCCTAAGCCCTCAAACTCAGTGATTTAGTCCTTCAGCATGTTTGGTTATGGCTAAGAAGTTTGTATAACTTCCCCCCCACCATTGCTCTGCTGTATGTATACCTGGTTATATTTGTAGCACATACAAATATATATGTAGAAATACCCTTTGCCAAACCTGTTGTACTCCTAGGTGTACCCCCATGCGCCATCCCACACCTGTTTCAGCTTACATCTCTCTCTACACTTGCAGTCATAGATTATTGTTTGTTATCACTGTTACTGCAAGATTGTGTGTGTGTAGTACTTACTGTTGCTGCCTTCTACTTTTGTGGCCCTCCCTGTGCCTTCCTTTGCCTCAATCATATTGTTATTGCCTTTCCCTTCACCCAACTTAATACCTGTCTAGTATCTACTTAGTGATTTTCCTTGCCTCTCCTTCCCATCCCTGGTAACCATCAAGGATGTTTCTTTCTGTGTGTAAACCTTATCTTGACATTTTATAATAGTAGTTGCATAAAATATTTGTCCTATTTTGTCTGATTTATTCACTCAGCTTAATGTCTTGTAGGTTCATCCATGTTGTGAGATGCTTTGTGGATTCGTTGTTACTCTTTAATGTTGTGTAGTATTCTGTTGTGTGTATGTACCATAACTTTTTAAATCCATTCATCCTTTGATGGACACTTAGGTTGTTTCCATCTTTTTGCTCTTGTGAATAATGCTGAGCTGTCAGATACCTTCTTGGGAGTGGCTGTAAAGCTAAGTCCAGCTGGGATTGTCAACTGAAACACATGCATGTAGCCTCCCTAGCACAGCAGTGTCGGGGTAGTTGGACTTCTTACATGGTGGCTCAGTGCTCCCAGAGTGTTTCAAGAGATGGCATAGAAGCTTCCTAAGGCTGGGGCCCAGAAAATAGTGCAGTATCACATCTGCCATATTCTTTTGGTCACAGCAGGCACAAAGCCATTTAGATGAAAGAAGAGGGAACACAGACTCTACCTCTTGATGGGAGGAATACGAACAAATTTCTGGCTATCTTTAATTTGCCACGGGAGCTCTGGTGGCTTGGTGCCTAAGGCATTTGACTGCTAACCAGAAGGCTGGCGGTTCACACCAACCAGCCACTCCTCAGAAGGAAGATGGGGCAAACTACTTCTGTAGAGATACTGCCTTGGAAACCCAAGGAGGGGTCGATGTGCGTCGAATCGCCTTAATGGCAGTGAGTTTGGTTTTTTTATTTTAATTTGCCACAAGGGCTTACTATGTGCCAGGCACCACTGAGGGTGCTGGAGATACAGCAGTACACACAATACATGAAAATTCCTACCCTGGTGGAGCTTGTTGGTGGAGGAACAATAAACAAAATACATCCCTATGTTTTATACTGTACTAGAAGGTGCTATGGGAAAAAATAGTGAAGGGGAGAAATACGGACAGTGGGGTTGTAGTAGAGCTGGTGAAGTTTCTGGCAGAGAGCAACAAGCATAAAGTCCTTGAGCCCGGAATACGCCCAGAATATGCCCGGAAAAGAAGAGCATCAGCAAGGGGGCGGGGTCGCCAGAGAAGAACAGGAGAGAGGAGGAGGTCAGTGAGGTGGCGGGGATCCAGGTGCTGTAGGCCTTACAGACCGTCTCAGGTTACGAAGATTAAATGGGTTAATATGAAGTGCCTAGCAAGGTGTCTGGAATGGTAGCTGGCACCCAGGTCCGGGAACTCTTTGCTTCTCCTCATTCTGCCCCTTCCTCAGCCACAGCATCTCTGGTGCTGGTGTGTATACTCATCCTCATTAGTGCCACCATCAGCTGAACACAGTGTGAAGACAAGAAAATAATGAAGTACCTTTAAAAGGTGAATGTTCATAATGTGCTTCTTCTCTAATAGCATTAGAGAGATGGATGGACTTTGCCCTGGTGGATTTTCTGATGTCAGGAGGAACTGAGTTTATGTGTGTTTGTTTGCATATGTGCACTTGGGTGATTCTTTTCATTAGAGCTGTCCTTTTAAATACTTTCTTTCATGGCCAACAAAGAATGTACACAGGGAAAATCCAAACAGTAGTCAAATATCTTGGCAATTAAAGAAATACAAGTTCAAACATTTGTGAGGAACCATTTCATTACCAATTAAAAAAGTAAACATTTAAGAAAATATCATTGCTGGTGAGGGGGTGGTAAAACACCGTTTATGCTTGGGTTGTGACATTCTATATTGCCACTGTCTTTGAAAAAAGTCCGTTTGTAAAACAAATCCTTAAAATAGGTGTAACTTTTGGCTTAGTAACGCACTCTTATTTAGCCTAAGAAAACAAATGAAAAGTTAGAAAAAGCAAGTTTTATGTACAGCCCTCTTCTTTGCTATATTATCTGTAAGAGCAGATGATTGGAGACAGTGGGGACATAGTTAAGTAGATTATTATATGTATGTGTTAAAATGGATAAATTACGTAGTACCTTTCACTAAGCATTACCTGGCGGCTCTGTCTTACATTTCCCTTGGGCTATGAGGGTGAGCAGAACCAAGTAGGAAGATCAGTTTCAGCAGCTGTATAGAGCGTTCTCACTTCTGCACTTCCTTTGTATTTTCTTAACTTCATACTCTGAAACTTTTCTTTTTCTAACTGTTTTTTTTTTTCCCCAGTCAGCATTATGTAGTTGGTAGGCTGTGGTATAATGGAAGAAGTGAAGTTAAGTGGGAAAAAGTCCAAGCTAAAGATAAAATTGTATAAAAATTATGGCTGCAGATGGACACAGACTCAAAGGAACATCTCCAAACTGAAAATGGTTTAATTCGTTCATGTGACTGTATTGTGGGAGAGTATTTTTATTCTTTAATTTTAGAATTCTGTTAATGTTGCCTCAGTATTATTTATGTAATAAAAAAAAGTTCTTCTTTTCCCTTCAGAATTGAATTTCTATTTACTGACGTTTACAATTCATGGTAGTTTCTTGGTCCAGTTGGTTTGAATTAAAGGTTTAGAGCAATCTCATCTCTTCATCTGTTTGCCCAAGAAAAAAGTTAACATTTAAATTTTAAAGTGTTTTTTTCTTTCTTTTATATGAATATAGCCTATAAAATTTTTATATGAAAAAATTTAAAAATAGACAAAAGAAGACTGTGATTAAAAACGTTTATCCATAATGATGTGTTCTACCAGTTTTTTTTTAAACCATTGTCCTTTAAAAAACTGCTTATTATGGAAATTTGCAAATATTTCCAAAAGTAGAGAGACTTATACATTGAGCCCCTATGCACTTGTCACTCAGCTGTAGCCAACCTTGTTTCATCTACATCCCCCTCCCCGATTCCCTGTTTCACAAAGAATGATTTTAAGCTTATCTCAGATGTATCAGTTTATCAGTATGTTTTAAAAAAATACCATCATCACATCTAAAAGATGTGTCATTTCTTAACATTACCAGATAAATGATTAATGTTTAGGTTTTCCTGATTGTCTCATAAAACATTATTTTAAAGTTAGTTCTAATCACGATCTACACAAGGTGTGCATGTTGCATTAGTTGCTATGTCTCTTAAGTCTTTTGAAAAACTTTTTGTTTAGCAATAATTTTAGACATAAAGAAAAGTTCTGAAAACAGTAGAAAGAACTCCTGTACAGGTGTCCCCCACTTCTCAAAAGTTCGCTTTACACCACTTTGCTTTCACGGAAGAACTACGCTAGTACCCGTTTTCCCTAACTGAAAGAAATCGGAAGAAGATTTTTGCTTTTATGGAAAAAAAGGTGAAAGTGAAACTCTCGTTCAGTGTTTGCTTTGTAGGGAGCTGTTAAAGAGACACAGTGCACCCAGAGCAGCGAGAGTGGTGTCTCTAAGCTCTTTCACCAGGCACTATTCTTAGCATCTCAGTATCAAGCCGCCATAGCTTTGAACTGTGTTTCTGAACACTGTATGTTAGTGTTCTTTTAGGTTTTATGTGTTGTTTAATAGGATTAGGTGGGTTATTTTTTGGGGTCTGAGAACGTGCAAACATTTTTCCCATACAAGCTGACGATAATTGTTTCTTTGCTTTATGCCATTTTGGCTTACCAAAGGTTTCGTAGGATTGCCTCACTCTTGGATAGCAGAGGAAACCTGTTTATCCTTCACCCAGCTTCTCCTGATGTTGACATTTTATTTAACTATAGCACAATTATTGGAACCAGGAAATTAACACAAATACAAAACTATTAAGTAACCTAATTCCTCATTTGAATTTTGCCAGTTTTCCTGTCCTAATGCCCTTTTCTGGCCCAGGATTTAATTCAGAAACATCTTGTATTTCATTGCCATCTCTCTTTAGTCTTGCTCAGTCTGGGACAGTTGCTCAGTCTTTGTCTTTTATGACCTTGACTCTTCTGAAGAGTATTAGTTTTTTGTGAAATACGTCCTTCACTTTTGCTTTGTCTGATGTTTCTCTAGTGATTAGATTGAGGTTATACGTTTCTGGCAAGAATGGCCCAGAGAATGTGCTGTATCTGGAAGTCCATGACATCACTATATCTTATTATCTGTGATCTAATGTTGATCACTTGGTTAAGGGATGTCTACTATAAAGTAACTAATATATACATTGTGGGGAAATATTTTGAGATGATATAAATATCCTGTTTCTCATTATACTTTCTCCCAAGAATTTTAGCATCTGATGGTAATTCATACCTACAATGGTTATTAAAGCGCTCTGGTGGCATGGTGCCTAAAGCATTTGACAGCTAACCAGAAAGTTGGTAGTTCAAACTCAACAGTCACTCTATGGAAGGAAGACTGGGCAATCTATTTTCGTAAAGATTTACCACCTCAGAAACCCAATGGGGGTCACTGTGAGTCAGAATCGACTCGATGGCAGTGAGTTTTTGGTTTTTTTGCTACAATGGTTATTATTATGATGTTTGCCTAATGGTAATTTTCTATTTCAATAATTTCTTCCACATGTACTATAAGTCTGTTGTAAGGAAGCCCTGTCCCTTCTATTGCACTTATTTATTTATTCAGTTATTTGTTTACCATATTTATATAGACTCATTGATAGTTAGTCTATTCTGTAGGTTGTAAGACATTACGATCTTTTGTTGTGTCACTCACATTGTCTGAGATCTGGCTGTTGGGATCTTCTTAAAATTGTGTCCTTTCAAAATGCCCCCGTGATTTTTTGAGCACTTCTTTACTTTCTTGGATCACAAAGTGTCCTGGACTCACTTTGTATTTCCCTGCCCCAGCCCTGGAGTCAACCATTTCTCCAGGCCCTTGGTTTCTTTTACTGGAGAATGACATTTAGAAGCCAAGATCAGAATGATAAATGTGCTCATTACTATTGGGGTGTCATTACTCCTAGGACTTCTAGGTGGACAGAGCTAGGAAACGTGTATATATATTAACACCACATACACACATCATTATTTCCATTTCCAGCTGTATGTATGTGGGTGTGTACGTATAAAGGTTATGAATTCATACTGCTATACATAATTTGCTCTATCTTTCCCTAAATTTCTTAAGTATTGTTTAATCCACAGGTTCCCCCTTTCTTTTTCATTGTTGAATAAATTAAGTCACTTGTCCTCTAGAGTTTTCCACATTCTGGATTTTGTTGATTGTATCTCTGTCATGTCATTTAACTTGCTTTTTCTGCTGATTCTATTTCTGAGTAGTTAGATAAGATTCATGTTTAAATTCAGGTTTAATTTTTTGGCAGGATTCCATTATAGGTGGTCATTTGCACTTCCAACAAGAGATGCATAATGTTTGATCATCCCTCTTTTTGTGATGTTATCAGGTATCGATGAATATGGCCTAAATATTGCATGGGATTTGTGAAATGGATGTAAGAAACTTGCCCTTGAATGGGTTGTGGTGTTGGCGAAGAGTGCTGAAAGTTATCATGGACTGCTAAAAGAACTAACAGATCTATCCTGGAAGAAGTGTAGCCAGAATGCTCCTTGGAAGCAAGAATGGCCAGACTTCTCCTCACCTACTTTGGTCATGTTGTAAGAAGGGACTGTTCTGGTTACCAAGTACCGCTTTGACAGAAATATACCACAAATGGGGTGGCCTTAACAAACAGGAGTTTATTCTCTTACAGTTTGGAGGCTTTATGTCCGAGTTCAAAGTACTAGGCTCTAGGGGCTATGTGAAAGCCCCTCAACCTTGGGCTTCAGCTCTGCCTCCTGCTCCCGGTTCCCTGGAGCTAGAGGCTTTTCTTTACTCAGACAGCTGCTGGTTACTGAGGCTGACAAACCCAAGGTTGATAAGTAAAAAGGCACAGTCCTGATGTTACCAAACCACACGGCAGTCCATGGAAAGTCCCCAGGTCAGCAGAGCATGGCACGCTGCTGAACAGTGACCTGGCTACATTCAGGGTTCAAGCATGTTATAAGCTAGAGACCATTCCCAAAGCTGTTTCTTATATATGGGAAGCAGACCACATACCCAGAGGCAGCTACTCAGCTGCTCCCAGGAGATTCCATCATGGAGTTGATTACCAGTCTCATCATGGGGGATACTACATCCAGCTGCCCAGCCACTCAACCAGGCCCAGCCAAGTTGACACACAAACTTAACTACCACAGGGACCATTCCCTGGAGAAAGATATCATGCTTGGTAAAGTGGAGGGTCCATGAAAAAGAGGAAGGCCCTCAGCAAGATGGATTGACACTGTGGCTGCAATAATGGGCCCAGGTATAGCAAGGATCGTGGAGCTGGCACAGGACTGGGCAGTGTTTTATTCTGTTGTCCATAGGTTGCTGTGAGTTGGAGATGACTTGACAGCACCTGACAACAACAGATAATCTAATTGTGTCATTCATTCTTCATTTATTAACTAAATGCTTTTATAAAGAAGAGAAAACTTATTTAGGTGTTAGGTGCAGTTCATATGTTGTTGTTGTTGTTGTTGTGTACCGTCGAGTCACACCTGACTCATAGTGACCCCTCCTTGGGTTTCCGAGGCAGTATCACTACGGAAGTAGGATTGCCCAACCTTCCTTCCGAGGAGTGGCTGGTGGGTTTGAACCGCCAGCCTTCTGGGTAGTAGTCAAGTGCCTTAGGCACTAGGCCACCAGAGCTCCTGTGCAGTTCATATAGGAACAATAAAATAAGAGTTCCCTAAAATCCTCCAAAGGCAGCTGTTTCAGTTTCCTGCTGTTGCTGTAACAAATTACCATGAACTTGATACCCACTGGCATGAGTCTTCTCTGACTCATAGAGACCCTGTAAGGCAGAGTAGAGCTGCCTTGTAGAGTTTCCAAGGCTGTGATCTTTAAGGAAGCAGACTGACACATCTCTATCACCAGGAGCTGCTGGTGGGTTGGAACCACAGCCTTTTGGTTAGCAGCTAACGGCTTAACCATTGCATTACCAGGGCTCCTTATGGACATCTTTTGAGGACCATTATTCTACGTACTGGGAGTGCTGGTGGTGTAGTGTGTAAGGCATTTGACTGCTAAGCAGAAGGCTGGTGGTTCAAATCCACTAGCCACGCCTCAGAAGGAAAATTGAGCAATCTACTTCCATAGTGGTACCACCTCAGAACCCCAAGGAGGGGTTGCTATGAGTCGGATCCAACTTGACAGCAGTGAGTTTGGTTTTTCTCGGTTTATTCTACCTACTATGGTGTTTTTTTTTTAAAGTAATACTATAAACTCATAAAAAATTTTTACTTGTGTTTTATTGATTATGCAAAAGCATTTGATTGTGTGGATCATAACAAGTTGTGGATAACATTGAGATGAATGGGAGTTCCAGAACACTCATGAGGATCATAGACCAGGAGGCTGTCATTTGAACAGAACAAGGGGACACTGCATGGTTTAAAATCAAGAAGGGAGTGTGTCAGGGTTGTATCCTTTCACCGTACTTATTCAATCTATATGCTGAGCAAATAATCTGAGAAGGTGGACTATATGAAGAAGAATGTGACATCAGGATTGGAGGAAGGATCATTAACAACTTGTCATACACTGATGACACAACTTTGCTTCCTGAAAGTGAGGATGACTTGAAGTACTTACTGATGAAGATTGAAGAATACAGTCTGCAGTATGGATTACATGTCAATATAAAGAAAACAAAAATCCTCACAAATAGACCAGTAAGCAGCATCATGATAAATGGAGAAAAGATTGAGGTCATCAAAAACTTCACATTGCTTGGTTCTACAGTCGACGCCAATGGAAGCAGCAGTCAGGACATAAGATGACGTATAGCACTGAGCAAATCGACTGCAAAGGATCTTTCAAGTGCTGAAGAGCAAAGATGTCTCCTTGAGGACTAAGGTGTGCCTGACACAGCCATAGTATTTTCAGTCGCCTCATATGCATGTGAGGGCTGGGTGATGAATAAGGAAGACTGAAGAGTCGATGCTTTTGAGTTGTGGTCTTGGCGAAGAATGCTGAAAGTACCATGGACTGCTAAAAGAACTAACAAATCTTTCCTAGAAGTGCAGCTGGACTGTTCCTTAGAAGTGAGAATGGCCAGACTTCATCTCACCTACTTTGGTTATGTTGTCAGAAGGGACCATTCCCTGGAGACGGATATCATGCTTGGTAAGGTGGAGGGTTGATGAAAGAGGGGAAGGCCCTCAACAAGATGGATTGACACAGTGGCAGTGGCGATGGGCTCAAGTATAGCAAGGATCGTGGAGCTGGTGCAGGACCAGGCGGTGTTTTGTTCTGCTGTGCATAGGCTGTCTGTGAGTTGGAGATGACTTGATGGCCCCTAACAACATAAACTCATGGATTTTTTTAACATTTTTTTTTTT
>NW_006921624.1:4939867-4944566 GCF_000298275.1 Orycteropus afer afer
TCCAAGATTATCTTCTTTGTCTGTGTTAATTGGTTTCCCTTTTCTTTGTTGAAGAGGGTCTGTGCAATCCTTCTGCCTAGTCCGCCATCTTGCCCTTTTTTAACATTTTTGATGTATTTAATTACTTGTTATTATCCTTATTGGTATTCTAATTGTCCTGTTTTGGGCAGAGGAAAAACTTACTCAAGTTGATTCTTTGGCTGTAAGGTGAACAGTAATACCAGGGAGGTATGCACTCATTAGAACAGTCAACCATACAAGATCAAAAGGACAGCATTTGTCCAGTGATAAAGCTAAGAAGAGGAAGGGATAGGAAAGAAGGATGAATGCAAGTGGGAAATACGGGGGAGGAAGTGGGAAGAGTATGGGATTATGTTGTGGGGATTGCAATGAATGTCACAAAACAAAAGTGTATGCGTTGTTGAATGGACTATTTTGCTCTGTAAACTTTCATTGAAATCAGAATTTACAACAACAGAAAAAAGTTGATTCTTTCAGTGCCTTGGACATGAACCCTATGGTCTTTGAGAGCTTTCTTCTTTTTGGATAGCAACAAATTTTGGGCTCATACTGTACATTCCTGCCTAAGGCCTGGAGTCAGCCCTTTCCGTAAGGTAACCTTTAGTGTACATCAGAATCACCTAGCAGGTTTGTTCAAACACAAATCGACGGGCCTATTTTCAGAGTTTCTGATTCTGTAGGTCTGGGGTGGGGGCCAGTACTCTGTATTTTTGACAAGTTCCAGGTGATGCTCTGCTGATACTGCTGTTCCAGGGACCGCACTTTGAGAAACACTGCTTTAAGGAACTCTGGTTCTTTTTGTTGGCAAATGGCATTTAGACCTATAGTCTGGACGCTAGGGGGGAACACTAATTCTAAGCTTTTTCAGTGGAAGGAGGTAGGAAATAATAATAGAAAATAGAAGTTCATATTGATCTTTCCAATTCAGATTTAGAATTACAAATTTTAACTTATTTTATATTTTTATTCTTTTTTTATGATTGAACTCTTGGGTTTTAATGACCTTAATAATATTTTATTTTTTATATTTTTTTATTGTGATTTGGGTGAAAGTTTACAGAACAAATTCATTTTCCATACAGCAGTTCATGCACATTTTGTTTCATGGCATTGACTGCAATTCCCTTGTTTCCTTCTTTCCTGTGCATTCCTGCCCCCTAGAGCTGTCTCCCTGTGCAAACACTGCCCTCCTGTTCTCCCGCAAATGATTGCTGTAAGGAATGTAGCTACCTGATGTAAATGTTCACCCTGTGTGCCTATCTACTGTTTGGTTGGAAGCCACAGGAGTGAGTTCAATTCCAGACCTGATGGGTAACTAGGGGCCATAGTCTTGGGGGTCTCACCAGGTTCTGTCAGACCAGTAAACCTGGCCTCCTCCTTCTTCTTTTTTTAAAAAATATGATTTTAAGTTTTGTTCCACATTGTTCTCCTACTCTATCCAGGATCTCCTGCATTGATCCATTTCTAAGTGACAGTGGTAGCTGGGCACTATCTAATTCCTGTGGTCTCATGGACATATAGGCTGAGGGCCTCATGGTCTACTAGTAGTCCCTTGGATTAATTGTTTCCATGTGTCTTTGGTTTTCTTCATTCTTCTTTGCTCTGGACAAGCGGAGAGCCATTGTTGCATTTAGATGGCTGCTTGCAAGCTTTTAAGACCCTAGTCGCTACTTATCAAAGTAGAATGTAGAACAGTGTTTTTGTGTAGTATGTTATGCTAATTGAGCTTTTAATGACCTTAATAATATTTTATCTGGTAAATATATACACATGCACACATACACAGAGTGTTTGAATGATAATACCAGTATTATTACTGAAAGCATGATTACTGGAAAGATCTTTGGTAGTCTTTTTTGTCCTTAGGGGAATATCCTATTAGGGTTGTACAGATTACTCTGCTTTAAAGCTCTTGAAATGATTCTTCTCTGTTTGGTCAACCAGTCAACTTGATACATAGTTAGATTGTTTGTTCATTTGTTTTTGCTTTCAATTTTAAGGCATTTTTAATTTTTTTTTTTTTATTAGGATTTGGGTGAAGATTTACAGAGTAAATTCACTTTTCATAAGGCATTTTTAATTTTTAAATCATTATCTGAACGTTTGAATGGTTCCATAGTCACATCTGTAAAATGAGTTCTCACATCTGTCACTGTCCCTTTGACCTGTTCTGGGCCACCATCTAATTTATGTTATTGTTAAATGAATGGCAGTATGCTCGACATACTTTTTTCTTCTGGATCTCTTCCCTCCCTCATTTAACAATATATCCTGGAGATAACTTGCAAAACTAAACCAAATGCACTGCTGTGAAATCAATTCTGACTCATAGCAACCCTATAGGACAGAGTAGAACTGCCTCATAAAGTTTCCAAGGCTGAAAATCTTTACAGAAGCAGACTGCCACATCTTTCTCCCATGAAACAACTGGTGGATTCAAACCACTGACCTATCAGAAGCCAGATGCCAGCCTCTGTGCTACCAGGGCTTCTCGGAGATTACTTTAGGGCAGTAGATTTATAGAGTGAGTCCTCATTCCTTTTCCTTTATAGCTTGAGAGTACTCCATGGTGAGAATCTAGCATAGTTTTTTAATCTCTTTAAGGGACATTTTGATTGTCTTCAGGCTTTTGCTATTAGAAATTGTGCTTAAGTATTATGAATACGACATATTTTAAAGAAGTCAAAATCATACTGTATGTTGTTTTCTGTTTTTTTTTTTTCATTATAACATGAGCATTTTCTATGTTACTGTCAATTCTTTGTAAATGATATTATTTAAGACATTTTTTTTTCCTGGTTATGAAAGTAATAGAGTTATTTATTTAGAGATTTTAGAAATGCAGAAAAATAAAAAAGTAAAAATCAGCTGAAAATCACCCATAATCTCTACTCAGATACACTGTTACTATTTTGATGTGTTTCCTTGTAGCCTCAACAACAATTTGTATAAACATCTGGAAAACAGTCAGCATCCTATTACATAAACAATTGGATATCCTGGTTTGTTTTTACTCGTAATTGTGCTTTTTCCATGTTATACTCTTTCTGAAATTATTTCCCTATTGTTAGATACCTGGTTTCTTTCTTGTTTTTCAATATTGTAAATAATGATGTCATAAATTATCTGTGTATAAGATTTCTTTTTTCGAATTTCAGACTATTCTTAATGTTGGTTTTCATAAGATTTTAAATGAGAAGAAAGCACAGACTTGTTAAATACATCTATTAGCTTGCTCTTTTATAGCAGTAATTTGGCATGTCAAACAGGTGAGGGATTGTCACCTTGGATTTTTGTCAAGTAAATTCCATTTTTCCACTCTCTTCTGGTAAAACAGGACCTTGGAAATCAAGTTGAGAAACTACGCGGCGAAGTGAACAAAAGAGAGAAAGCAGTGGAGAAGCGTTACCAGAGTCTTTTGAGTGAAAGTAATAAAAAATTACATAGTCAAGAGCAGGAGATCAAACGTCTAACAGAAACTGTCAACCAGAAGGACTTGTTATTAATGGTACATACATTTTGTTTTCTTTTATATCTAAATCTTTTGATTTAGCATGCTTTGTTTTAATAATAACTGTTTTGCACAAACATTTATATAAAAATAAGATTATAATTTTCATTGCTTATATGTTCAGAGTACTTTAGAACTTTCTTTATGTCATTTGGGCCTAAGCTACTAGGAAGGTGGATTTGGAGAAATGGAAGCTCAAAGAGGGGAAAGAACTTACTGTGGGTCTGTTTTGCTGGAGTTTCCAGCCATCTTCACTGAGGCACTTGTGCGACAAGTACTTGCTGTTCCTTATTTCATGCTTCTTACTCCTCTGTACTTTTTCTCTAACTGTTCCTTTTAGTCTTAGATTGCCCTTCTTGTTTGATCATACAGTGAATCTTTGAGATTCAACTCAGACTTACAGATAAGCATGATGGATTGATTATAGATGTTTAAGTCTGTTTCCTTTTGAAACCTCATTAAAATGACAATGAAGGAATAAAAAGGTTTAAACCCACAACGACCAAGGGGAATGGGATGGAAACAATAACAAGTGTGACTTGTCAACAAAATTCTAGATTTGGCTAAGTGGTTGGGCAGGTAGTAACTGCATAGGATTGGGTTTTCTGTACTCTGCTGTAAGCCTTTCAGATGAAAAGACAAGAAGCAGACTGATGTATGCTACAGAACCCCAGAAAGGCTCAGCGGGAATTGGAGATACTTGACACCTTGAAAACAGGAGATTTGGCTGGAATTCCAAGTAGTTAAATGACTCCCTTCTCTGCAGCAGCAGCAGATGGAACTCTCTGGGGTTTACTTTCTGGACAGTCAAAATCAGAAAGACTCTGGACTGGGACTTTCAGGTGCAACTAAAAGCAGGAGTGGTCGCTTTAAAGGACACACGGGGACACAGGGAAAGTGTGTGCACCCAGCAGTGAGCTTCCTCTCATGAGAACTGTAGCCTGTGAGAGAAGAGACTGAAAGATGCTGATGGTGGAGGATCCCCCAACAGAACAGGCCGGTCGCCACCTGATCATCTCGGAGTGAGGCCTCATTGACAGGCCTCACAGAAACTCTGAGGACCTTTGTTGTTGTTGTTATGTGCCGTCGAGTCAGCCCAGACCCATAGCGACCCCTCCTTGGGTTTCCGAGGCAGGGTCACTACGGAAGTAGGATTGCCCAACCTTC
>NW_006921624.1:4949266-5033442 GCF_000298275.1 Orycteropus afer afer
TCCAAGATTATCTTCTTTGTCTGTGTTAATTGGTTTCCCTTTTCTTTGTTGAAGAGGGTCTGTGCAATCCTTCTGCCTAGTCCGCCATCTTGCCCCCAACAGTGGGCTTAAGTATTACAAGGATTGTGAGGCTGGTGCAGGACCAGGCATTATTTCGTTCTGTTGTATATAGGGTCGCTATGAGTTGGAGCCAACTCACCAGCACCTAACAACAACAACAACAACAACAACAACAACCATCCTGGTAGCCCTGTAGGATATGTATCATTGCCCCTGTTTTACTTGTCAGGAAACTGAGACCCTGGGATCGCACCCAGAACAAGAGTAGACTCGAGATAAGAAGCCAGTTCAGCTGGTCAGAACTTGGGCTTTGTCCTCCACTCCTTCTGTGAGGCAGTCGTGGTAGCTGGTTTTGTAGTGACTGCCACCATCCTTGATTGTGTCATACTGCTGTCTCTAAGTCACAGTAACACAGAACTGGAGTTGTATTACAGTTGTGTAATTACCAGATATTTTGGGATGGTAGAAATTAGAGGACATGTGGGTATTGTGATCAAGTAAGATGTCTTCCCTTAAAGGATTTGGGACAATTTCTTAATATTTTTCGTGATGGAAACTTCCAGATGATTTGTTTTATTTCCTTAGAAATTCAATGAAAAAGATTTGGAAGCAATTCAGCCAAACTGTCATTTAATGACAGCTGAGGATTTCAAGTTCAGGAGCGAAGGCTTAATAACAGAAAAGTGCTCTTCTCAACAGTCACCAGGCAGCAAAATCATCTTCTTCGAGGTATGCTTGACTGAAATTGGACGTTCACATGTGAATGTATTCATATTCTTTTTAGAAACTTATTTGATAGCTCCTTTGATCTAGAGAGATCCTCAGATGCCTTCTTGCTGATAATTGAGCTCACCACAGGTAGGTGGAGGAGTTCTTCGTCTGTCTGCCTTCCAGATTAATATTCCTTAGCCGAGTGTTAGTATTTGCACTGTACATGAAACTGAGAAGTCACAGCTGGTTAAAACATGAGCCTTGTATTTGCTTTACCAAGATTCACCTCTCAAGAACTATGCAGTCCCAAGTGTTAGGAAAATTTTCCTGTTCACCACACCTTTCCTGATGTGGTTCTTAATTTTCTTTCTGATCTCATTTTGTTTTATTCCCCCATCATTGTCAACGATAGCTAACTTCTTGCAGAGTCTTGAAAACACCATATTCTGTACCTCTCTGTGCATGTGTGGATCCATCTGCCTGAAATGGCTTTTCCTGCTAAGTCCTGAACATCCCTAAAGATGCCACTCTTGGGTTGCCTTTGTGGAGCCTGACCTGACCCTGCTTAATAGTGTCATTTCCCCTTTCCTTCTGGTTCATAGCACTTTTCATGCCCTTCACTAGTAGTACTTACTGCCTTTTTATTGACGTTATAGGATTCTCCTTTCTACTTTCCCTCACGTGAGCCCCTGAGCACCATGGGCAGATTCCTCATGGCTAGGCAACTGACATTTATCTCTGAATGCCAATGCCTAGCCCAGTGCTTGGTGTAGTAAATGTTTATTGAGTGAGTAAATGGTTATATTGATTTGTGTGAGATGGGTAGAGATTGTTCTCGCTCCTAGCTTGTTTTTAATGCAAATAGGCAGCCAGATCTGGGAAAGGAAAGAAGCTTAACTGTAGGCCACATTTTTAAAATATATTTTTTAACCTGACTGACTTTAATTAAGTTCATACATTCAGAAGACAGAGAACTCTTACACAAATTAGTTCTCTGATGAATGGCTCTGATCATGACTTGTGGTTTGGTGAGTGGTGATTCTCAAAATAATTAATGACTGGTACAGCCCAGGCATCAACCATCAGAATAGACTCAGACGGTAAGGCTGGGGTGGGGTTTAGGAGTCTGCTCTTATGCCAGATACCAACTGCGTAATAGCTAGATTGTGAGGAGATCCCTAGGGTGTCAGGTAGGGTGTTGGTGGATTGGCCAGGCATTTATTTTTCAACCAGTATAGAAACATTTCAGCATTTTAGCAACCAGTGTTGCTGTGGTGCTACCCTGGTTTCAGTGGAGTGTCTGGACTAAGGTGGGCCAGGAAGAAAGGGCTGGTAGTGTGCTTTTGGAAACCAGCCTGAGAGCCCTGGGAGCATGACTTTGTTGGTACTGATCACGGGGGTGCCACAGAACAGAGCAGCATTGGATTTCATCATGCACAGGTGGCCGTGAGTGAGGGGCCAACTGGACAGCAGCTAACAGCAACAACAACGGCAGCTGGCCACCAGACTGCTACCAGCTCAGCATCAGCCCTGGTCTCGAGGGCATCGTTGACTGACCAGGGAGAGTTCTTTCTTACTTATCACCATTTGGAGATTGGCATTTTGCCATTTCTCTGGAGGACAGTGTCGGCATGAACCAGTAGAAAGAGCCCTTGAGCTGGGCCAGGAAAGAGCCTGTGGGCTGGGCTTGCGTTTTTCTCCTGGCTTTGCCACTTTACCTGGGTGACCTTGGGCAAGTCCAGTAACTCTCAGAGGATGAATATTGTGTGATTCTAACTTGCATATAGTTGATTTAGTTGGACTGTTAAGATATACATTAACCTGTAATGAGGTATAGTCCATTTTGAAAGAAGATAGCATCCCGTCAGATGTTTTTAGATAGACACTTCTTTATTAATTTGAATCACATTTAGTTAAACTTTTGTATTTTAAATCACCTTTTAGTCATGTAATATGCTTCTAAACGTTGAACAAAATGTGTTTATAAATTTATTGGACAGATCGAGTATTTTAAACTTTAATTTCATGAGGTTTATTATCTGGGCTATTTCATTTTTGACTTTTGCACTAGGTGATGTTGGTAGTTCACATGTAATTACATACAATTACAAAGTATTTTATTGGTGTTCCAGTTATATGCAGATCCTGGTAGTGTTTAAATTACTGTGCAAAATATCCAAGTATTTTAGCAAAGGTTTTAATTCTGTTTTGCAAGACTAGTTGTAAACTGTGGATATAGAACTATAAATTTCACTTAAGAATTGTAAAGGTCTAGGTGTTACTTTAAGAAATCATAATTTTTGTAGTCTTACAATATTTTTTCCCCCTCAGATAGGGTTACTTTTCAGGTTATAATTTTTTCTAAGTAGAAAACATGGGCTTCCTCTGCCACACCATTGGCCATTTTGTGTTGAATCAGGACTTGTCCTTTGCCCATCTTGACACAGAACTTGAGGCTATGATGATGTCTCCGTAGACTCTGGGCACTCTGTTTTCCCTCTGATCATTGTGTGATCCTGAGAATTAATGCTAGATGAACAGGGAGTTGAAGGATAGAGAGTGAAACACACTGACCATATTTAACTTGCTGCAGCCAGAGACTTATAGCTTGGTTACTGACATGGTTAGGACATTGCTGCTGACGTTTCCTGAGTATTAAAATAAATATCTTTGTTGCAGAGCTGTGACATAGCTACGGAAATAGACACAGTTTATCAACCAGGCCTCTAAGTTGTGGGGATTACCAAGAAGTGATGCATTAAGTTTCTCTTTACATATCTGCTGCCTCTTCTGATTGTAATCTGCACGTTGCATGTATTTCCTTCAAGTCATTAAGGACACCATGGCAGAGTGGAAAGTGCCCTGGCTTTGGTGTCAGAATGCCAGGTCTGCTACCTGTTATCTCTGAGACCTTGGCCAAGCCACTTAATAATATCTCTGAAACTCACCTTTCTAGTATGTAAAATGGGGAATTACATGCCTCCCCTCTAGAATTAGCTGAGAGGATTAGAAATAATGTATTAGTTAAGGTTCTTTAGGTTTCAAGCTATAGGAACATTGGGTAGCTTGAGTGAAACAACAATGAAAGGGAACATCGTCCCAGGGAAGAGTTGAACGGCCACGCCTTGGAGACCATGAAAGCCGTGGCAACTCCATGGGCTCCCCACAGAAGTCGTGGACTCTAGGGCACTGTCATTATGTGACTGAGAGCCACTGACTCCATGCTTCTGATGTCTCTAAGTCTACTAGTTCCTGGGAAGGAATCTTAGTGGTTTAGCACAGGCTCGGGGGTTGGCTCACAGAGGAAAGGGTTCTCCTTGGAACTCACTCTTCAATATTTTAGGGATTGTTCTCAGATGAGGTGGGGCATGGTGGTGAGCTGGCTTGCCACTCCAAGGGCTCTCTTCACGTGCTGTAGATGTAGACTCTGATACACAGTAGATATGTGGTAAATGGCACGTCTTCTCTCCCATGAGAGGCCTCCTCTCTGCGCTTGTCTTGGTCGGAGGAGTGGAGGAGGGGCAGGGCGAGGCCGGGGGAAGGGACGGTTGGTTGTACCTGCTGAGCAGGTGCTTGTCCTTCCCTCCCCCTGGGCAGCCTGGCCTTCTGCCTCGTGCCAGAGGAGAGCCACTGGTTTCTCAGCCGAGGGAGCCGAATGACCTCATCCTAAAGGGGCATGATTCCACGCAGGGGAGGAGGTGATTGATGCAGTGGGGCCCGAATGGCTCCGAGGAGTTCATTTCTCTAACGTGGACGAGCAGTTTGCTTTTAGGAAGATGTTGACTTGCTCTGACTTCTATTATGCAAAATATCCACAGGAATCTTTGCTCTTAAGATTCATCTGAGTCCTGTGTGTTCCTCTCTCACCTATTTAATCATCGGTTCAGCATGTGTTTGCGGCAGCATTTGATCTGTGCCAGACACTGTGCTGCAGCCCTCCAGGAGCCGTCAGATTAGTTGGGGAGGGCAGCCCTGGAAACAGGCGGCTGGTGCACTGTAGCTCTGGGGTGAAGGTGCTGTGGGGGGCTGGAGGAAGGGCACCTCTCTTGGTGGAAGCTGCCTGGTGAAGGTTTAGTCAGAGAAGATCTCACCAGAGGCCCTGGAGTGTTAGTGGGGAGGAGTGAGTGATGGAACGTAGTCTCAGAGAAGGAGATTGGAGGTGCCACCTTGAGATCAGATGGAGACGTTTCCCACTTTCGTTGAGTTGGAGGGGTAGGAGGAACAGGTGAGTGCTGATGTCGTCTGCTGGCAGATGGGACAGGAGCTGAGGAGAGCTGTGGCTTGGAAGAATCTTGGGAAGGTTTGGAATCACTGCCAGAGAAAACAGCCCACTGCCTTTCTTGGTGGGGCACAAGAAGCCGTTGGCTGGCCTCTATGAGGCCGACTATGACAGTATTACCCTTGTTGGGTGCTCAGTGCTTTGCTTCCATTATAGGGCAGTAAGGGGTAATCTGAAGTCTCAGGCCCCATCCGAGTGCACACCCTGCCTCACCACTCTGACCTGGAGCACACTTTTGGCCTTCTGTGCCTCAGTTTCCTCATCTCTGAAAATGGGGAGAGTAACATCTAAGCTCATTGGTTTATTGAGAGGATTAAATGAGAAAATGCTTGGGAGGAAAGTACTTAGCACAATGGCTGACAGTGCTGAGTGCTGGGTGAGGCCACCTCCTTCATATTGGTAGCCTGTTTATTACCCAGGCTCTTTTCTGGGGTCCTCTGTCTGTGAGTGGGTTTTATGCAGGTGGACACTAAAAGAATCCCACATGATACTGTTATTGCCCATAGTTGGCATTTGGGAGCTCATTGTGCCAGTGATGTGTGGTGTTAGTTACAAAAGGGCAAGACACTTCCAGCAGTCTGGGTGACTGATCTATTGTGACCACACTGGAGGGTTAGCATTTAAGACCCTTACTCAGAAGGTAGTGCCTTTGTCTTTTTGTTCAAGGCTAGATGTAAATCCCTGTTCTCCTTGGTCTGGGTTTTTTACATTTTTTGCCCTCTGTATCACCTTGGCAGAAAAAAGTACTTAAATACATAAAACATATGCATAGGACTATAAAGGAAACCAAGGAGCTCTGGTGGTGCAAAGTTGAGCACACTGCTCCAAACCAAAAGCTTGGCAATTTGAACCCACCCAGCAGCCGTGCCGAAAAAAGACCTGGCAGTCTGCTTCTGTAACGATTATAGCTTAAGAAACCCTATGGGGAAATTCCACTTTGCCACCTGGGGTTGCTGTGAGTCAGAATTGACTTGAAGGCACCCAACAACAACAGCAACAACAACATAAAGGAAACCAATTATTTTGACATTCATTAATCAAAATGAAAATATATTAAGCTATGCAAATAGTATTTCTTAAATATAAAAAGATCTAGTGGTGAACATAGTAAATGCTAGTTTTGAAGGAGTGATAAGAGTAAACAGTATTTAGAAATGTCTGCAACATACACAAAATAACCAGATTTCTGTTGGTGACAGAGTTGCAGGAGTACTGCTAATATACCATGGCTTGTTGCAATGGCAGTACTCCTTCAAGTCATGATTGAAGGGAATGCTACGTTTCAGGTAGAAGTTAGTGGAAATAAAGATGTAAATTTACTTTCCTGGTCACTTCATGCGTCCCTTGAATTTTTATTCATGCTAAGAACCCCTATTTTTGGTAGTATCTAGACTCTGGGAGATAGCATACCCCAGAATCCAAACCCACTGCCACTGAGTTGATTCCAGCTCATAGTGACCCTATAGGACAGAGTAGAACTGCCCCACAAGGTTCTAAGGCTGTAATGTTTACAGAAGCAGACTGCTTCATCTTTCTCCTGTGGAGCTGCTGGCGGGTTTGAACTGCTGGCCCTTCTGTTTTCAGCCGAGTGCTTTAGCCACCGTGCCACCACAGCTTCTTGGAGAAAGCATAAGTCTGTTTGCAGCTCCATTGTCTCCACTGACGGAACATCTGCTCCTCCCTGCCCCAGCATTTAGAGAGCATCTAGTATGTATCAGGAAGCATGCTAGGTATTCTATTCATCTTAACTTTATTTTTAGCATTGTTTTTCTTTCTTATTTTGAAATAATTTCAAATTTGCAGAAAAGTTACAAGAATAGTTTAAATGACTTTATTGAACCGTCTGAGAGTAAGTTGCTGACGTGAAGCCTTGTCACTTCTGAATACTTGAGTTTGTGTGTTTTACGAATGGCCTTTTTCCAGCATAACTACAGCATAGCTGTCACAACCAGGAAATTAACACAGATGCCTCACTACTGCCTGATCATCAGACCCATTCACGTTTCGGCAGCTCCTTTAGAACAAAAGGCTGTAGTCCAGGATCACACGTTGTATTTACTAGTCTTTCTTCTTTAGTCTGTGTCTTTCCTTGTTTTCATGACCTTGATAATTTTGAAGTGTCCAGCCCAGTTTTTGTGCAGAGTCCTTCAACTTGGGCTTGTTTGATGTTTCTTTGTGATTAGTTCCAGGCTCTGAGTCTCTGGCAGGAGTATCACAGCAGTGTTGCTATGCTCATCTCCTTGTGTCCTTTGATTACTTTATGAAGGTGATAAATGGCAGGTATCTTGACTATACAAAAAAAAATAAACTCACTGCCATTGAGCCAGATCTGACTCATAGCAACCCCTCCTTGGGTTTCTGAGGTGATATCACTATGGAAGTAGATTGCCCAGTCTTCCTTCTAAGGAGTGCCTGGTGGGTTTGAACTGCCAGCCTTCTGTTAGCAGTCAAGTGCTATACAGTTACTCTTTTTGCTTTTGTAATTAATAAGTATTTTATGAGAAAATATTTTGAATTTTGTGAATGTCCTGTTTGTCTTCAAACTTTCACCTACTAGTTTTAGCATTTATTGATGTATCTTGGCCAAATTATTCATTACTATGATGGTTGGCTCTGGTAGCATAGTGGCTAAAGCACTTGACTGCTAACCAGAAGGCTGGCGGTTCAAACCCACCAGCCACTCCTCGGAAGGAAGGTTGGGCAATCCTACTTCCGTAGTGATACTGCCTCGGAAACCCAAGGAGGGGTCGCTATGAGTCAGGGCCGACTCGACGGCAAACAACAACAATAACAATGATGGTTGGCAAAGGGTGGGTTTTATAATCACATCCTCCCTTGTACCTTTATTAGCTGGCATTCTACTGCAGGCAAAAGCCTGCTCTTCTCCCATTGATTCATTCACTTACTTTGTTCATATCAGTATGGGTACATGATGTTCTGTTTTATTTAGTAGGTTATAACCTTACTAGTATTGTGGTACAATGGATTGCTTTTAACTGGCCTTTCTCACCATATTCTTATAGCTCTTATCATATGATTGGGTGAGACTATGCAAATAAGGTGCTTGTGGCACACCAAAGGGATTGCACAGCTTGGTAATAATGCAGATAAGGTGCATGGCATCCTTGTTGAGGTGGGCCCATGCAAATAAGGTACATGGAACCCTAAGGAGGGGATTGGTCAGGTTTGCCATCCTACTAGGCTTAAAATGAGCCATCTCAGAGACAGACAAATGGGAACCTGCCTACCACCAGGAGCTCTGGTGGCGTAGGGCCTAAGGCATTTGACTGCTAACCAGAAGGCCAGCGGTTCAAACCTACTAGCCACTCCTTGGAAGGAAGGTTGGGCAATCTACTTCCGTAGTGATACCACCTCGGAAACCCAAGGAGGGGTCACTATGAGTCGAAATTGACTCAACGGCCATGAGTTTGGTTTGGTTTTTGTCTGCCACCAAGAAGAAGAGACAGGAGTGGAGCAGCATGTCCTTTGGACCTGGATCCCTGTGCTGAGAACTTCCTAGACACCAGGAGACAGAGAACTGTAATGCCAGAGATGGCACAATACAGTGGGAGGTGGCTGCAAGCACAGCAGAGAACTGGCAGCAGAGACCGGCAGGAGATGGGGCAGTGGGCTTCCCGGCCCACAGGGCAAGAAAGCTGAGTGTCTTCAAGCAGGAGGCTTGCTAGGGAAGTGGAGTGCCTCCAGGTGCTTGCTGGAGCTAGCCTTGCAGACCCAGAGCTAGAGAGCTTGAAGTGCCTTCAAGCTGAGACTTACTTGTGGAGTGTGGTGTCTCTGGGCACTTACTGGTGGAGCTAAAGAGCTTTGTAACACTTACCTGAGCAGGGCAGAGGCTGGGCTGGCAAAAGGGTCCAAGGACTTGAAGGACTGAGGGACAGGGAGAGGCCTGCCTGTAGGCATGGCCAAGAAGCTGTCCTTACTGAAGGACATCCTGAATTGTTCCTGATCTTATATTGCCACTGGTTAGTTCCCTAATAAACTCCATATTTGTGAGTATTGTTCGTGAGTTCTGAGTGGCCATTGGAGAGAATTGTCGAACCCCAGAGAAAGAGAGAGAATGCCGTGGGAGGGATGGCTGGTATCTGAATTGGTGAAACAGTTGGAGAGAGGAGGTATGTCTGACCTCTGCTTCATAGGAATCAGCCTTGGACTGTCACTGCTGATGATTCTCCTGCCCCCCTGTATGAGGTTAGATAAAGATGTTAGACACTGCTGCCCGGCTGTTTTTACAACTATCATTATTTTTCATTTTTGTCTCAGACTTAACTAGTCAAACTGGCTTCTGTGTCCTCTTGACAACACTCCATACTTCTTTAAGCGTTTTCTTATTTTCTGGCACAACGAAATGCTATAGACGTACTATGGGGAAGAAGTGGGAGGGGAGCTGTTGCATTGTGGTAAATTGTAGTCAATGTCATGAGACAAAGTGTATGTGATCTGCTGTATGGAAAGTTAATTTGCTCTGTTAACTTTCACCCAAATCACAATTAAAAAAAAAATGCTATAGACATACCTGGTGATAGCTCTTATTTTCTTTGCCCCATTCCTGAAATCAGTCATTTCTCCAGAGATCCCTGGTTCATTCTACACATTTAACTTTTCTGTGCTGCGCACCAAGGTCATACAGCTAGTGAATGCCAGAGATCCAACTCAGATCTCTTCACCATCACTTTGTTCTGGGTGCCACCAAAGTGCTCCTCACTTGACTTCAATGTAAATCCTTTGTCCCCAGCACTCATCAGGTTTCTGCTTGTGATTGCCAGTTCTCTGGAGCAAGAGGGAGTTTGTAAAGACGTTCCCTGCAGTGTTGTGAAAACTCAGAACAGCAGCTCCGAGGGTGGTCGTCTGAGGCTGGGCAAATCACATGACTGTGATGAGTCTTTGTAACAGCTAGTTGGTGCTGAAAGCTCAGCTCTCAGCCTTCATTCTTAAGAGAAGGACAGTGATTCCCCACTCCACCTGCAGGTGGTGCTCTCTGACTGTGGTCTGATCCAGGGCCCAGCACAGGGCTCATCTCAGTTTAGGTTTCAAAACCAGAACTATCCACATATATTGCATAATAAAAGGATGTACTTTTCAAAAATTCCTCCTTAATGTCAGATGCCTACTGTCGTTCCCAGGAACAGCAACAATCAGACTATGAAGAGCTGATTCAGGTCTTAAAGAAAGAGCAGGACATCTATTCCCGTCTGGTAAAGTCTCTGCAGGACTCAAACAGGTAACTGTTTCCGTGTAGACATCATGCATGTGTGTGTGGAGACATGCATACACACTCATGTCTTGCAACATGCTGGGAGTTTCTCGAGGCAGCAAAGCCCTACTAGTTTGCTTAGGAAGCTTATAAAGTGCTTGGATGTTGATTGCCTCATTTGAAAATCAGCCAGACCTATTTTCTATCAAGAGTTGTCTGATTTTTGGCCTAAAGCAGGATAAAAATATAATAATAATAAGCACTTAACCTGTTACGACACTTAATTAAACATTTAGAAAGTGCTCTTGTGTGTATCTTTACACACCAGTCTCACAGCAGCTGTATTAGGTAAGTACTACTGTTATCTCTATTTTACACAAGGCCATCAAAGGTAAGAGGCTAAGTGACCTGCCCAGGTCACAGAGGATGTGAGTGACAGAGCCTCAGGATCCAAACAAGTTTCTGCCTTACTTGGCTTATAGTTTGAGGTGACTTGGTCTGCAGAGAATTGCTGGCCCGTGATTTGATGCCAGGGGGGTGAAGTGCTCAGCTGTAGCCTTGACTCTCCCATGCCCTAGCTCTCTGTGCCTAGGCAAGCGTCTTGTCCTCTGGTCTTTGTCTGCCTGTTTGTAAATGGACAGTTGGCCTCAGTGATCTCTTACATTAGGAAATCATTTCTCTACACACTGGACTATTTACAGTTGAAAGGACATGATGTCTAGCATTTGCTTCAAGACTGTACAAAGTAGAGGGGGTCAGTGGGGATATCATTTGGGCCATGACTCCCTGATTGTTAGGACTGGGGTGTGAGGAGATGAGGAGGGGCTCATTGTACTAGTTCCTGTTCTTTTGTGTATGTCTGAAACTTTCCATAATGAAATGTTTAAAGTCATCCTTTGACGTTCCCTCTCTTGGGCCTTTCTCTCAAGCTGTGATGAACTGTATGTTCGTTGTTCTCTGCACCGTGCGCTCTCCTGCCTCCGACCACTCCCCTTCCCGTCCTTTCACCTGGGTTGTCTCCCACCAGTCCTTCAGAATCCAGCTTGAGTGCTCCCCTTGTTGGGAGGCCCAATCTAACCGCTTGGACAGAACTACCCCTTTGTGTAGTTGTCTCTGTACTGCCTCCTTCTCTAGCTCACAAGCTCCCTGAGGACAGGGGCCATGTCTTCCTTGTCTCCGATTCCCAGTGCACGTCACAGGGCCTGGTGTGGAGCAGGTACTCTGGAAACGTTAAGTTGCTGGATGCCCTCCCAACACTGATCTTCTAGATGATGAGCTGATTTGCAGATTTTAAAATCTGAAGTGAATTTAGAGAAAATGAAAGCATCCTGATGAAATTCTTGGAGTCGAGACAACTCTCTGAACGTGAGCTTTTTCAAGAAACCTCGGCTGCTAGTCACTTTCACTTGGAGGAGATGCTCAGTAATATTGGGAAACTCAAAGGGAATGTGCAAATTGCGTTTTAATTGTGCAGGTTTTTGGAGTGGGAACCAGATTAGCTTCTGGGCACTGAGAGGCCCTGTGACTGGATATGGTTGCTCTTAAGGCCTTTCAACATGATGGCTGGCTCTGAGTTTCACAGGCTCTTTCTTAATGAATACAAATGTGCGGTGAGACCAAGGCGGGTTAGAGATATGACCAGCAAAGGTACTTAAGAGGTTTCGTATTTGTGTTTAGAATCACAATACATGTAGAATGAGACAGACCTGGGTCCAGATCCCAGCTCTGCCACTCACCAGCTCGAAACTCTTGAGGAAGTTATTTGTCACCCTAAGTCTTAGTTTATGTGCCTTTGAAAATGGAGATTGGCCTACTCACCTACCTATCATCCTACCTACCTGTCATCCTACCCACCCTACAGGGTTGTTTTGAAATAAGAGATGATATATGTGAAGTCCTGTCACTGCCTGGCACTAGTAAACACTCAGTAATGATTAACAGTTGTTAAAAATGGCAATAATGTGAAATGAAAAGTTCCTATATCCAGCAGTGTCCCAGTGTGCATAAACTCAGTATGTCGGGGCATTTTGAACCTTTAGACCGTGGCATATCCGTCGCACAGGACTGTGGGTTAAGGCAGGTGAAGCCCCTTTTGGAACTCCAGCGTTGCGCCCTCACTGGACATTACCAGTAAAGGTGATGACTCGAGAGACGTGCTGTCCTTGTGATTAAACCTGGGAAGGGAGAGCCGGGAGGAATGAAACTGGTTGTGGCCCGCGGTATGCCTGATCCTTTCCCCCTTCTGTGGATTCTTCACACTGGCCCTTAGAGTCAGTGGCTTTATCCCCATGTTGGAGAGGTGGAAATCTCCCTGAGATGTCAAGCGTATTACCCAAGGTTCTACAGTTAGTTATGATCAGAGCTCAGGGTTTTCTGGCTTCTAAACCGTTTATCACTTATCCTGAGGACTCGTGCGATTTATACTCCCCTGTAACTCGGAGTTGCCCCGCCTCAGCACCAATGGCACTTTGAGCTCCATCATTTTCTGTTGCGAGGGTCTGTCCTGTACACTGTAGGATGTTTAGTGGCATCCCTGGCCTCTGACCACTCAAAGCCAGTAGCACGCCTCCCTTACCCTCTCAGTTACAACAACCAAACATGTCTCCAGACACGGTAAATGTCCCCTGGGGCGTAAAACAGTCTTCTAGGTGAGAACCACTGCTGTAATTCATGAGAACCAGAAATTTTGGCCCCTAAATACCATCTTTTGTATGAGAGTTATTGGGGGTATATAGTAGGAAAGAAATGTTTATTGAACAACTTGTAAATGTTAGATGCTATGCTAAGTAAATGCTTTTCCATGTAACATTTAATCCGCAAACGAATTTTGAAGGAAAGGTATTATTATCCACATTTTATTCTGATGAGGAAGTCCAGATGCCGGCAGTTGAGTTGACTAGCCTGCGGTCACAGAGCGAGTTAGTGGTGGCTGTCCTTCTGAGCTTGGCTCTGCCTCCTCGCTTCTGCCCCCTCCTCCCGCCCCGAAAGAAGAACGCGTGGCGCCTTCATTTCTTTCTGATCGAAGCACCTTGGTGCCAGCCGCACCTCCCACCTTGCAACGATTTCAGCCTTGGGGAAATGAAATGACAGGCACATGAGCAGCAGCTGTGTACTTTTCACCCTGTCAGAGAACGGAGGAGGGAGTGAAGCGGTTAGCTTCCCCCAGCCCTGCTCACAGGAGCTTCGCTGAAACAATCTCCTCCTTTTCTCCCTGGTTAGATGTCTCTGCAGCACGACCGCATCTAAGCATGTGCTGTGTGTGTGACACCGCTGTAAGGTTTTCCATCAGCCTTACAGATTGATCATTATGATTGTCTTGAAATGGAACTAGGTACATGTTGCTAGTGGAGCCCCTTTCCTTGCATGAAGACTGCTTCACAGTGAACCGTCCTCAAAGCAGCGCACACACAAGATTAGACATAATGGTTTATTTTCCTTCCAGTATATGGTGATTTTTATGTGCAGTTCGGTGGAGGGAGCTGAAAGAAACATCTGAAGGAGACGTGGAGCTGCTGTCTGTGGTCTGCATGGTTTAGAGCTATAGTCCTAACCCTTTAGAGACTGTGGACTTCCCTCCCCCTTTCCAAAAAGTTTTATTATAGTAAATACATATATAACAAACGGTTTATTTACATTTTAACCGTTCCCAAGTGTCCAGTTCAGTGATAGTGATACCATTCATCATGTTGTATTGCCATCACCACTATCCACTTCCAAAAGTTTGACATCACCCCAAACAGCACTCAACACTCCTTCAGCAGTAACTCCTGTTCCCTCCTTGCCCTGGTCCTTGGCAACCACTAACAGACGTTTGTCTCCACGCATTTGCCTCATCTAGCTGTTTCACTTCTAGATTATGTAGTGGGATCATGCGGTACTTGCTCTTTTGTTTCTGACTAACTTGACTCCACGTAATATTTTCACCGTTTATCCATGTCGTAGCATATAGACCCCTTTGGAAAATCTGATGAAAGCCTATGGACCCTCTCCCTAGAAAACTTCACATATTCTTACATTTTTACAGGTTAGATCAAGGTATTGATGTACTCATATAAAACCACAGGTAGGCACTGGACAGAGGGTGACAGGCTTTTCAGTGGCTGTAAAAGGAGCTTTCAGATCTGCTAGTGTATTTCAGTAGCCTTAAAAATGATTATACCCTTTGACCAGTAATTACACTGCTGGGAGTCCCTTTTAGGAAAATAACCTGAATGTCAACAAGGCTTCAGGCACAGAGATGTACAGTGAAACATTATTTATGTTACTCAGATGCCAGCTGGGGGTCTCCTTATTCCCCTGAGAACTGGGTTTAATTGGTTCAGATCCCTGCCAGTTGAATGTCAATAGAGGACCAAGCCCTCCTCATAGATCTGCCTTGCCTGATAGGGTAGCCACTAGCCACATGTCACTATTAAAATTGAGTTGAATGGAGTCGAAATGTAATCAGCTTCAATATTCGGTTCCTTGGTGTGTTAGCCATGTGTCAGATGTTCAACAGCTACACGTGGCTGGTGCCTCCCAGATTAGCACAGATACAGAACACTGACATCACCTGAGAAAGTTCCCTTGGACAATGTTCCTCAAGATTAATGCAGATTCTGGGAGTGTGCATTTTCATGGCCTCCTCTGAGTCCTGGCCTTCTGGTTCCAGGCAAGCTATCTGTACAGCTCAGCCCTGTATCACGGTGAGCCCAGTGTGAAGCAGGATACCACTTTGAATACCACTATCCCACAGTACAAATCCATTCATGCTTTGCCTCTGTGAGTGGCTAACCCATCGATGCAGAGTTCTGTGGGCCCTAGAATGGCCCTTCTTTCCCTCCTGTTGTTGACTCCTTCTTCTTTCTCTTCCTTTCTGCTCTTCACCCTCACCCCCAGTACTACCTCTTTTATGAGTAATGGCTCAAAAGGCCTCCCTATCTCCCTCCTTTCTGAAGTCTGGGTTCCTGGCAACACCAGGCCCCAGAGAGCCCCCTGCTTTTCTATGCTTAAGCCCTCTGAAGGCATTATTTCAAACAGATATCCTGGAGAACTAAATTATTTCCACCTAGTTACATCTTTAGCAAAAACTTGGAAATGCCCTGAATGTCCACTTAGGGAAGAGGAGTGATAGTAAATGAGGGAACACTCACTAGATTTAATGTTGTATAGTCATGAACAATGATGTTCGCAAAGAATTCCCAACATGTGGGGAAATATTTACATGAGGAGTGCAAAATCAATATTGTATGCCTAGTACTGTTTTAACCTTGTGAAAACAGGCAGCCACGGGGAAAAACTGGGAAAGAATTGTAGTCTATCACGTGGTAGTTGGTAGTGGGGTCATGTTTATATTTTAAATTTTCTTTAATAAATGTGTATTTTGTTTAAAAAAAGAAAAGAAAAGTCAGAGGAAGACTTGCTGGGCTGTGCATCTTAAAGCACAAACAAATCTGTTTTACAATGTCTGTTTTTACCAAGTATCCCCGACCTGCAGGCTGAGTTGAACAGCATTTTCGCCCTGCGGAAGCAGCTCGAGCAGGATGTGCTCTCCTACCGGAATCTGCAGAAGACCTTGGCGGAGCAGATCCGTGAAATTCGGAGGCGCCAGGGTGTGTGTCTCATATGTATTTCCCTTTGGGTTTGCCACTGGCAGGGCCTTGGCTGAACTTTGAGAGCTCTGGTGGTGCAGTGCCTAAGGCACTTGGCTGCTAACCAGAAGGTTGGTGGTTCGAATCCACCATCTGTTCCACAGAAGGAAGATGGGGCAATCTACTTCCATAAAGATTCACTGCCCCAGAAACCCAGTGGGAATCAACTTGATGGTGGTGAGTTTGGTTTAGTTTTGGTTTAAAACTCCATTAGGAGGTGAGGCACTTGCAAGATATTGTCTTGGGACCCTTTTTCTGGTGCCTGTTTCAATGTTGGCTCTCCTATTCTGTATCCATCTGGCTTTGGGCTTCGTAGTAAAAACGAAAAAAACCAAACCAAACCCACTTTTGTCAGATCGATTCCTACTCCTGACAGCCCCATAGGAGAGAGTAGAACTGCCTCGTAGGTTTTCCAGGGCTGTAAATCTTTACAGAACCAGACTGCCACCCCTTTCTCCTGCAGAGCAGCTGGTAGATCCAAACTGCTGACCTTTACGGTTAGCAAGTGAGCTTTTTAACTATTGCACTATAGTAGCAAGGCCCAGTAAATTGTATTTATTCTGCAGAAGGTCTGCTGCAGGATTGCTTTCTTGCTCCTATATTATTTCCTGCATCATTTGATGCTCCTAACTCTAGTAACCTCAAATCCCCTTTCTCTGGTGAACAGTCCTCATTGCCCAAAGCATGTGGGCTGTGCCTACTGCAGCACCCTCTGCAGAGAGCCGGGACTTCAGAGACATGTAGGAGTGAGATTGTTCTTTTGTATTGAAATACTGTGTTCAGCATTGTCATGACCATGAGTAAACTTATTTTAGGAGGGCTACAAGACAACTATTCATCCCAGTAATATTTGGTTGTGTCCCTTGCTAGAACATGAACCTCTTAAAGTCTGGGTTAGTGTCTTATTCCTTTCTAAATTCCTAGCCTGGTGCTGGGCACATAGAATCAACATTAGTAACAGCACTGGTAAGCTTGATACTTCTTAAGCATGTGTTGTTGTGTGCAAGGCACAGTGGTAGGCACTTAACAACCCATATCTTACCCTCACAATCATTTTGTTACATAGAGGAGGTATAATTACCTCTATAGAGAAGGAAACCGAGGCTTAGAGAGTAGGGGATTGGTTTCCCTAGGGTCCCAAAGGAAGTCGCTCATATCTGGACTACAGTGTTTTCCTTTGAAGTCTGTCTAGCTCTTTCCTGTATACTGCATGGCATAACAGGTGTGTCACTTCTTCCCCACACCTGTTGAATGAGGTCATGTTTGTGGGTACACCTTTCTCAGTACATGTCCTCCCCTCTTCTGTTCCGTTCTTGCATATTAGAATGTGAGCTTTGCTGCAAAGGAGCAGACTCTTAGGTAGGTGAGCAAAGATTCTTTTCTCTTAGATCTAGCAGGCAGTTTTTGCACTTGGTATGCTTGCTACCATGTGGGCTCTGGGACCAGTAAAAAAAAATGTATCAGGCACTTTTATTTCCCTCGAGTTCTACCTTTGAGGGTCACATCTAATTTTCCTGTGTTTTCACCTAAACAGAATCACTCCCTCATTTAAACTGAAATCACTATTTGCTCTTGCCACTCCAAACGGTCTCCAGGCACAACACTTGATATGCAAATTAGAATTCCGAATTGGCCGCAGTGAAAGCCTACAGCCCAAGATGAAGCCATACATTGAGATATCAGCCTGTAGAGAAAGAAGGAAAATTACTTTTGCTCCAAAGGTGGTGCTTTAGACTCCCTGCGTGTATCTATCCTCCTCTCTAACTCTTCCCCCAACCCAATTCAGGTTGCTTTAAATGGATTGTACTGGGATTGGCCTTGCAAGGATCTGTTTCTAATTCTCACCTCCCCCTTCCCACCCCCCTTTTTTTTGAGCAGAAGAAACATTTTCATTTTATAGTGATCAAACATCTTATTTGAGTATCTGCCTTGAAGACCACAATCGGCTGCAAGTGGAGCATTTTTCTCAAGAAGAACTTAAGAAAAAGGTATTGACATATTAACTTTTAGCACTTCATTGGTCATTAGTTGTCTCTTGGGTTCCTGGTCAGAAGCATAAGATTCTGAAATCCCTTTCCTTTCCTCTGCTTCGTTGTCCTTCCTCCTCCTGTTTATGTTCCTGGAGGGCCCTCCCACAGTTCTCACATATTCATCCTCAGGCTTGAGGACCCAGCCCAGACCTGCTCTTCTCTAGAAGACACTCCCTGACCCTCCATGTTAAGTTAGTCTTCCCCTCAGGCCATTCACCTCTCTTCTAGTACCTAATGGCAGTGTTGTTCTTCTCGTGTTGTTGGTGGATGCCGACCAGTTGATTCCAACTCATAGCGACCCTGACCCCGTGTGATAGAGTAGAACTGCCCCATAGGCTTTCTAGGCTGTATCTTTGTGGGAGTAGATCACCAGGTCTTTCTCCTAGGGAACCACTGGGTGGGTTTGAACCACCAGCCTTTGGGTTAGCAGCCGAGTACTTAACCATTGTGCCACCTAGGCTCCTGTCTGTGCTTCTCATACTGATCTGTAACTGGTTACTCTTCTATGCCCCTCAGTGGGCTGTGAACCTCTTAAAGTTAGTGATTGTGTTATATTTATTTCTGATTTCCAGGTACCTGGAACATATAGTTGGAGTTAATAGGTGATTTTTGAATGAATAAAACCCCAGGTTTGGTCAATAAATCTTTTGTTTTTTAACCAGAAGGGTTTTTACAATCTGTTGACTAGAGTGATTTCTAGTGTTTCATGGTTCAGAGAGCCATTGGTAAGAACAGGAAGTGTGAGCTCAGAGGAGACTGGGTGATTTATCAATAAATTATCACAGCAGTGCGACTGATTCCATTTCTGTCTGGGGATATTTTAATTCTAGTAGAAGACACAGACATGTAAACAAGCCACTGTGTATGGAGTGCCAATGTGGCTATAACAGGCCGATGGACGTATGCAGTATGGAGGAGGCAGGGAAGGAGAGACAACCTGCTTGGGGGTGTGGGGAGAGAAAACAGAGATACCGCTAGCTGCCATTGATTGAGCACTTAGACTGTGTCAAGGACTCTAGTGCCTTGTGGCTGTTATTCATAGTCAGTTCTCACAGTAGCCCATTTTATGGATGAGAAACTGAGGCTTAGATTAGGCATCTTGGTCAGGATCTTTCTACCTTGAAGTGGTGGCTCTGGGATTAGAATACAGGCATGCTAAATGTTAAAACTAGTACTCTTTCCATTGTACCCAGAGTGGTGAAGGCTAGAATCAGGCAACTGATGCTTCATAACTGTGATGCTGAAGGATACTTAGCAGGACAGTCTGCATTTAGGAGAACGGCCCTTGGAAGCTGCACTTGACTACTGGGTAGCCAATCATCTGTGCTCTTCTTTTTTAGGTCAGTGACCTTATACAGCTAATGAAGGAACTGTATACTGACAACCAGCACCTGAAGAAAACCATTTTTGATCTCTCCTGTATGGGCCTCCAAGGAAGTGACAGACTTGAGACAGTAGAACAAATGGAGGTAAGAAGAAACATTCTTATTATATGCTAATAACAAAAATAAAAAATAACAACCAAAAGCATTCCTCAAGACTGTGTCTGCCCTGGGTTGGTCTCTTCTTTGAAATCCCCTATGCTGTGGATAGGATTTTAAGGGTCCTGTTAGATCAGGAAGTCTGTCCTCTGGCTTCCTCAGGTTTTGGGATCACACCTGTATGGACACATTCGATATATTTTTGAAGCTTCTAACCTCCAATCCAGCCCTGCAATCTGTGGTATAGATGCTGCATCTGGGTGAGTGGTATGGTCTCACAGGGATCTGGAGAGTTGCCAAAGTAGCCAGATAATGTGGGTGGTGTAGATGCAGCCTTAATGAATTTATTAACATTGAAAAACAGATTAAGCACATTTCAGTTACTTTTTGTGTTCATTCTTTCTGACCTGAGTGTTGTGTGTCTCCTTCTCATACTAATGACTTGTTGTCTTCTTCATCTGACCCCATATGTGGAGTTCCTTCCCATGCATCCCCAGGGACTCCTGCATTCTGCCGTGTACAGAGAACACGACAGGGAGTACCAGTGGGTGTTCCATCAACCCAAAGTCCAGCTTCCTGTCTATGGGCATTTGCTATTGGTGGCATTTGAAAGTTTGAAAAGACCAGGGGAAGTTAAATTGTGGCCTCTTAATGATGGCCACTAAAGGGTTTGTGGTTCGCTAGAGTTGTTTAATCACTGAGGGTGGGCATCTCATTCCTTCCCCCCCTTGGGGAAAGAAAATGGAAGGAAGCGTTATTCACCCCGATGGCTTCTGGATGTCAGCGCTGATCTTTGTGAAGTGCTGTCTGTGATTTTTTCGTTCTTGACCTGTGTAGCCCAGCAGGAGGACCTTAAGTTTTCTCTCTTTAGCCCCTCGCTTGGCCTAATCGCTTGGCCAGTATTGCTTCAGGAGACGAGAACTGCTCTCCCTGCGAAGCGCAGTAGGCCTGTTGTCACTTGAGCCTTCCTGGAGTGTGCTTGCTTGGGGTGGTCTTGAGTTTAGCCAGGAACTCCATATAAATGGAGGTCTCCCATTTACTGCCGCATCGTTTCTGGGGAAAGCTTTGTCAGCCCTTCCTTCACCTGTCTCCTGCCTTCAGATTGGGAAAAACTCAAAGGCGTTTATGCTGTGTTCTGCCATCTGCTCTCTTTGAGAGAGGAAATACTATTGATCTTAGCCTCCAGGGCTCCAGATAATTCTGAAGCCAAAATATCTACAATCCATTTTCAGCAAAACAAGTCTTCTGCTCTGCTTCCTCCAAGGTGGCATTTTTAATAAGCAGATCTTTCTTCACCACTTCATTTGAGTCTTAAATGGGGAGTTTTGTTTGTTCATTTGCCCTTTGAAAGAAATCTGTTAAATGTCCCATTATGTCCTTTGGAGAACAGAGGCTTTTTCCTCTTCCCACTCTGAGATCTTACTACCAACCAATCACGTTTGAGTCTTTGTCAGCTTGCACTCCAGTGTCCTGTTCCCTGTGAATAGCCTTGTCCTTTGGAGCAGTTTCCCATTTTCCTCCAGAATGGGATGGGAAGATCTGCATGGGAACGATGATGCACCCACAGTCGTAAGCTGAGAGAGGACAGGGAGTTGAGGGGTGAGGGCTGGATAGCAGGGAGGAGAGCCTGCTGTTCCCAGGGACTGCACACAGTTTGTCTTCAGTGCGGGAGTTTGATTATAAACAAGGCAGAGCAAACCAGAAATGGCTTCTGTTGTCCCCAGCCTTTTCCTATGCAAGCAGCAGTAGGACTTGCAGGATGGGGGCTGGCACGGCTCCTGCTCTCTAGGAGCTGTAGCTGAAAGAAGGGAAAAAGCACCCCAGCATGTGTATTTCATATTTGGAAAATTCATTTTTTTGCCTCCAGTATTCAATTAACCTCACTACATTACCTAACATTTGGAAAATAGGGAAATCACCCCTAATCCTATCACTTTAAAATGGGCTTAGTTAATTAACATTTTGGAATATTTCCTTCTATATTAGTGTATATGAACATGTGTACACAAACACCTGTAATACGGTTTTGTTTCCCGTTTTTCCAGTTGCCATTATGCCTTAGCACCACATTGTAGCTTATGAATACACTGAAATTTAACTAACCCACCTTCCTATTGTTGGACATGTGGATTGATCTGGTGATTCACTGTTTGGAACAACATAATGCGTATCTTTAGACACAGACCTTTTCCTGGGTCCAGGATTTTTTCTGTAGTCTCTGATAGATAGTGTAATTATTAGGTCAAAAGGACAGGTAGAGATAAATATAGATATAAAACAGATTTGAAATTTATTTCTAGATCTTCCTCCCACAACTTTTAATTTAAAAAAGGACATAAATATTTTGAAGACCCTTGATACAGTCTTTCAGTTTCTTTTCTAAGTGGTTTCCTAGGTATAAAGCCCTACCAGCTGGGTAACCAAAACAAAAAAAAAAAAAAAACTCACTGCTTTCAAGTCGACGGAGACTCGTAGCAGCCTGTCCTTGGGTTTCTAAGGCAGTATCACTATGGGAGTAGATTGCCCAACCTTCCTTCTGAGGAGTGGCTGATGGGTTTGAACTTCCAGCCTTCTGGTTAGCAGTCAAGTGCCTTAGGCACTGTGCCAGCTGGCTACGACAGCCTTTATTCCCCACATGCTGAGCATCATGGAAAAACCAGTCAAGAATTGCTATCCTGTTACCTGAATGTGCATGTAAAAAATCTCTAAGAGGTTGTCCCTATTTTCCTTACATTTTATTTACTAGCTATTAATTTGTATGTAAGAGCTCTGGTAGCATAATACCTAAGGCATCTGACTGCTAGCCAGAAGGCTGGTGGTTCAAACTCACCAGCCACTCCTCGGAAGGAAGGTTGGGCAATCTACTTCCATAGTGATACTGCCTCAGCAACCCATGGAGGGGTCGCTAATTTGTATATTTTACAGAATAATTTAGTTGAGAATTGGCCTAGATCAGTGATTTCAGCAGAGTGCAGGCATGGTACTGAGGTGTCTGCAAACCCTGAATACTGTGACACGTGGAAGTGCCACCTTCAAGTGATAGGTTACATGTTGGGGGCTTGGCACGGTGCGTGGCACATTGCGAGTACTCAAAAGGGGTTAATTGCTGTTAATATTTAATAATGTTGAAATGATTAGGAATGATTAGAACACTGAGTTTTTTTGTTTTTTTTTTTTTTTTGGCACAGAGAAGAAACATGGTTGAAGAGGCCTATTTTAAATGATCACAGATATCTTTAGGGCTATTGGCCGTGAACGAGAAATAGACCGTATGTGGCTCTAGAGGACAAAAGTGGTGCTCAGAAGTGGAGGGTGCTTGTTAAATAACAACAGGGTAAAATCTGATTGTCAGAAGCAGATATAATTTCATTAAAAGGAGAAACTTTTTTTTTTTCTTTTTAACAATTTGACTTTGTAAGTTGTTATAAACTCTGTGTGATTTATAATGTCCTTGGCACAGTGCCTGGCAAATAGAAAGCATTGAGATTTTTATATTATTTCTTTGGTAAGTTAGTGGCAGAGTCAGAACCACAGCCCTGTACTGACTTGGCTTGGTATTGTTTTGGCCACCCCCCTGCCCAGGGCAGCACCTCTAAAGTTTAATGTGCATGTGGATTTCCTGGGGATCTTGTTAAAGTGCAGATTCTTCTTCAGTGGGCCTGGGATGGGGCCTGCTATTCTGCCTTTCTAACAAGCTTTTCAGTGATTCCAAGGAACACACTCTGTATTGCAAGGCCACAGGTTATCGTGACAACCTCTTGGTCCCAGCTCCCATTGATTCATTGAACATGGGCATTGGCTGTGTCTTTATGGAGCTCATTGTCCAGTAGGTGATCTCAGGAAGCAATCACAGCAGAGTGTGGTGAGTACTCTGATGGACCAAATGAGAATTCTGAGGGAGCACATGGACAGGTGCCCAGCCCTCCCTTTAGGGATCAAGAGAAGTCCTTCCTGGAGGGAGAGGGAGAACCTGCAAAGCAGATCGAGGTAGTGTAGCTGACAGGCCGGGGGAGGGCCAGGAAAGTGCAGCATCACGAGGGCCATTGCAAGGAGGGGATGTTTAATGTGATGTCAAATCCTGCTCTGAGAAGACAGTAATGAAGAGAAAAACAGCTGAGGAGCTGTCAATGTGTCGTTTATGACCTGGGCATTTTCCATGGAGTGAGAGGACAGGAGCCGGATTGCAATGGGAAGAAGTGACAGAGAAGGAGGAAATGAAGGCAGCACGGGCCAGTGCTCGGAGGTTTGTGTGCTGCAGCTCTAGTCGGTGGGAGAGCTGAAAGGAGAGCCTGATGATAGTGACTCACAGTCCTCTCTGACATCTTGTTCCGTGCCCTTGAGAATTAGTAAACCATCTTGACATGAGGGACGTTTCTCTGTGTCCACACATTTAATTTCTTGGCCGTTTCGGGAACAGAGAATATAATTTAATTTTGACCAAGTCAGTAAGGGTAAAGAGAAATGGAAAGTTAATTATTTTTTCAGTGTATCCAGTAACAGTGTGGTGGTGGTTCTGGAAATGCGGAGTAACTCAGATGCTTTTGCTGTTTCAATAAGATTGGAATGACTTGTGTTGCTAATAGTTTGCTCAGATCCCCAGGTGTTGAGGGAGGAGCTTCTGTCTGCCTCTGCCCTAATCCCTCGTGGGTTCTATTCCTGTTTGAGAAAGTCTCTGGGCAACTTGCACCAGTACTTTGTGGAGAGTGGTGGCAGCAGAGCCGCAGTGCAGATGGTGAGACACAAGTCTCTGGAAGAGCTTGGAGGAGGCAGAGGGTGTTCACTGGCCAGAGCTTGCCGGAAATCGGAGGGAGGCTTTGTTGTTGATGTTTTATCTCTGAAAGAAGAGAGGGACTTTCCCCCAACATTTTATCATGAAAAAATCCAGACAGTAAAGTGATAAGAATTGTAAGTGAACATCCATATACCCATCCCCTATATTTTACAGTTACATTTCTTACCTGTCCATCATTACTCTACCTTATTTTTTGATAATTTTTAATGTAAATTACAGGTACAAGTACACTTACCTCTAAATATTTCTGCATGCATATCATTAACTAGAGTTTAATGTTTATTCATTCATGGTTATTTTCTCTTCAGTTAAATTTATATGCAAGGGGATACAGAAATCTTAAGTGTACACAGATCTTTATACCTGTGCAACCCAAACACTTGCGAGGTCTCATGTGCCCCTTCATAGTCTCCTCCCCACCCCAAGGCCACTGTTGTGATTTTGCCTCACCACAGATTAGACTTCAGTACCACAGCTTCATGTCAATGGAGTCATAGTCTGTATGCTTTGTATAAAGCTCTTTTCATTCAGCTGAAAGATTTTGAGATTCATTCATGTTGTGTGAATCAGCGGTTTGTTCCTTTTTACTGCTAAGAAGTATTCTCTTGTATGAGGATACCACAATTTGTGTATCCGTTCTTCTGTTGATGCGCATTTGAATTGTTTCCAGTTTTGGGATATTATGTTAAAGCTGATACCAGTATTCATGTACAAGTCTTCCTGTGGAGATCTGTTTTTATTGCTCTTGGTAAATACCTAGGAATGGAATTTCTGGGTTCATAGGGTAATTTTAAAAGAAATCACTAGTATGTTTTCCAAAATGCCTTAATATTTCATACTCTCACCCATGTTTGATAGTCCTCCTTGAGCTACATCACTGGAGGAAGTTATAATACTTCCTGAAGGCAGTAGAAGGATAGGGTTCCTCCCGTATTTGTGAACTCAGTGCCTTAGTAAATAGATTTGCCCATTCCTAGTCTGTTTGCTCATCTGCCGTCCTGTGGTGGTTGTGTGTTGCTGTGATGGTTGAGTCTGTACCACTGGCATTTCAGATACAGGTGGTCTCTGACTTAGGACCAGCTTCTGTTGTAAGTTGGTTCTGACAAAAGTCGAATACCACTTTCATTTTTAAAGTTTTCATAGCCTGCTATACAGCAGCGTTTTGAATAATAAATCAGAACATTGAACATCTGAGAGTGAACATCAGAGAACGATAACATCAGCAAATGATGTACTGCAACCTTATATGCAGTACATGTACTAACAGTAAGATATACAAGAAAACCCCACAAGAGACGGTTGTAAGTGTGGTTCATTGTAACTCAAATACACTCTAAGTCGGGACTACCTGTACGAGCAGGGCCACCGATGGTGTCAGATTTCAGTGGTGCTTCCAGATGAAGACAGACCAGGAAGAAAGGCCTGGTGATCTACTCTGAAAATAGCCAGTGAAAACCCAGTGGATCCCAGTCAGTTCAGGGCTAGAAGCTGAGCCCCGTGGGTTGGACAGCACTCGGAATACACAAAGACCACAGCCATGGTTTAGAACATACCAACTCTTGTGAAGGTGGCGCAGTGCTGGTGACATTTTGTTCTGTGATATGGGGGGTCATCAATGGCACATTCCAGCTACATCAACGTTCAAGGTTAAGTTATTGTTTAATGCTTGAATGTTAGTATAGTAAGATCTGGTTTTTGATCCTCAGTTGTGATCTGGATTGCAGACACAGTTAGGTTGAATGTATTCTGACTCTGGGATGTTTCTGTAAAAATGACTTTCCAAAGTCAGCTTGCTTTGTTTTATTGTTTTGAATTTTTCTTCCAAAACATGCCTAGCAAGTGACCCAGCGCTGTTGGTGATTTGATCACCATTGGGGCACCTCCTTGATCAGATGAGGTTTGACTGACTCAGGTTTTCTAACCTGAGCACTGCTGCCTTTCCTCTTGTTTTTTTCTTGCTTGGTCAGTCCAGGCGGCCCCTGACTAGGAATTTCACTGTCCCAGAGTGCTGAGAGCTTGTTTTCTTAAGAACTTTGTCCTGTCCTTTTGGTAGAGTGCAGAGTCCAGAAGCTTTGGGATTTACGTTTCCTTAAAGCGTTAGGAATTTACGCAGTCTTTATAACTCACTGTCCTTCATTTCTGAAAGCAGAAAGCTGTCATCAGGCAAGCTTGATAATCTACTCATTAGTGATGAGGATTTTTTGTCAACAAAATGACAGTGTTGTTGGGACTGTCCGTCTCAGATGTCTGACAGCAAAGAGGTTTATGTGTTGTGCTAAGTAGAAGTGATGCATAAATTGGGCATACCATAAATTTCATTTACTGTTTTCTTGCTATTTGATATTTTCAATTCCATCAATAGCTATTTTCAAAAATCTTGTCGTTTTTGTGTAATCTGAAAGTGAATTTAGCAAAGGTGGGAATGGCAGTCAGCATATTCAATTTAAAACTGTCAGGGAAGGCTGTGCCGGGGCAGGGGCAAAATGGCTTTGGCTATTTCTTGAGGAATTTGCCCTTAAATTGCACTTGAGCCAAGGCAGCTCTGTGTGATTTGCCTGAATTAATACCTCTAACTTTAGTTAATTTTTGTTTCATGGCTTTGGCTCCCCCCCCCCTGCTTATTTTTTTTGTGTTTTGCATTAAAAAAAAATTGAAAAAAACAAGACACCACTGACTTATTCATGCTGCACATGCTGCACGCTCTTTTGGGTTGCATTTTCACACCATTCCATGCTCCACGTAGCTTCTGGCTAGCAAGGAAGACGAGGACATCATCAGAATCGGAGAGGACGACAAGAATAATTTCCCTCGTGATCGGCGTTTGGAGCAGAGTAATGAGGTAGGAACGTGGTGGGTAATTCCTCATTCCAGCCACCCCAAGCCCATGCTTTCCCCCACCCTTGAATGAATCCGATGGGTTATGTGTTCATTCTTCTGTATTGAGCGCCTGCTGTGTGCTAGTAAAGAGCAAAATGACTAGGTTCCATCTTCCTGAAACTTACAAACTTGGTGAGAAAGCCAGTGGTAAAAGCTGGGAGCAAACATAGAGCTGCAAATTGTGACCCATGCTGTGAAGAAAAGTGTCCTGACGGGAGAATAAGGGCAGACCTGGACAGATTGTTGGAGATTAACACAACCCAGTCATTTTATGCATTGGAAGCCAAGGCCTGTGAGGGAGGGTGGTGTACTCAGAACGCAGCCAGTCAGGGGCAGAGCTGGGACAAGAACCCGGTCTCTGGACTGTTGTGAACTCCTGGATCATTTTGATTGTGGTATAAAAGGCCCTTTGTAATCTTCTGATCTGGAACCCAGCTCAGTGACATCTGGGCACTCTGAGAATTTGACTCCTATCCACGTGGAACCCTCCTCTAGTTGCATTGATTCTGATCATTTGGAGCAAACATTTCCCCAGGTTGAATGAACCCCAAGGACTGGGATCTGGTGGGAGATAAGCAATAGATTTGGTCTTTGTGGCTTTCAAGGTATTCAAGTGAATAGGAGGAGGCCATTAAAATGTAGATAGTGTTGGAGATCAAAGCACTTAAATAGGGGCTTTGGAGTTAGATAGACCTAAGTTTGAGCTCTGGTAGCATAGTGGCTAAAGCACTTGACTGCTAACCAGAAGGCTGGCGGTTCAAACCCACCAGCCACTCCTCGGAAGGAAGGTTGGGCATTCCTACTTCCGTAGTGATACTGCCTCGGAAACCCAAGGAGGGGTCGCTATGAGTCGGGGCCGACTCGACAGCACATAACAACAACAACAACAAGTTTGAGCCTTGGCCTTGAACTGCTATCTTGAACTCCAAGCCTGAGTTTTCACCATCAATGAGGAAAATAATGCTTCCTTGTTTGGATTGTTGAGCTATTTAAATAGAAAGGCATGTAATAAGTGCTTAGTAAATGATGTTGTTGTTGTTTGCCGTAGAGTCTGCCCCGACTCATAATGACCCTTCCTTGGGTTTCTGAGGCAGTATCACTACGGAAGTAGGATTGCCCAACCTTCCTTCAGTTACTATATTTATTACTGTGCTGTGGACTTTGCCTCTTTTCTTATTTGATGGATTTAAGAACTCTATTGGTGGCAAACAAGACCCTATAAATAACAACTCATTTGTGTGGGTCTTGTCTTACATTTAAAAATCTTAATCATTTTACAAATGTTGAGAGAGCCCTGTTGGTGTATATCACCAACAGTAATGAAGTCAAGAGAAGTTATTTATAGACTGCTGGAGGGAATTTACAGCCTTGGGAAGGGGAGAAAGGATGTTAATTGCAGCACCTCGAGACATGCCCAGCACAGGCTTTAACTAGATGCACCCTTGGTGCCACTCCTGTGGGACCCTCTGTGACCCAAGAAGGTGGATTCATAAATAACATCTCCCTGGGAATTAGGAACTCTCCACCTTTCTAATGAAACCAATCAAAGTCATGTTAATTAGTATGTGTCTGTAAAGAATAAGCCTGCTTTCTGATATATAAGGAGGAGGATACACTGCAAGGAGTATGTAATAAATGTCTAAATAGAGCATTATTATTAATGGCATTTTACATATGCTTCTTGGGAAGAATTTACAAGGAATCATGGCGTGGGAAATGTGCATCCAGTGTGAGCCTGTAGCGGGCAGGGCACTGTGCTAGGCACTTACCATGAGTCACCCTTCTCCTTTCACTCCCGCAACCAGCTTGGGAGGAGGGCATTCCTATCCCCATTTCACAGATGAAGGGATAGAAACATCTCTGTGTTCCTTCTAGAACGTCTCCCTGCGTTCCTGTGTCCCTCTCTCTGCTCCCTTCTTTCTTCTCTCTGGTTCCGTGTCTCTCATTTCCTCACACCTGGTCCTTCAGTCTTCACCTCCTTCCTGTCTGTTCCCTCCATGTACCCGCTTAGCCTCCTCTTATTCCATTGTTTGACCAAATACTTTTATTTACAGAGGGTAGAGGACTGTTCCAAAGGAGGTTGCAAAAATGGGTACTTTTGGCACACGGATCCTGATGTTTTAGACTGCGATGAAGTCTGCAAACCTGGCTGCCCTGGAGACCAAAGTCTAGAAGAAGGAGAGCTCATGAACCTGCTGGCCCCGTTCTTTAATGAGAAGGCTGCATTGTTACTAGAATCCAGGTACACATGGGGCATTACTTTATCTTCTTAGTTTGAGAGGAGGACAAACACATGTTGTTAAATTGATTTAGATGGTGGTGCTGTGTAATTTACCTGAGAGAGCTCCTAAAACGGCTTGGAAGCAATCTTGCCAATCATGCAGTTAAGTAATTAGGTTGCATGCTAGTGGCTGTGAGGGAACTTGAGCAAAACCTCATGCAAGCCCATTCTATAGAGATGATTCGAAAGAACACTTTCCTTGAACATTATTCCTGGGGGCTCTGGAAGGGCTGTCTGACTGTCAGAGAGAGGAGTCAGCCCTACTGGAGTCTCTTCCAGTTTCTGCAGCAGCTTAAAAAACACCGTTGTCGTTCTGTTTCTGCTGTTTTACGTTGAGCTTGAAGTGAAATTCTTTTCTCATCATATCTGCCAGGAATCATTCCTGTCTGAGGAAATAATACAGGTTGTTTTCCTTAAAACAAAAAAGGGAGAAACACTCAGCGTATTTGTACTTTTTTTAATCATTTGGGGGCCATTTTCCCACCCTTTCATATTTTTTCTAGCCCATCAGACAGGCTTTGGAGTCACAAAGTCATTTATACCCATCTCTCAGTGTCTCAGTTTCCCTGACCATTTCTTGGTTGCTGTGAGGATAAAGGGGGAAAATATGTATATAAAAGCAGCTGGTACATAGTGTGTGTTCAGTAGAGGTTTTCAGTTCTCTTCCAGTATAGATGGAGAAATGGAGCTGGTAACTCCTGCTGGCGACTCTTGGCAAAGGCCAGGCACCCTAGTATTTCTTGTTTCATTAGTGAGCTAAGCCTAATCGACCTTTCTCCAGCTAAGAAAAGGATTGACGCACTCTGCTTGTGAGCTCAGTGAGGCTAACTCCTCTCCAATCCCTGACATCTTTCTAACACTGTTGTGGCTTGAGTCCTCTTAGGGACTCTGGTTGGTCAAGGGCAAGCTGACTCATTGGGTGAATATGCCTTATTCCATTCTAGTAGATGGGTAAGTTGAATCACTTACTCCTGGGCCTGGCTACTCCATCTTGGGGGACATGCCCAGTGGTTATTCTGGTTTGTCATAATAGGGTGTCAGGTGACCATAGTTGAGGCTTGAGAAATATGGAGGATTCCCTGAACGTCAGGGTTCCATCTTACACATCAGAGTTTAAAAATGCAACCATCTCTGGGGACCATGCAGGAATGTACGTGGATGAAGTGAGCCAGGAAGAAGTGCGCTGGGCTTTGATGGGAGAGTGATGCGTTCAGGTAGGCGTGCCCCCCTCAAGCAAGCAGGAGCTTTTTAGCTCCAGCTGAGTGTTGTCGTGCAAGTACATGGGCTCCGATCCCTCAGACTATCAGTGGAAACTCAAAATGTCTCTTCTAAAGCTCTTGTTTAAAAATTTACACCTAATTACATTTCTTAAGAAAGCACTGTGTGAGCCAACACTTTGTGGGCCAGCTTTGACATTTGCTGTTCAGTTACTTGTTCCCTCCCAGCACCCTTTGTAGGTGCCTGTTGCGTAGACTTCTGGCTGGTTCCATTGTTAGAAAAGGCTTCCTAGTGCCAGCCCAAATTGAGTGCCCTAATCTTGGTCTCTGCACACCTTTTATTCACTGTGTACCACTAAGCCCCCCAGGAGAGTGGAGTCATGAAAGTCTCCCTAACTGGGCCTGCTGAAGGCCTAGCTGGGGCCTGCACCCCTGCAGCACGCGCTTTGTGCCCTGCCCCAGACCCTTCACGTGCCCTGTCTCATTTCACCCTCTTGCCAGCTTTGCGTGCTGCTGCTGGTGGTCTCCTTTTTACACACATGAGAGCTGACATTTGGGGAGGTGACAGTCCCTAAATTAGCAAGTGGTAGAGCCATTAGAGAATTTTCCAGGGAAGTTTTTTTTTTTTTTTTTATTAAATGTTTCTCCTTGGGCTAACCAGGTTTCTGACTAGGCAGGGAAGGACCAATCTTCCACCTAGGAATTCCCTCCCAGGGGTAGGTGTTTTGAGTGCACCGAAAAAAAGGAGGGTTTTAAAGTCAGAAAGACCAAGGTTCCAGGCCAACTGTGTCATCTTGGTTTTTGATCTACAAACTTGGGGTGCTTATACTTAACCACCCCATAGAGATCCTGTGAGGATTAAGTGAAATAATGGATATAGAGATCACTTCTCTGTGTTTGTTGTACTGTGGTGGCTGGCGTGTTGCTGTGAGGCTGGAGGCTATGCCAGTGGTATTTCACGTACCAGCAGGGTCACCCATGGTGGACAGGTTTCAGTGGAACTGCCAGAGTGAGACAGACTGGGAAGAAGGACTTCTTTATACTGAAAAAATCGACCACTGAAAACCTTATGAATAGCAGTGAAACACTGTCTGATAGAGACCCAGGTTGGTGTTAGATGGAGTTTTGGTGATAATACTGCTTAAATCCTGACCTGCTCATTACCACAACCCCTTTTCATTAACCCCAGGTAAGATTTGAGCTATATGAAAGGGACAGCAGCTAGCTGGTGAATTGTGTCTCTGTATTCATCACTGAGCCAGTTTCTGGTAACCCCAGTGAAGAGCTCTGGTAGAGCTGGGTTGTAAGAGTCAGCCTGGCCTTTGATCTTCCCTCAGCCTTTGAGATCCTCCTGCCTTCTGGCCATCTGCTCTGTGACCTAAGGGGCTTGTAGATGGAATGAGGCACCTTAGCCTAACTAGTTGTCTTGCCCTTGACCAAGCAGAGCAGCTCTGACCTTGGGATGAAAGGGTCAGAGCAGGACCTAGCCTGGCATGTAGAGAATGGGTTGGACACGTCACCTGCTCTTCTGTGCCATTCACCATGACCGTCATTCCCCCCCGCTCTGCATACTTCCAAAGCATCGGGCTCCTACTGACTGAAGCTCATGGTTTAGGATTTTCCCACCTAATTTTTTTGGTCTTTGCAGCTAAAATTAGGTGTGAAATTTGATAGCTGAAAAAAAATTGTAACAACACAAGGGGAGGCTTGGGAGCTATGTAATTGTTCAAAAATTAAAAAAAGAAAAGAAAAGACTAATATACAATCGTGAGCTCCACTAGAATTAGAAAGGACGATTCCTAGGAAATCACCATGGTCAGAGCGCTTTTTGAGAATGAGGGTAAGTGAGCGTCCACCAGGCAGCAGGGATCCCGAGAGAGAGAGACCAAGAGACTCAGCGTGTTTAGGAGAGGAGGAGACTGCAAGTGCTTTCAGGTAGCTTCCGCATTATACAGGAACTAGGCCTGTAGAACTTCCCTCCAGAAACTCAGGGTCCTCCTCGATCCTCCCTTCACCTCCCAAATGCAGGGTGCCTCTAAGTCCTCACCACTCTACGTCCTACATAGCTCTGAATCTGTGCTCTTTTCTCTGTCACTGGTGCCTTGTCCCCAGGGCTAGCTTTCTCCAGGGTTGCCACTTGGGCTTCTTGTCCAGTCCCCTGCAGCTGCCCTTGCCCCTTTCAACCTATTTTTCACATCGCTTCAGAGTAATTACTTGAGAACGTCATCTGTCGACCTGAGACTCCTCACATGCCCTGGACTTGCCTAAGTCTCAGGACCTGACCATGCCCTGTGTGAGCTGGTAGCGGTCTCCTCAGCTCTCGTCACACCATTCTTGCCTTGCTTTCTGTGTTTTGCAGGCCCCCCCCGCCCTGGTCTTTCGGTTCTTAGAACGGGCCCCTCGTGCTCTCATTTCAGGTCAATACTCATGTTGTGGGCTTCCACAGGTCGTGTTCAAAACGAGCACTCAGAATTGCCCAGGGTGACTTTGTCCCCACTTCCCTCTTTTCCCTACACCCGCCCTTCCCCAGCTGCTGACCTTGCTGTGTACATCACTGAGAAAACATATGCAATCACATTCAAACACTTTGTCTTTCCCACAAGTGCTACCAGTTTATTCTCTGTAACCCACAAACTCTGTGTTTTCTGCTGTTGAATTGAAGGAAGTGTCCCTGCTCTTGTCCAAGGCCAGCCCTCCTCCATGCTATAGTTCATATCATCCCACAGCCCCCTTTCTGCATCATTCTTCCTGTCACTGAGTCATTTCCATGAACCTAAGACATGTCTTAATGTGAACTACTTAGGAAAAGTGTTCATTTCCTCCCCCAATCTCACGTTTTCTCCAGCTAGTTGCCCATTTCCTTATTCTCATGCAAGACAAGATTTCATGAAAGAAATCTTTCTTATCTGATTCCAGGTGCCTCATATTCAAGGAGCTCTGATGGTGCAGTGGTTAAGGCATTCAGCTACTAACTGAAAGGTCGGTGGTTCAAACCCACTAACTGCTGTTCTACAGGAGAAAGATGAGGCAGTCTCATCTTTCCTTCTGTAAAGATTTACAGCCTTGGAAATGCTGCGGGACAGTTCTGCTTTGTCCTATAGGGTTGTTATGAGTCAGAATTGACTCAATGGCAGTGGGTTCACCGTCTTCACTCTACTTAACAAGGTCAGGGATAATTCCCAGGTTGCCAAACCCGGTGGTCAGTGTCTCGGCCTTCTAGCACCCTCTCCTCCTCTCTTTGTCTTGTCTTCTGTGCAGGCCCCTTTTCTGGTTTTTCTTCTGTATGCCTGGCGTCTGCATCTCAGCCTCCTTGGCTGGGTTCTCTGCCTCTGTCAAATGTCAAGTGTTGAAATGTGGCAGAGCTGTGTAATCAGCCCCTTTCTTTTCTCTGTCTCTTCACTCGCCCATGGCTTTAGCGTATGCTTAAGTGACTTCTAAATTTATACCTACAACCCAGCCCTCTCTCCAGATCATAGTCAGCTGTCTACTTGACATCTCCACCAGGATGTCTAATAGACACCTCAAAGTTAACTGTCTAAAACTAACTCCCTGCTCCGTTCTGCTGTGTCTGCATTCTTTTACATGTCAGTTAGCAGCATTGCTTCCTATCTAATTGCTGTGGCTGGAAGTGTAGGAGTTAGTCCTTTTTTCACTCATTTCTTCAATTTTCATCTCCATCAGCAAGTCCTGTTGATTCCATCTCCAAAATATATCCCTAATTCAGCCCCTTCCCACCTCCACCACTGCCCTCTGTTCGTGCTGCTCACCTCTCGCCTACACCCCTCCCAACAGCAGTCTCTTGATCAGCCTGCTTCCATTTTTGCCCCTCTACCACCCATTCTCCACAGAGCAGCCAGAGTCATCTTTTGGAAACATAGGTCAGATCACATGCCTTCAGTGGCTCTTAGAGTAAAACCCGAACTTCATGACCTGGCCCCTGCCTAGTTCTCTGTCTTCCTCAGCTGTCTCTATTATTCACTGGACTCCAGCCACACTGACCTTATCTCTGTTCTTCAAACACCAAGGCTTATGCTCACTTGAAGGCCTTTCTAGTAGCTGTTGCTGCTACCTGGAATGCCCTTTTCCCTGATGTGTACATGTGATTGGCGGTGTCTTAGCTCAGGAATCTGCCTCACAGAGAGTCTTTGAGAGGACTGTGGCCATGATGTCTGAAGGAACTCCCTGTTTCTACATTTTGTCCAGGACTTTTTTCCTTTTTCTTTTTTAATTCATAGTACTTATTGCTCCCTTAGGTTGTTTCATTTAGTTATACATATTTATGTATGTATGAATGGGCATCTGTCTTACCTGCCTTCTTAATGAAATGGTGGCTCCATGAGGACAGGGACTCCTTCCCTCTCGTCTCATCATGATGTATTCCGACTGCTTTCGTGACACACTCAATAAGTATTTGAAATGAATAGGCAAATTATCACAAATTTAACAATATGGCAGAAGCTAAATTTTGAGAAGTGGAAAGAGTACTTTCTTTAGACTTAGAAAGGCCTAGGTTCCAGTCTTTGCTCTGCCACATTGCTAGGGGATCCTGAATCTTGATGAGCCTGTTTTTTCCATCTGTAAAATGGGGTTAATGACAGGTTCCATCTCCTAGTCTTCTTGTGAGGATTAAATGTCGTTAGTATCTTTAAAGAATCTGCCACATGGTGAGTGCTTAGTAAATGTCAGCTGCCTTTCCCTTACACCCCCTTCATGGCAGAGATGCTTGGGAAGGGCCTATAGACACTGTCTGGGCCTCTGACAGGCCCTTCGGACTGAGCCATGAAAAAGGTCCTGATTACAGTGACAGCTTAATGAACCCACTGTGGAGACCCTCCAGCCTAGTAACATTGGAATGTTTTATTTAAGAGCACCAGCACTTTAGTGTATTATAATGGCCTCTTCCACCACCTTTTACTACCCATTTATAAAGCCCTTTCCTGGGTTTTATTGTGTGTTGTTTGGTGGTGAATAATGGTGCTCCTTTGGCTAGCTGAATTAACAATTGTCATTATTTTAAATCTATATTAAGGGAAGAAGAGGAAAGGAAAATTTAGTTGAGCCTCTCCTGATGCTTGAAATGCCAGAAATATTTTTTAAGTCTGGGTTTAATATATTTTAAGGTGGTTTGAGTCCAGATGGTTCCATATGACACCTACCCACCTGTTGCTATCAGGTCAGTTCTGACTGATAATGACCCAGTAGGACAGAGTAGAACTGCCCCGTAGGGTCGACAAGACTGTGATCTTTACAGAAGCTGACTGCTGGCCTTTCTTCTGCAGAGTGGGTGGTGAGGTTGAACTGCTGACCTTCCAGTTAGTAGCCAAGTTTTTAACCCCTGAACCACCACAGCTCCTGATTCCATATAAGAGGTGAAAAATGTCCCAGACATCTTAAGTTTTCTTTTTAATTATTTACCCTATTTCATTGTACTATTGAGCTGAATAGTCTGTTCCTCTGCATTAGATGACAGTGATCTGAATATGAATAAGGCCTTATCCCTGCTCTCATTGGACTTAGAGGGAAAACAAAATAAGGATGCATGTCATTTCTAGTGGTGGCAAGGTTCCAGAGGTAGAGAAGGTCAGGAAGGTTCTAGTAGAACACTGATAGGAAAGATATGTAGGAAAGGAAGGTCAGGGTATGTTAAACGAGTTGGTAGAGTCCAGTTTCACCGTATCACTGGGTTTCTTGGAATAACACAAGCAGTAGAAACTGAAGAGAGAAGAAAAAAGAACTGACATTGATGAGAACCTGTTCTATTCCTTTCCCTCTACTGACTAACATGTCTTCTTTCTCCTACTTGATAGCAGCAGCCTTTTAACTGAACTCTGTCTGTGTTATAACTTCTCAGTCTTTTTTTCTGCACTTTTCTGTTTTAGTTTCTAACTTCTTTTCTTTTTCTCTCCTTTATTGTTTGGATGATTTAAACATAATTATCCTAAAATATTTTTCAGATTGCTTCATTATTTCTGTTTTCTTGGGTGTGAAGTCTCTAATTTGCTGAATTGTTGTCTGGATTTTGTTTGCAAGTTCAGTTTGTCCATATTAATGGCTGTGTTGTTTACCCTCCACCCTTTCTTTTCCCTGCATGGTGATTTTGGAGTTCCCTCAGTTTGGGCCTCTGGGATTCAATTTAAGTAAGCTTAAGGTTCAGAGATCTCATCCTGCAGGGAAATGACTGTTCTCATTCCTGATCTAGTTCTTGAAACAACACCTGTCCACCTGGTTCCTAAATACGTGTCTTTATTCCTGCCTCCTTTGTGGGCAGGCCTGGTAGTGCTGCCTGCAGTCTACCTTTTTAGCCTCTGATACTGGGCAGAAAAGGAGGTAACTCTCGTGAAGTTTGTATATCCCATTTTTCACCATAGGAGTTGAAGTTCTGGCTCTTACTGCTTTCTGCAAATACCCAACACTATAGCACTATAGTTCTTTCCATGGCCATGGTTTCCTCCTCTCTTTCTAAATTTTGAGTAATTTTAAATTGATTTTGAATCCTCTGTGTTATCAGGAAAGATTAGTCCCTAGAAAAGGACAGCGTGATTGGTCAGTGAAAATGGTGGAAGCCGTCAGTGAGATGGATACACAGAATAGCCCCAGCCATGGACTCAGACAAGGAGATAGCATAGGGCTCGGCCACATTATGTTCTTTGGTACATAAGGCAACTAACAGCATCAACCCAACCCAACCCACTGCCACTGAGTCGATTCTGACTCATAGCAACCCCATTGAGTTTCTGAGGCAGTAAATGTTTATGGAAGTAGACTGCCCCATCTTCCTTCCACGGAGCAGCTGGTGGATTAGCTGGTTCTGGTTAGCAGTCAGATGCCTTAGGCACTGCACCACCAACAAAGGGCACCTTAAAGTATGTGTGTGTGTGTGTGTGTGTATGTGTGTTTGCTGTCGTTTACATCTGACTAGAGCTTGGTCAAGTGGAGGGTCAACAGAAAAGAGGAAGCTCCTCAGTGAGGTGGCTTGACACCATGGCTGCAACAGTGGGCTCAGACACAGCAGTGATTGTGAGGATAGTGCAGAACCTGGCAGTGTTTCATGCTGCTGTAGACGGGGTTGCCGTGAGTTGGAACTGACTCAGCGGCACCAAACAACAACAGCAGTGGAGCAGAGTGGGAGGGGCTCTCGTGTGTACTCACACCACCATTTCAGCAGGAAATCGCTCCGTTCATTCTTTACTCAACAGCCAGAGTCATCTTTATGGCCATGCCAGTCCATTCAGAGAACCTTTAGGTATCTTTTCTTTCCTCAGCATGGCTTATAAGACTGTGAGTTATTCCTGTCTAACTTCCCAGCCTCCCCTTCTTATTCATTACACTGGGTCTTACCTCTGTTCATATTGTTTCTCATGCTTAGAATGTTCCATCCCAACTTACCTGCCACCCCTTCATCACCTCCCAAGACTCTGACTGCCATTCTCCCTACAGAATGGCACTGAGATAGTTGCCCTGTAACCCTCCCAAACTTCAACAATGCCTGGGTTTGCATAGTTACCCTGTGGGATAGTGGATTTTTTACATTTGTTTCCAACACCAGCCTAAGTCCTTGCTGCCACTTTTCCATCACCAGGTGTTTTATACATTGACTTTGTTTGGGGTTCCTGGCAATCAGAGTCTGAGATAAGAATTTGGGTTCAAGTGGTTTATTTGGATCAGGAATGAAGAATCAAAGAGAATAAGGGAAGAATGGAGGAAAGCCAGTAAGAGTACGTTATTGCTCTGGTTACTGCTGTGGGTGGCTGGGTTTCAGTCCTGCTGGGCGCCCTCAGGGGGGACTGTATAGAATGTGCCTCTCTTTGAAGCTGAGACACTGGAGCGTTTGCCCACCAACTCTCTGTCCCCTCTGGTTGAAGATCTTCCCCCAGAGGTATAAACCGGTCCATGTGTGCACATTGCCCTGCCGGCTGGCTCAGAGAGCTTTGGAAAAATCCCCACGGCAGCACCAAGATGCGGTAGGTGCTTGAGTGCCTTCAGCTGCAGCTGAGATCAGAGGTGGGCCAAGGGCATGTGGGGAGGGGAGTGAGTGCCAAGCACCTGCGTTTATATACCATTTTGTTGAGTCTTTACAGCCGACTCGTGGAGGAAGCCTTGTTGCCTTCTCCTAGAATCACAGAGGCAGAATTGAAGCAGCTTTTGTCTGACTTCAAAGCCTTGCTCTATTAGGCCTGTTTACAAGCACCCCTTCATTCAGCACCTGTTTATTGAATACTGATTATACTCCATGATGGGCCAAAAAGTCACTGATGGACCAGCCAGGTTGACCACATTCATTTACACACCATACTTCCTTTTGAATGCGCGTGCGTGTGTGTGTGTGTGTATATGTGTGTGTGGGGGGGGCATTGCAATTGTTGTGACCATCTTGTGACCCCTATACGTTCTTACCTAGGCCCTGTCTGCATTCATACACCCATGAAATCCTGAAACCCATTCATCTGCTGTGTACTTTGTGTTAAATTAATTTTAGTTGTCTGAGTTTTGAAATGGATATAGTTGTTCCTACCTTATGTGATGGTTTGGAGGTTACATGCAAAAAAAAATTTGGCACAGGCACGTGGCAGGAGCTCGCTCTGGTTAGTAGAGACAATTTGGAGAAGGGTTGGTGGGAAACGTGAGGAGCTGGGCAGGGGAAAGGCTTTACATGGGATAAGTCTTTACCAGAAAGCTTAGCTGTCCCACTCACTTCCCTTTTGGAAAAACAGGCCAGACCTTCTGCAAACGTTATGTGAACTACTTCTGGGACAAATATGCTTGGCAGAGCCGGACATTTCTGGAGAACACCTTGATGGTAAAACCAAGAAGACATTTAAGCAGATTGCCATTCAACTAAGAGGTGAACTGAGACATTTCATCGAAGCCAACTCATTTTCCAAGGCCCATGACGAACTTAAGTCACCGAGGGAAGCCCAGCTAATCAAGTTGGGTGAAGCATCCAAGGTGGAGCTTAAAGATGCTTCAGTGCAGACTGTGGTCATGGAGGGCAGCACTCTCAGGTTCAAACACGAGGGAACGAGAGAGGCTTGGGAAGAGAAACCCACAGATGCCGTGCTCACCGCTGAGCATCAGCCAGACGACTTGCACAGGACGCCAGGGGGGCAGTTCACTCCTCTCGCTTTCCCATATGGGACGGACAAGGTAAGTTCTCTCCCTCTCTCTTTACACACAGACACACACACACTTCTCTCTTTCTTTCCCTCTCTCAACCTAACAAACAGACAAAACAAACAATTCTTTTAAAAAAAATTACTGCTACTGCAGCCACAGTTTGTGATTTATGTAATGGGACAGGCTGGTGTCTCCCTCCGCCTGCATGCCTCGACCTGGAGTGTGCACCCTTCTGAAAGTCCCCAAAGTGCTACCTTGCCTCCCTGTTCCCCTGTCCCTCTGACTGTCCTCCACCTCATCTCTGTCTCGTTTGTCAGGGTGTTACTACACATCAGTGTTTTCCTTATAAAAATGGAATCATATTTATCCCTGTGGCTTCAGCGTTCTCATTCATGTTGTATATTTGTAATGGCTGCATAAGATCCTATTGTGGGATGTGCCCACATTTGTACAATTCTTGACCTGTTGATAGACGTTTACTTTTGCAGATCACAGTAAAATCATAATAACCTGACTTCAGGGGTCGAGACGAGAACCTGGGTTTTGTTTTGTTCAGACTGTGTCTGAGAGGTGCTGCTTTGAGGGCTTTGTCAACATTTTCTTATCTCCTTGCAATGTCCTTTGGAGATGAGGAAGCCAGAGCCCCAATGAGGTAGCTATGATTACCTAGTGGTTAAAGGGCCAGGCCGGGACTCTTACTATGCCAGACTCCATAGTCACACCCTTTCCCTGCATCAGGGTGCCTTCCAACCCATGGTGGCCTGAAATGGTAGAGTCTGGTTTTGTTATATGAATATCATCTATATCTGTATGTTGATTTTGCATCCGTGAAGATGCTCTATCTCCTCTAAGCATCTCTTCAAATGCCATCAAATATACTAGATTGTCAAAAACCAAACTGTCTTGGCAGTGTCTGATTTTGTCTCTTAGTAAACTCTTCTTGAGGGAGGGTTTGGTGTTGCGAATCCCAGAGCAGGGAGATGTGAGTGCAGGAAGTAGGTCATGTTTGTAATAGAGCTCCAATGATGGCTGTTGGTATTCTTGTTTCTGATGGGTGTTTTGTATCTGAGGAATCAACTGTACACATCGCTTCATAGCATCAGAATGGAGAATTAAGTTTATTTTCTGACCACTAAATTACTGCTTTTGTGCATACCAAAGGGAGTTAGATATATCATTAGCAAAATTGCTTTTGGTTGTTTTAAATTATGCACCAAAACTGTAATTTCTAGAAAAGGATTTTCTAAAGATACCAGTGGAGAGAGAGGAAAAAAAGACCCTGCCATTATATTAATAGTATTCGAGATGCAAATTTGTGCAATTTGGCCAGAATAGGCATGCTCTCATCTGCCCTAGCTCCTTCAGTTTGTACCTGTTTATTAGGAAAACTAGGTTTAGCCCTCCCCACTCTGTGTGGGAGAGGCCGTCCTGTGTTTAGGAAAATTGGATAATTGAATAAACTTAATTTCCCCAAATGTATTGAAAATTACTTTCTTTTTAGTTTGGAATTATCCTTCTTGCTTGTGCCTTCAAAGGAAGGAAACAGATTTTTTCTTTCCCATTGCTATATGTGACAGGCTTTGTGCTAGATGTTCTGTACATAATTTAATCTTCTCAAGAAGATATGAGTCAGGTGGGTATTATTTACATCTTACACATGAGGAAATGGAGGCTCTGAAAGGCTCAGAAAATTGTCTAGGGTGACAGACTCAGTTGGTAATTGGAGCAATGGGGATATAGCTGAGGTCTGGTTTTAGAGACAGATGGGTTTATAAATTTGCCATTCTCAGGGAGGGAGTATTTATACCACCAACATGGCCTCCACTCTCCGTAAAGTAGACACAAATTGTTTTCTCTGTGGTCTTTGGTTCCTGAAGGAACCAATAACCCTAGAGCCCAGGCTGGAACACTGGTATCCTGTTGAAGGGAGCATCACTAAATCCCAGAGTCACCACAAGGAGACCAGAGAGACTTCCAGTTGAGTTCCAGAGGGAAGTTCCAGAGGAGAGTGTTTACATCCAGGTCTGGCCACCTACGTGCTGTGGGGCCTTGCATAAGTCACCTGACCCTTCTCAGTATCTGGAATGGGGTCAGCATGACCTGGAAGCCGATGCTGGCATGATGGCTTAATGAGGTAATGTGTGACAATACCTTCTGAGGTACCTTGTACTTGGAAGGTGCTCGATGTACTTGAGTTCCTGTCCCTCTTCCTCTCCCAAGTTAGCAGTTCCGTTATGACATCTTCAATAAGGTTGTAGGTGGAGACTCTGTTCGGTGCCCATAAGGTAGCATTTTGTGTGGTGTTATTTTAGAACGACATTAGGTTGACTGACGGCAGTCTTCCAGCCTGAAATTGGCTTTGGCATTTGTGCTCTTGCAGATCTTTTCTGCTGCCATATGACATGCAGATTTGGATCCAAGAATAAAGATTGGTGGAGACTGAGGACCAAACAAATAACTGTTATTTTCCAGCCCTTTTTAATGACGCATCCAGCTCCTACCAGTGGTCCCTTTCCCCATCTCAAACTATTCTTGTCCTTGGACTCATTCTCCCCACTTCCACCCTGGACTTTCAGGCAGAAAGTATCTTGGCTTTTCTCAACTGAGCACTGAGTCCTGGAGTCTGAAGAGCTAGTTTAAGATCTGACTCTGTAACCTTACTGTGTGACATTGGAGTAGTGACTTGACATCTCTGTTTCTTCTTCTGGAAAATTGGGATGATATCTTCTGTTAGCCTGTGAGCTCTGGAAATGCAGAGCTTACTGAGAATTCTGTGAGAATGTGCATTTTGCATCCTACCATGCCAAGTAGGGCTCCTGACTCTTTTTGAGAGACCTTGATGACTTTCTCATTCCTGGATCCCAACTATTTCTGTTTCCCTCCTCTGCTTTTTTTCTTTTTGGGTAAATAATTGCTTTATTGAGATATAATTCATGTAATGCAATTCATCCACTTAAATTGTATAATTCAGTGGTTTTTAGTGTATTCTCAAGAGTGTGAACTTTGACCACAATCAATTTTAGAAGATTTTCATCACCCCAAAAAGAAACTCTATACCCATTAGTGGTCATTCCCCATTTTCCTCCACCTCCCCCTTCACCCAACCCTAAGTGACTGTTTCAGTTACCTAGTGCCACTCTGACAGGAATATACCACAAATGGGAGGATGGCTTTAACAAACAGAAGTTTATTCTCTTACAGTTTGTAGTCTAGGAGTCTGAGTTCTGAAGTGCCAGGCTCTAGGGGCTGGGTGAAAGCCCTTTGACCTTGACTTGCCTCTGGCTCCTGGCCCACTGAAGCTGGAGGCTTTTCTTTACTCAGGCAGCTGCTGGCTGCTGAAGCTGACAAATCCAAGGTTGACCAGTAAAAAGGCACAGTCCCAATGTTACCAAACCACACAGCAGGCCATTAATTCAAGTCCGTTGAAAGTCCTAAGATCGGCAGAGCATGGCAGGCTACTGAAATACCACTTGGCTACATGCAGGGTTCAAGTGTGCCAAAAAGCTAGAGACTGTTCCCAAGGCTTCTCCTTACATATAGGAAGTGGACCATATCCCTGCAACAGCTACTCAGCTGCTCACAGTAAATCCCACCATGGAGTTGATTACCAGTCTCATCACGGGGAATACTACCCAGCTGTGTAGCCACTCAGCCAGGCCCAGCCAAGTTGACACACAACCCTAGCTACCACAGTGACCAATAGTTTACTTTCTGTCTCTATAGAGACACCTTTTCTAGACATTTCATCTACATGGGTTCATACAGTGTGTCATCCTTTATAAGTGGCTTCTTTCTTCAGCATAATATTTTCAAGGTTCATTCACGTGGTAGCATGTATTGATACTTCATTTCTTTTTATTGCTGAATAATACTCCATTGAATAGATATGGTGCATTTTATTTATCAAGTCATCATTCGGACATTAGGTAGTTCCTGCTTTTTGGTTGTTATGAATAATGTTGCTATGAACATTTATGATGTACAAGTTTTTGTTGAACATATGTTTTAATTTCTCTTGGATATATCCCTGGAAGTGGAATTGTTGGGGTATGTGATCACTTTATGTTTTGTTTGAGGAAGTGACAAACTTTTCCAAAACAGCTGAACCATTTGTAATCCTACTGGCAGTGTATGAGGGTTCCAGTTCCTCCACATCCTTGTCAATACCAGTTACTATCTTTTTAATTATAGCCATCCTAGTGGGTATGCTATGGTAGCTCCTTGTATCTCATCTCATTGTGAGCATCTTTTTAAGTGCTTCTTGGCCATTTGTGTATCTTCTTTGGATAAATGTCTTTTCAGATCTTTGCTCATTTTTGAGTTGGATTATTTGTATTTTTATTACTGAGTTGAAAAAATACCTTATGTATTCTAGAATCAAGTCCCTCTTCTCAGCTTTTGAATATATGTAAAATTTCCCAGGTGAGAAGCACTCCCATTTGTCCTCTTAAGTTGTCGTTCATATGTTCATTCCACAGATTGTAGTGGAGCACCTACTATGTACTAGTCCTTATGCTGGAAGCTGTGGCTATAGAATGATTAAGACATGCAGAATCCCTCAACCCTGGAGCTTGTAGGCTGGTACAGGAGACAGACAATGAACCAGTAACTATAATGGTGCTGACATCCTTTGAAGAGAATTACAGGAGACAGTGAGTGTGTATAACAGGAGGACCTGAGGTCTTGGAAATCAAGGGCCATTCTTCTGAGGAAGGCATGTTTGAGCTGAGTCCTAACAAATGGTTTGGAGTTAGTGCAGGAAGGGAGAGGTCTAGGCAAGAAAGTGTTCTAGGTGGAGGAGACACTATATGCCAGTGCCTTGGGTGGAAAGAACATGACATTTGAAGGACTGATAGAAGGTCAGTGTGGCTGAAGATCCAGCTGAAGTGGGAGAGAAACATTAACTCAGCTGTAGGTTGTACAGGGCTTTGTAGCTGTGGAAGGACTTTGACCTTTGTTGTAAGGGAACTGGGAAACAGTTATAATGGCTTTAAGCAGAAGAGAGAAATGATAGATTGCCTTTTTTTGTTGCAGTCTGGAGAGCAGGTAGAGAGCGCAAGAGTGAATGTGGCCTACGTGAGAGTTACCAGTGGCTTGGGGTTGGATGGTGGAATTGAGAAGAGTGGAAAGAATTGAGAGATCATTTGGGAGGTAGAATTAATGGAACCTGGTGAATGATGAAAATGGTTGATGAGAATAAAGGGATGTTTCAAAGATCATTCCCAGATTTCTAGGTTGTGCAGTAATGGAATGATTCACCAAGAATGGGGAATGTTGAAGTAGCACAGCTTTAGGGATGGGGAATGGAGTTGAAACATTGAGTTTTCAGTTGACTTTGAAGTACCTATGAGCCATCACAAACGAAGATGTCTAGGATAGGCAGGTTGAGCGCTCTTAGCCTAGGAAATGCCCATTGAGTTTACTGCTCCAGTAGTCACTGAAGACTTTTGTAAGGGGTAGATCTTGTCAACTAGCAGGGGTGGCAGACAGATTGGCTTAGATTGAGGACTGAGTAGAAAGTGAAGAAATAGTAAGATAACCAAAACCAAACCAATCTCACTCCCATTGAGTCAATTCCAACTCATAATGGCCTTCATCGGGTTTCCAAGACTGTAGATCTTTATGGAAGCAGACTGCTTCATCTTTCTAACATGGAGCAGCTGGTGGGTTTGAACTGCTGACCTTTTGGTTATCAGCCAAATATTTTGACCACTGCACCACCAGAGCTCCTTAGTAAGAGAAAGAGCAAGCAAATGTTTCCCGGAAGATTGTATTGGGAAAAGGATTATGTTGGAAAAAAGATGGGGGATGCAAGCAGGTCATGTGCTTGGTTGGAGTTTCAAGTCCATCCAGAAGGACCTCTGAAGAAAAGACTGGTGATCTACTTTTAAAAAATCAGCCATTGAAAACCGTATGGAACACAGTTCTATTCTGACACATGTGGGTTGCTGTGAGTTGGAGTTGACTTGATTTGATGACACATGTTGAGCACTTGGAATGGCCAGAGAAACGGTGGACCAGGGCCAAGAGAATCCTAAGGAGGAGAAACTTGGTAGTTGTCAGTCATAGGAGGAGTCTGCCAAGACACAAACTCTGGGCTTGGGGATAAGCATAGATGCCATTATAGGAGCCAGAAGTCGGCAGCCAGTGTGAATCCTGCTTTATGTGGTTCGCATCAATGTTGACTGTGCAACCAAAGGTAGTATACTCATTGTTGTATACATGTATGTTTTCAGGATGCTAAGAAATCTCGCCTGCCGATCCTGATAAAACCATCCCGGTCATTAGGAAATATGGGTCAGCTCTCTGCCACCCAGGAGGTGGTGGCCCAGCTGCAGGGCCAGGTCATGGAGCTGCAGGGGGAACTGAAGGAGTTTAAAACTCGCAACAAACAACTTCACCAAAAGTTGATTCTGGCGGAAGCAATGATGGAGGGGAGGCCAACGCCGGACAAAATGCTGCTGACTGGTAAGCACAAAGAAAAACGTATTCTCCACGAGCTAGACTGTTGGAAATGTCAGCCTTGTTGTTTAGAATTGCAATAAGTTTGAGTATAAATTTCTTGAATTGCAGTGGTTAATCTTAACTCTTGATAAATATACAACAGAGGGAACATAATAGGGAAAACGAATCTATTGTTTTCATTTTATTCTGGAGTCTGGATAAAGGGGACTTGGGTGCTCACAGGTCTTGAAGGGCCACTGCTCCCTCGATTTGGCGTTATTTGCAGGTGCCCCGGTTGTGGCAAGACTTGAATCTGGGCCTTTTCTTGAGCTGAGTGTGTGGAAGCCTCAGTCTCTGCCGTCAGGAGCGTGCAGAGTCCTCTTCGCAGGGCTCTCTGGAGTGTCCCGGCAATATCGTTTGGGTTCCTGCAGGCTACTTACAGTCGCTACTGACCTTAGGTCTTCTTCCAGAAGTCACCTCCCTCCCACCTCCTACTTTGAATCTGCTGCCTTTCCTCTCCTGGGGCAAAGAAAATAGAGAGCCCTGGATTAAAGGGTATCTAGTCAGAATATACAGCCTGGGAGGGAGCCTCAGGAGGTGTTCTCTAGTCGAAACAGTGGAGCTCAGAGATCCTGTCAGAGTCTACGGAAAGCTGAGGGCCCTCTCAGAATAATGCAGGTAGCTAGCATTTTGCATCATTTTCAGAGGTTTGTGAATCCACAAAAGTATGTATGTTGACTCTGGATTTTGAACTACTGATGTAAGCAAATGCCCGCAACACACAAAAGCAAAAACAACAATAGTAATATTTATATATCATATTCAAATATTTATTTTAAGTGTCTTCCTGTGGGCCAAATAGCACCCTAGGCCTTGGTGAGATAAGAGTCAGCAACACAAAGTCTGTGTCTAGTTTACATTCTTGTGGGGAGAGAAAAATAATAAGCTGATATGCAAATAACGTGAGGTGATGATAAGTGCTGTGGAGAAAAATAAGACAGAGTTAAGGGCCTATGTAGTGTGGAACGGGGGCAGGCTTTGCTAACGCATACAGAATGTCAGCCTCACTGAGGAGGTGACATTTGGAGACTGGGGAGGGAAGTGTTTAGGGGAAGGTGAACAGAGTAGTCATCATCTTGGGAAGGGTGTTCCTGGCAGAGGGAACAGCAGGGATAAGGGCTCTGATGGTGCTTTGAACTTGGGATGTTAGATAACAGAGTGAAGTGAGAAGTAGGGAGTTGGAGAAGATGAGATATGGGAGGTAGCCGAATATAGGGCTTCACAGAACACCTGGGGCTTTGTCTCTTACTCTAAGATTGGGAACTATTGGGTGATTTTGAGCAGAGGAGTTACATAATCCAACTTATGCTTTAAAGCAGTGGTTGGCGAATTATGATGTTTGGGTCAAATCCAGCTTGTGGCCTCTTTTTATAAATAAAGTTTTATTGGAACCTAGCCAGACATTTACATATGGTCTGTGACTGCTTTTATGCTGTGATGGCAGAGTTGAATGGTTGTGAGAAACACGTTATGGTCCACAAAGCCTAAAATAATTATTATCTGGCCCTTCCAGAAAAGTAGCTGACCCCTGCTTTAAAGAAACACTTTTAATGTGAACAGTTGGAAGAGTGGAGTTGTCATACACTGAAGTGGGAAACACTGCAAGAGAAGCAGGCTTGGGAGGACTTTAGAGTTTGGACTTATTTGAGGCAGTTGGGGATGGATGAGTCTGGGGTAGAGGGTAGAGGTCTGGGCTAGCGATAGAAACTTAGGAAATATTAACATACAGCTATTTAGAGATAGATGACTTGGAGACACAGAGGCTGGGGATATATAGAGAAGAGAAGAGGTCCCAGTGCTGAGCTGTGGGCTCTCCAGCAGTTAGAGGTTGGACTGACAGGGAACAGCCAGGGGGGTAGGAGGGGAACGAAGGGAGAAAGATGTCGTAAAGCTGAGTGAAGAAGTGACCAGTGACTAATTAGCTGTGTACAATACTGCTAATGAGACAAGTAAGGCAAGGACTGAGGTTTGGTCATTGGACTCATCAATGTGGAATTCACTGGTGACCTTGAAGGGAGTGGCTTCAGTGGTATGAGCAGGGCTTGATTGGCAGGGGTTCGAGAGAATGGAGGAGAGGATTTGGAAATGCCAAGAAGAGTCAGCTCTGAGGAGCTGAACCACAAAGAGAAGTAGGGCAGTTGGGAGCCAAATCACCAGTGAATCTGAAGGACTTCAGTGAATTTCAAGACTGAGGCTGACTTCAGTGAGGTGGGTAGAGTCCAAGGATGTGTGCATCAGAGCTGGAGTTCTTAGGGAAAGACAGAATGACCTGGCAGTGAGGAGCAAGGATGCGTACACACTTGCCAGGCCCAGGCTATAAGGAATGCAGGAAAGAAACAGGCATGGCTGTGAAGGCTGCAGGCATAGTGTCCTCAGGGGATGGCCTGGTTCACTTAGAATGAGAGGGTGGGATGAATGTTCAGAGAAGACCTTGAGGTTATTTGGGGTTTTTCCAGTGGAGGGTGTGAGTACCAGGTGGCAGATTCTCTCAGATTGGAGAATTTCCAGAGTGATTCAGGGATGGGAGATGACTTGGGAGCCTTGGGCTTCGGGTGGTAATGTTAAAATGAGCAGCTATTATTTTTTGGACCTTAATATATTCCAAATATTTTAGATACATGATCTAATTGGATCCATCCAATGGTCCTTTGAGGCAGGTACAGTAATTAGGCCTATTTTATAGTTGTGATAAAAGTGACTTCTCTACCGTCACACTGTTACTAACAGGTTAGATTTGAACCAGCCCGATTTCAAAGCCTGTGCTCTTTCCTGGTTCCTGAAGCCTGGTCATGGTGCTTTGTATGTGGATTTCATGGTGCTCTGTCGCCAGAGGTGTTTTCCATTTAATTCAGGGTCCCTTGCATTCACACCATTCAGGTTCAGGATAACTTGGCCTTGGGCAGCATTGCTCTTCCTTCCTTCCCCACCTTCATTCATCCATCCATCTAGGCATCTATTCATGCGTTCAGAGATCATTTCCTGGGCCCCTGCTGTGTCCCCAGCCCCTTGCAAATAATTTAAAGGAAACAGTGCTAGGACCTTCAGAGAAGGAAGGTTTTATGGTGAAAGTGACTCAGCCACAGTCTTGCTCTTTGTGTTCAATACTGAGGTTATTTCTTGCTGAGACACCAGGGTGCCTCAGCCACGTGCTAGTTCCACAGAAACCTCTGGGGCCTCTCTCCTTGGAAAAGTGGGTGCAAGTCTCGAGAATTCATTTTCTCACTCATAGTTTTTGGAGGGCCTGGACTTAACCCATTTGAGACAAGCTGCAGTGTATATTTATGCTTTTTATGTCCTGTTATGGCAGCTTGATAGATTAATTTTATCTTACAAATTGCATTTTGCCTCCCAAGTGTTTTTATTTTCCCTGTTGTATCTTTGTGTTCTTCTCAGTTGCTTGGCCAAGTTTCAAGTCTATGGTTTTATTTATTTTTTGTTCTCTTTCCAAATGCCTGTAGCCCAGCCATTTGTGGAAGTATCCTACCAGGGTTGCCCAGGAGAGCAAAATGGAATTAAGACCACATCCCAGGTCTGGAGAGACAAAGAAATGGACAGTGATCAGCAAACAAGCTACGAGACTGGTCAGAATCCAACCCTGATGTGTACTGACAGTTACTATGTCCAGGCACTGTTCGGGATGCTTTATGTAAATTGTTCCTAAACCTCACAGCTCACTCAGGTCTTCATCATTTTCCCTATTTAACACATGATGAAGCTGAACTTTGTTAAAATCATTGACCAGGGTCACCCTCCTGGTAAGTAGGTGAAAGAGTCAGGACACAGTAGCTTTTTTTTTGAGCCTATCAATCCATTTGGTAGACACTATTCCACCAGGCAGTGGGCTGGGGTCTGGTGATTCAGCCTGAGACGACAAAGTCCCTGCCTTCAAGGAATCTCAAGACCTCAGAGCCAGTCTTCCCAGCGGTCAGTTCATATCCAGCATACTGCTGGCCGTTGTGCTGTGTGTGAAGGTGGCCTCTGGGGAGGAGTGGGTCAGAGGAGAGCCTTTGGTGTGTGCCTTGTGAGCAGAGAGACCATGGTGGACTAAAGCCACGAGCAGGTTGCAGATCCAGAAATCAAGACATGCAGTCTTCTGATGTGGGATTGTTGGGTAGTTGCCTTTCTGAGAGAGCTGTGAGTCATCTAGTCTAACCCCCCTCGTTGCATTTGCAGCATTTCCCCACATCCACAGCCTTCCTGGGCATACCTCCAGTAACAGGTGTCCCCTTCCTCTTGGTGCAGTGGTAGGAGAAGCAGAGCATGCTGGTTTAGTTGGGCTCCTTCACTGCTAGTGTGCCGGACACTATGTTGCCATTTTACAAATATTATCCTGTTTGATCCTAAAAACAAACACAAAGCCCTTTACAGTGAATGATGTTCTCTCCATGATACAAAAAAAATGACTGAGGCTTAGACAGAAGTTAAGTGACCTGCCTGAGGTCATGCAGCTACTAAAGTGGCAGAGCCAGAGTTTGAAACCAGGTCTGGTGGATTTCAAAGATGGATTTTTCTACTACCTTCTGCTCCCTTCTAAGTATTTACCCACTGGTGGCATAGTGCCTAAGGCATTTGACTGCTAACCAGAAGGCTGGCAGTTCAAACCCACCAGCCACTCCTCGGAACGATGATGGGGCAATCTACTTCTATAGTGATCCTGCCTCAGAAACCCGAGGAGGGGTTGCTGTGAGTCAAAATTGACTCGACAGCAGTGAGTTTGGTTTTGGTTTTATATTGAACTGAAGGAGCTCTGATGGTGCAGTGTTTAAAGCATTCAGCTGTTCACGCAAAAGCTCAGCAGCCACTCTGTGGGGGAAAGATGAGGCTGTCTGCTTCCATAAAGATTTACAGCCTTGGAAACCCAGTGCGGCAGTTCTGCTGTGTCCTATAGGGTCATTATGAGTCAGAATTGACTCGTGACAGTGGGTTTGTTTTTTTTTTGGTACATTGAGCTGAGCTCTCTCCATGGGCAGCAGGTGACGTGGTATAGTGGTTAAGGACAGAAACTGTGGAGTTGGGCCTGAGCTTGGAACCTCATAGCAACTGTATTAGACATTTCTTTCCTCATTTTACACACAGGGGAAGCCGAGGCTCTGGGATAATAAGTTATTTGCCAATGACAGTAAGTGGTAAAGCTGGGATTCCCTTTCTCTTTGACCCCAAAGCTATATATCTTGTTTCGCCATACCACTCTGTCTCTCAGTCAAGAGTGGCTGTATCTCTGAAGGTTTAAGCTAGCTCTGAGGGAATATTTCCTTGCATGGTTGAGTCAGTCAAAGAGCTTATGAAGGGCGATGTTACAGCATCTTGTGGAAAGTGATAGACATGGAGATGAGAAGATGACTCTCACCTCTCGTGGATGTTTAGAATCACTGCTTTGTAAGGTTGTGGCATTCAGTCCATTCTGAGCTGGGCTAGGTACTATACCAGCACCAAGAATGTGGGGATAAAAGGGCAGGTCCCTGCTGTGAAGGAGCTTGCAGGCCAGCAAGGGAGTGAGGCATCCACATAACTGTTATGTAAATAAATAAATAAGCCAGTTGTAATGGCTGTGTTTGCACGCAAGACACGGCACATTTGTCAGGGATAGTGTGTGTAGGTGCTGTGGAAGCGCATCGGGGAGTAACTGTTTTGTGTAGTTTGGAGGTGGCTTGGCAGAGGAAAGGCTATGGATCTGGGTGTGGGAGGATGAGTTCATCATGTAGAAAAGAGGACTGAGAGTATTCCAGGCAGAGGGAATAGCACTTGCAAAAACATGGAGGCATGGAACACCATGGTATGTGCAGAGGGCTGTGTAGAAGCTCTCCATGGGTGTTGCTAGGTGTTACTGGAAAGGTTGCATGGAACTAGGTCAGGGGGAGTTTCAGGTGCTGTGTTAGGGAGTTTGGATTTGATTCTCAAGATAGGGAGTAATTGACAAGCTTCAGATGGGAGACTATCAGGGTTAAATTCACTTTTTAGAACCGTTACTCTGAGGAAGAAGATGCATTGAGGGGTAAGGGGGAAAGACTGGAGTCAGGGAAACTGGTTAGAAGGCTGTTGAGTGGTCCCCACTTAGCTGTGAGGTTGGAGAGAGGGAGTGGATTTCAGCACAGGAGACACTGACGTGAAGGTTTTTGATTTTCAGACTCTGAGATTTACCAGTCTGATGACCTCGCCATCTTGCCAGCGTGCCAAGAGAATCCTTCCGAAGATTTTCTGGGCACAACTTCAGTAGCTACTCACGTGAGTTCTAAGAGTCCGCTTTCTGTTCATGTCAGCGTGATTGAGACGGATCAGTCTGAGAACGTCGATACATCAAATGATACAGAATACCTGAGACAGAAAATCCGTGACTTAGAGAGTGAGCTGAAGGGCTACCAGAACTTCGTATTTGAGCTTCAGTCAGGGAAGCAGTCCCAGTGCAGTGAGGCCGTCATCACCGTTTTGTGCAGGACAGAAGGGGCCCGGGAAGGCTTGAGCAAGCAAAAGAGCAATACTGATGACGAGGAAATGAGCTTCTCAAGTTTGCACCAAGTACGTTATGTGAAACACATGAAAATTCTTCATCCACTGGCCCCAGAAATGATTGACGGTGGGGTGTTGGAGAGCCTCAGACAGCAGCTGGTGGAACAGGAATATGAACTGCAGAAGGAGCAGAATTTGAACATGGAGCTATTCAGTGAAGTCTGTAGCCTGCAGAATAAGAATAAGATCAGAGATCTCTCACCTTCCAGGTACGTCCCACCTCTGCCTTATCCTCCTATTTAGGCCTACAGTTCCCTCTGCTGCCACTAGGTTGGAGCCCATGAACTAAAAGGAAATGCTGCTCTGTGATGGGGGTGAGTGTGTACACGGGAAGGCTTGATAGTGACGTTAAGGCAGGCAGGCCCTGCCTGCGGAGAGGCAAACGTGAAGCCACAAAGAACAGTGCCTCAGTGCCTGGGCACATGACCATCGGGTCCTAGTCCTGTGTCCTGTGAATTAGTAGAGCAGGGTTGGCCCTTTTGAGGTTGGGGACTTGGGGTAAAGGTTTTTTCATGCCAGTCACTTGGTGGGTTACAGTGTACTTGCTGAACTGTGATGGTGACTCCTGGACTCCATTACTGGTTTTTGCTGTGCTGTGAAGCTGAAACTGACGTGTCCTACGCAGAGTGGGGGGGAGTGTAAATATTTCCCTATCTTTACCCTTTAAAGTCATCTTGGAGAAATAAGCCCATATTGAAAGAGAAGAATTCTTAGGTCATGCAGATATGTTTTATGGCCATAGATATATACAGTTTTGTTTCATGAGATACAGCAAAAAAGGGATCATTTGTAAAGTTGACCTTCGTTTGTTGCCAATTCAAGACAAACACATTTTTCTGGCATTGTCAGGAGTCAGAGTGAATTTTTCAAGACCCCTAAGCAGTGAAATCGAAGCTAGCTTGCATTTATTGAAAGTCTGCTGTGTCAGGCCCCCAGCTAGGCACTTTGCTTCCTTGATCCCCAAAATCACCCTGAGAAGGTGTTCTCAAACTTGTTTTTGCAGGTAAGGAAGTGACCCTTAGAGAGGTTACTGTGACTTGTCTGAGATCAGTCTTAGCTACTGCTGGGGTTCAAGTCCCCAATGTCCCCACTAGTACTCAGGTTCTTTCTCTTCCATTAAGCCAGCCCCACCTTCAATGTTGCTGTCACATGATTTGTATGTGCATCCTGGGGTCAAGGGTGATCACCACTTCTGGGGAGGGATACCGCACTGCCCTGAAAGGTCAGTGGCTTTGGTAGGCCGCTCTCTGGGACCCAGTTTGCTGTGGCCACAGTTTCTATGAGCCATGCTTTCTTTAGCCTTGTTTTTCTCACTGTCTTCTGATAGTTGTAGGAAAAGACCGCATAGAGTGGTCAGGAAGTAGGATTGCGTAACAGGATTGCTTTGAACTCAGAGTTGTGTTTGAATCTGGCATCTTCACCCCTTAGCTAGCTTTGTGATCTCTGAGAGTCAGTGTCCTCCGTTTTAAAAGGGGAAGTTCCTACGTTTGTCGGAAGACTGGAGGATCAGCTAACATGTAAAGCACTTGATTCTGTGCCTGGCGGTTGTGGACCTCAGTAAATGGTTATGACGGTTATGATTATTTCCTGACCTTGGAGTTGAGGGGAAAGAGTCCTGTCCTTGTTTTCCTGCCTTACAGTTTCTCTTTTTTGTGCGTTGTGAGAATTTGTGGTGGGTCCCTGACCCTGGGGGCTCTTGTTTCTATAATTCAGAATGGTATTTTTGAAGAGTGTATGAAAACTAATCTTTCTGCGGAGTCCTTGCCAATCCGTATTATAATTGGGGGCTTTATAAGGTTAAAAATACTGTAGAAGAACCTTTGTTCCAGCATTTGTTGGCTGTTTTGAAATAAAAAAAGTAGTAACCTTGTACAGTTTCAATTTTTCTAAAAGTATATATACTTGTACAGCTTCAGGCTTTTAAAAATGGTGCTCTGTCATTTTTCCAATTAGCGTAAGGTCACAGAAATTCGAGTCTGAAATGGTACAAGCGTTTTCTCTATTCCTCTTTTATCAGCTACAATTCATTAGTTCAGTCCCAAGCCAGGGAGCTCACCCTTCAACGACAGCAGATTAAGGACAGCCACGGCATCTGTGTCATTTATCGTCAACATATGAACACCTTGATGAAGGCATTCAGGGAGTTGCTCCAGGCCAGCGATGTGGACTGCTGTCTGGCGGAGGGTTTCCAGGAGCAGCTGAATCAATGCGCTGAACTGGTGGAGAAATTGGAAAAGTTGTTTCTCAACGGTAAGCGGGACGAGGTGCTGCGTGTTGTACGTCACACCAGTAATCGGCCCAGTACTTCTCGGTGTGGTAAAGGAGGAATGACTCCTTGGTCTGCTTCACTGTCCTCTCCTCCCCGACGAGAGGACGGCAGAACCCCACCGACTGCTCTTCCCTCCAGTGACCAACTCCATGTGGTTTGTAGTCTGCCCTGCTCTAAACCAGGGGTTCCGTCTAGATGACCTACTCGAGGACTCAGAACCACGTGGTTTCTAGTCTTGAGGCTTTTCAAGAGAAGATGGAAATCTGATTTTTCTGTGTGAAAACTCAGGAGTTTTAAATGTTAGTAATCAAGTTAAAACAAAGACAAACTTTTATTGTTAAAAAAATATATCCAAGGGTCAGAGGTGGCCTGTTATCTCTACTTTAAGAGAAAAGATCAAAGGAAACATTTATTGGACGTCCACTGTGTGCCAAGCACTTTAATACATGTTGTTCTATTACAAATTGTAAAAATGGAATTTGCAAGTTTTCGAGACTACAACAAAGAACTCCCATCTACCTTTTACTCAGGCTTCCACAGTTGTTAGCATTTGCAGCGTGTGCTTTGGCATTCTCTCTCTCTCTCTCTCTCTCTCTCTCTCTCACACACACACACACACATACACACACACACACAGTTGCTATGATTCTGAGCTCAATGAGGGTGGATTGATGGCATTGTGCTTCTTCGTTGCTTTGATACTTCATCATATATGGTTCCTTGAACAAGGATACTTTCTTACATAACCGCAGTACAATGATCAAACTCAGGAAATTGTATTATTTAGTATGTGATTATCTAATATACAGTCTGTATTCAGATTTCCCTAATTGTTTTCAGTAATGTGTTTATGACAGTCGTATTTCTGATAAGATCTAGGATTTGGTCCCCATATTACATTCGGTTTGGTCCTTGCTTTCCTTTAGTCTGGAACAGTTCCTCACCCTTTCTTTGTCTTTCATGACTTTGACATATTTGAAGAGGTCAGGCCAGCCCCTCAGTTGGGAATATCTTGCTTCCTCACAATTAGATTTAGATTATGTAGTCTGGGCAGGAATATTGCATTAAGGGATGCTGTTTGTTGGTGTGTCATGTTGAGGAAGCCCATGATAACAGTTTGCCCCGTTTTTGATGGTAGTGACTTTGGTCATTTGGTTACGATGATGGCTTTCAGGTTTCCCCATTGTAAACTATTGTATTTCCCTGTGTAAAGGATAAGCAGTTAGAGAGGGATAACTGCGCTCTGTGAACGCTCAGGCCCTCAAGCAACTTTGGCTTGAACGTTTCACCATCTATTGATGATTGTTGCTTGAGCCAGTTCCTACTATGACGATGGCAACGTGGTGATTTGTTTTTCTGACGCCATCATACCTTCTTCATCAATGAGGTGGCGTCTTCTTTAAGGACTAGTTCTCCCTTTATCACCCCCTTCTATGTATGTATTTATTTTTGTTAGTTTATTATCAGTATAGACTTACAGATTCTAATTTTTTTCACTGAGCTGTTATCCATTACTTTCATTCATATGGGTGCTCAAGGTGTCCTGTATTTGGCAAGTGACAGATCGTTTTGACATGTCTCCATCTTTTCGCGAGCACTTCCTTACTCTCTGGCACAAAAAGATGTTCCAGGCTTATCTTGTACTGTTCCTGTCCCAGTCCTGAATCAGCCTTTTCTCTAAGTAGCCCTGCTTCCTTGTAGTGGGGAGTGGTATTTAAAAACCAATATTTGGTGCTGGTCTTGTTCATTATTACTAGGGTATCATTGTTTCTAGGGCCCTTTAGCAGACTAAACTAGGATATGCAGTAAAACTTGTGAAAGCTGGAACCTGTGTGAGGCAGAAACCTGTCAGAGAAGGAAAACTCAAGTATTTTCCACTAATAACAATAGACAATTAGTAAGGCTGTTACCTTGTCAAAGGCAGAAAACTTGTGAGTTCCAGAAAGGCAAGGCAATCCCAGTGAGTTCTCACAGGTTTCATTTATATATACATATATATAAATAATTTATTTTTAAAAATTATCACTTCACACTGATCCGAGTCTAGTCTAAACCTGCTGTAAACATACTGGGTTCTTTTCTTTCTTTCTTTCTTTTTTTTAACTGTGGCAAGTATCTCTGTGTCTAATGAAACATTTGCAAGTTCAAGTTTTTACATGTACATTTCAGTGGCACTAACAGTGTTCATTATTTTGTACGGCCATCACCACTATCCATTTCAAAATTTTTCCCTCACCCATGGGTTCTTCTTCCTTTCCCCATCCTGTATCTGTAGGTTCTTGCCGGCAGTGAGAGCCCTGGCTCTATCGGTGTCAGTACAGCCACGCATGTGCTCAGTTCCAAAGGCCACACGAATCGTCCCAGGGTCGTTCCCCCATGTACCACTGTGAAAGAAGCCATGGAAGAGCTTGAGGTTTTTCAGTTTTTAGGCTAAATGTATAGTCTGGCACTGAATTTAAAATTTACTTGATTTAGTTTTGTTTTATTCCCTGTAATGTTGCCATGTTATTTATTTCAAATATAATTATATTTGTTTTTGTTTGTACTCAATTTTAGAGTTCTTCTTATCCTTGTTAATTTAATTTTTTGAATCATTAATGTGGTTCCAAAGTCAAAACTTTTCTCCTTTTAAATTGCTTCTGTGAAGTCATTTTTTCATTCCCCTTCTTTATATCCATTATTATTACTTTTTAGTCCTTCTTTCTCTCTTAAATTAATTGGAGTTGGGCTTTTAATCATTCCAGCCACTCCACTGAAATGGCATTTTCCTGAGTCACCAATAACTTCCATTTCAGTAAATCCAGCGATTAATTCTCAGTCTTCGCCTTACTCAAACTCACAGTAGTATTTGACATGTTGACTCCTCCCTCCTTGTGGAAATGCTTTCCTTACTTGGCCCCTGGGTAGCACGCAGCCTTCCCTCCAGTTCTCCTCCCACCTCCTCCTCTGAAGCTCAACCTTCAAAAGATACTCCACATCTGATCACATTTTCACTACCTCATCACTCGTAGGTCTAATTTGCCCCATCACCTTGCCTAGATCCTTGCAGCAGCCTCCTGTTTGCCCTCCGCGCATCCACCCTGGTCCCACTGCAGTCCATTCTCACGCAATAATCAGAGTAGTCTTTTTAAAATATAGGTCAGATCATGTTCCTTCCCGACGCAAAAACGAAGGGGCTCCTTTTCACTCAGGGTGAACGCGTAGGCCCCTGCCGCCTCTCTGACTTCATTTCCTGCCCCTTCACTGCTTCTCCTCTGCATCAGCTGTAGATCAGAGGCCTTGTGGTGTCCTGATCATGCTCAAGCATGACCTCAGGTCATTGTACTTTGTCTTCTCTCTGATGTATCCATCCTACCTTCCTGCAGGTCTTTCCTCAAATTTCTCAAATGTCATCATATCAGGGAACCTCTGACAGCTATGTGAGATAGCCAGCCACCCCGTGCCGTCTCTGGCATGCTCTTTCCCACTCTCTTCTCTAATCGACTTGCGCATCTCATATATTACATATTTACTTACTTGTTTTCCTGGCCCTCCACTTCCCTAGAAAGTAAGCCCCATGAGGGTGTCTGATGTGTTTGTTACTGTGGTTCTGGGACATATACGATACCTGGTAGGTTCATAGACACTCTACATACCTTTTGAGAGAATGAATGAATAAATCCCAGTCTTACAGTTGTGATTTTGGCTCAGTGAGATTTGGAAACTCATCTGTGACCATATGTCGAGTGAGTAGTTGAGCTGGGATTTCAAAGCAGGTCTGTGGACAACACCTCTTTCCACCAAGTCTACATGTATTCACTTGGTATTACATATGTTATTTGATTTAAACCTCCAGTGACCTAGGAAATGTCACTTGCTTGTCTAAATGAGTGGGCCTGGCAATGAGAGTGCAGTCTTTGGAGTTGGGCTGCCTGAATTAAGGCTGTGGTTCCCCTACTTTCAGCCGTGCCTCTTGGGAAATGAACTTAACTCCTGGCCTCAGTTTCTTCACCAGTAAAATCAGCATTCTGATACCTTGGCTCAGGGCTTGGTGCACGGCTCTTGCACACTGAGTGCTCACTAGTATTTGCACTTGGCTGTGAGGTGGGGGTTTTCAGACATGCTAGTTTATTAATCTTCAGGACAACTTGCTTTACAGGTGAGAGAACTTAGCCTTAGCAAAGGAAAAGTAAATTGCTCAAAGTTACAACTGACTTGGCAGACCCAGAATTTGACGTCAGTTCTTCTGTCTTCATATATATAAAACAGATGGTTCATGGGGGGGGGGGGGTCTACATATGTTCAGTTAAGTTCCAAGATAGAATGTGGGGCAGTTTGGCCTTCTGGGCCAAGGCAATGTTTTTTCCAAATGGCCTAATAGCTTAAGCTGTGAGCATCATTTAGTAACTAGGACAGAAACCCATTGTAGACTGCTTTTCTGTATATCCCAGAACCTTTGGGAGCCAGAACATAGGATCCCTTGACTTTTCCCAGCTTTATAAAAATCCACTGTATTCTGGCTAACTTTTCCCATGTAAGCTCGTTTTCATTTTTTAGTGTAGAAATAACTAAGTCCTCTAGGTAGAGCTGTATCTTCCAGGCCCGAGGGATTTTCCATCTGTCTCTTCATAGGAATCCTCAACCTGGGTCCTAGGAAGTGGGAGGCTGAGAGCAAGTGCCTCTGGTATCAGCTCCCCTCCCTCTCTTCTCCAGCCAGCCCCCTGCATTTATTTTTTCGTTACTTACCTTGACAAGTCCACGGAGATCCTACTCCTTATTTCCTGTGGATTCTGATATTAGAATCGATTCAGACTTTGCAGACAACACAAACATAGAACTTTATTTCTTCTTTCTACAAAAGGTAGAAAAACCCAGAAGCTCACCACAGCATTTTTTGTTAGAGAATAAAGTGTAATACCGAGGAGGGGTCTTCTTGGGTGCTTCCAAGACTCTATGGAAGAATCTTTGTCAAAAGGGGGGAAATTGTGAAGTGAACTTTCTCATAAATTTGCTTTGCACTTGAGGCAGTTGTATAGCTTGGGTTCTTAAATTTAAACATAGTCTTTATTATCATTAATACAAAGGAACATCTGGTTATAGTGGAATAACAGATAAGCAGAGACTCCTATAATTGCATCAGTCACAGAACAAAGCATGAACATCCTGGAGTCTGTACTTCCAGACCTTTTGTATATGTTTATGTATTTTTCTTGTGGAAATGGACTGTTTACAACCTCACTTTTGGTCAATCACAGATAATAAATATTAATCTACATCTTAAGTTTTAGTGGCTCTGGAACACTTTTTTCTTGGTGGTGTTATAATTTATTTAATCATTCTCCAGTAAGGGGATCTTTAGGATGTTCCCAGCTTGGGGCTGTTACAAAGTACGCTATATTGGCATCTTTGTGTATATCCTTGCTATTTCTTTAATAATATTTAATTAGTGGCATCCAAGAAGTAGGATAATGGGTGGGGGACAGCCCCCAAGGCAGCAGGGAGCAGCGGCAGACAGGGCCGGCAGGAACAGGTGGGGGAGGCCTAGGAGGTGAGTGGGGTGGTTTGAACAGCTAAGGGACACGAGCATGTCTGTCGGTTTGTGGTACTGTGGTGGCTTGCATGTTGCTGTGAGGCTGGAGGCTGTGCCAGCTGGGGTGCCCATGGTGGACTGGTTTCTGTGGAGCTTCCATATTGAGACAGACTTGGAAAAAGGAAGAGGCCATCCACTTCTCAAAGAACTGGCCAGTGAAAACCTTATGAATAGTAGTGAAACACTGTCTGATATATTATTGGAAAATTTTATGAATAGCCTTGAAACATTGTCCAGTACAGTGCCGGAAGATGAGCCCCTCAGGTGAGAAGGCACTCAAAATATGACAGGGAAAGAACTACCTCATCAGAGTAGAGACTACCTTAATGATATGGATAAACTAGAGCTTTCAGGGCCTCCATTTGCTGAAGTGGCATGACTCAATATGAGAAGAAACAGCTGCAAACATCCATTGATAATCGGAACATGGAATGTACGAAGTATGAATCTAGGAAAATTGGAAATTGTCAGAAATGAAATGGAACGCATAAAGATTGATATCCTAGACGTTGTTGTTGTTGTTGTTGTTTGCCATCGAGTTGGACCTGACTCATAGTGACCCCTCCTTGGGTTTCCGAGGCAGTATCACTATGGAGGTAGATTGCCCAACCTTCCTTCCAAGGAGTGGCTGGTGGGTTTGAACCGCCAGCCTTCTGGTTAGTTGAGTGTGTTAGGCACTATGCTACCAGAGTAGTAAGCTGAAATGGACCGGTTTGGGCTATTTTGAATCAGGTAACCATATGATCTACTATCTGGAAATGACAAATTGGGGAGGAATGGTGTGGCACTCATTGTCACAAAAAATGATTTTTCAAGATCTATCCTGAAATATAATGCTGTCAGTGATAGAATAATATCCATATGCATACAGGGAAAGTCAGTTAATACTACTATTCAAATTTATGCACCAACCACCAAAGCCAAAGATGAGGAAACTGAAGATTTTTACCAACTTCTGCAGTCTGAAATTGACCAAAGATGAAATCAAGATGTGCTGATTATCACTGGTGACTGGAATGCAAAAGTTGGAAACAAAAAAGAATCACTGGTAGTTGGAAAATTTGGAGATAGAAATAATGCTGGAGGTTGCATGATGGAATTTTGCAAGACCAATGACTTACTCATTATAAATACCTTTTTTTCAACAACATAAACGGTGGCTATACACATGGTCTTTGCCAGACAGAGTACACAGGAATCCGATTGACTACATCTGTGGCAAGAGGCGATAGAGAAACACAGTATCTTCAGCCAAAACAAGGCCAGGAGCTGATTGTGGAACAAACCATCAACTGCTTACTTGTAAGTTCAAGTTGAAGACAATTAAAACAAGTCCATGAGAGCCAAAATATGACCTTGATTATATCCCTCCTGGATTTAGAGACCATTTAAAGAATAGATTTGATGCACTGAACACCGATGACTGAAAACCAGAAGAATTGTGGGATGACAGCAAGAACATCATCCATGAAGAAAGCAAGAGGTCATTAACAAGACAGAAAAGGAAGAAAAGACCAAAATGGATGTCAGAAGAGACTCTGAAACTTGCTTTTGAATGGAGAGTAGCTAAAGCAAATGGAAGAAAGGACAGGATAAAAGAGCTAATCAGAAGATTTCAAAGAGCAGCTTGAGAAGACAGAGTCAATTATTATAGTGAAATGTGCAAAGCCATGGAGTTGGAAAGCCAAAAGGGAAGAACATGCTCTGCATTTCTCAAGCCAAAAGAACTGAAGAGGAAATTTAAGCCTCGAGTTGCAATATTGAAAGATTCTATGGGCAATATATTGAATGATGCAGGAAACATCAAAAGAAGATGGAAGGAATACACAGAGTCACTGTACCAAAAATAATTAGTTGATGTTCATCCATTTCAGGTGGTTGCATATGATCGAGAACCAATGGTATTGAAGGAAGAAATCAAAACTGCACTCAGGGAAGTGGTGAAAAACAAGGGAATTGATGGGCTATTCGTTAAGATGTTTCAACAAACAGACTTTGCATTAGAGACATTCAGTCGGCTATGCGATGAGAATTGGAAGACAACTACTTGGCCAACTGACTGGAAAAGATCCATTTTTGTACCCATTCCAAAGGAAGGTGATCCCACACATGTGGAAATTATTGAACAGTATCATTAGTATCACATGCAAGTAAAATCTTACTGAAGATAATTCAAAAACAGTTGCAGCAGTATATTGACAGAGAACTTCCAGAAATGCAAGTTGGATTCAGAAGAGGACGTGGAACGAGGGATATCATTGCTGATGTCAGGTGGGTCCTGGCTGAAAGCAAAGAATACCAGAAAGATGTTAACTTGTGTTTTATTGACTATGCAAAAGCATTCAGTTGTGTGGATCATAACAAATTATGGATAACATTGAGAAGAATGGGAATTCCAGAATACTTAATTGTGCTTGTGGGGAACTTGTACATAGACCAGGAGGCTGTTGTTTGAACAGAACAAGGAGGCATTGCATGGTTTAAAATCAGGAAGGGAGTGTGTCAGAATTGTGCCCTTTCACCATACTTATTCAATCTGTATGCTGAACAAATAACCCGAGAAGCTGGATTATATGAAGAAGAATGTGGCATCAGGATTGGAGGAACACTCATTAACAACCTGCGTTACGCAGACGACACAACTTCACTCGCTGAAAGTGAGGATGACTTGAAACACTTACTGATGAAGATTGAAGATGACAGTCTGCAGGATGGATTACACCTCAATATAAAGAAAATGAAAATCCTCACAATGGGACCAGTGAGCAGCATCATGGTAAATGGAGAAAAGATTGAAGTTGTCAAAGACTTCATATTACTTGGTTCTACAGTCAACACCAGTGGAAGCAGCAGTCAGAACACTAGACGACATACAGCATTGGGCAAATCTGCTGCAAAGGACCTCTTTCAAGTGCTAAAGAGCAAAAATATTTCCTTGAAGACTAAGGTGCGCTTGACACAAGCCATGGTATTTTCAGTTGCCTCCTATGCATGTGATGAAAAAGGAAGACTGAAGAAGACTTAATGCTTTTGAGTTGTGGTGCTGGCGGAGAATGCTGAAAGTACCATGGACTGCTAAAAGAACTAACGAATCTTTCCTAGATGTGCAGCCGGAATGCTCCTTGGAAGTGAGAATGGCCAGACTTCATCTCACCTACTTTGGTCATGTTGTCAGAAGGGTCTATTCCCTGGAGAAGGATGTCATGCTTGGCAAAGTGGAGGGACAACAAAGAAGAGAAGGCCCTGAACAAGATGGATTGATGCAGTGCTGCAGTGATGGGCTCAGGTAGCAAAGATCATGGGGCTGGCACAGAACTGGGCAATGTTTCTTTCTGCTGTACATGAGGTCGCTATGAGTCGGAGGTGACTCGACTGCACTGAACAGCAGCAATAGGATAATGATTTGGTTCCTTAATGTTTGTAATAATAGTCCTCTTGCTTATTCCAAATATTGATGGAGAACTAGATGTTTATTATTTGCAAAGATGAAGTCCTGTCCCTCCCCTGCTCCTGACTGCCACACACTGCAGCACTACACAGCTTCTAGGTGTGGCAACGACAGGTGGGGGCACTGCTTTCATGACATGCATGCCAAGCTTTCAGAATAGCCCGGCAGATGGTACCCTGTCACCTGTATGAAGGCAGTTTCCACCAAGAAATTCAAATGCATCAGTTGTAATGATCTCCCTGTGAATCCCACAATAACAGTTTGTCCTTTGGTTTTTAAAAACTCTGCTGTGATAGGGGAGTGGGTAGAATACAGTTGTTGCAGAGTCATCGTAAGTTCCCTAAAGGGGCTTTAGTTTGTAGAAGGGAAAAACCCAGGCAGCTGGTCCTATCAAAACACTTCTTTCTGTGGTCATGGATTTTGTTAGGAATTGAGGAGAGGTTTTTGATTATTTTAAGATGGTTTTATAGTCAGAAAGGAACTCTGGTGGCTTAGTGCCTAAGGGACTTGACTGCTAATGAGAAGGTTGGTGGTTCAAATCCACCAGTCTCTCTGCGGAAGGAAGATGGGGCAACCTATTTCTGTAAAGATTTACCGCCTTGGAAACCCAGTGGGGGTCGTTGTGAGTTGGAATTGACTCCATGGCAGTGGGTTTGGTTGTTGTTGTTATTGTTAATGGATATCCAGACTGCTTAAAGCCTGTCCCAAACCAAAAAGGTTCTGTGCCCTGTGGAGTTCCTGATCTACCTCTAGAAAACAGTGGCCAACACGAAGACGAAGCCCTGTTGCTCTTTTCCTGCTGGTCCTCCTAAAGATCTTCGGGAGGCTGGCTTCAGGCGGACGGCCCATTCTTGGTACCTGTAGGACCAGTCTTACCATCAGCAATGGTGCGGACATGAGAAGAACAATGCAGCTTGAGCTGTTAATTGAATGTTCCCTACCCATTCGTGAGGGTCTTGGAATCTGACCCAGTGAGCTGAGCATTTCTCTTCCCCTTGAGGGGAATGTGAGGAGCTCTGGTGGTAGAGTGGTTAAAGCCTTTGGCTGCTAATCGAAAGGTCGATGGTTTGAACCCACCAGCTGCTCTGCAGGAGAAAAATGAGGCAGTCGTCTTCTGTAAAGATTTACAGCTTTGGAAACCCTACATGACAGTTCTCCTATGCTCTGTAGGGTCACTGTGAGTCAAAATGGACTCAGTGGCAGTGGGTTTGGTTTGGTTTAAGAGGACTGTGAAGGACCTCTGGTGGTGCAGTGGCTAAGGTTAGTCAGTTGCTAACCAAAAGGTCAGTGATTTGAACCCACCAGCTGCTCTGCAGGAGGAAGATATGGCATTCTGCTTTTGTAAAGATTTACTGCCTTGGACACCCTGTGGGACAATTCTACCCTGTCTTCTAGGGTTGCTGTAAGTCAGAATCAACTCTATGGCAGTGGTTTTTTTTTTTTTTTAAAGAGGAATCAGGAACATTCACTGTGTTAGGGGCCTGTCGAACTCTGTTATCTTTTGAGGAGCCAAAGTATCATGTCATTTTTAGCCAAGAAGAACCCAAAGGATCAAGGCATGGATGTGTGAGTGAGCTGGACAGGAGAATGCCCATCTCCCTTGCAGAAGTGTGAAATGCAGTAAAGTAGATGAGAGGCTGATCTCCTGAGTTTCCACATTTTTGCTATAAAATGGCTACCACACTGCTTTTAGGATTGTGATGAGGCCTCAAGGAGACGTGGGCATTAAAGAACCATGCTCAGGGCCTGGCGCCTGGTTGTTTGGGCCCTTCTGACTTGTTCCCCATCCTTGCAGAGATAGGTGACTTTCAAGTGGACTCTTGCTGCCCAGGTGACCCACCTGGTTGAGCAGAGAGAGTATCTAGACAGCAATTCCAGGTGGCCTGTGACTTTGTAGGAGGGAACCACAAAACAAAGCAAATGTGCAAGTCTCAGTGATCTTTTCCTCCGCTCTGTGGTGTTGGAGAACTTTTCCTTTTAGGAGTAGTTTTGAAAATTGTATGTGTGGGTGCAGTTTAATTATAGTCTCATTTTCAAGTACAGCTATAGAAGGGTTTGTTTTTTCTCTAGCCATGCGTTAGCTTCTTCAAAGAGCTCATCCCAGTCTGCAATTTCCAGAGTTCTGAAGTATTTTTAAAATAAAGTTGTTAGTCCCTTTGAAATCCGGGCTCATGTGCTTCCTTTCAGATGGCACACGATGACACGCAGGAAGAGAGTAGAACATTTTTTGCTCAACAACATTTCAAGCTTTATTTTGTTTTCTTTTGTCATTTCTTTTAGTCATTCCCCCTGCTGCAGTGGCTTTTTCATCTACACTAATACACTCCTTTCCCTAGTAATCCCACTTCTGGGAATCTTTCCTACAGAAATAATTTAAATGCAGATAAAGCTGTATGCAGAAAGATGTTTATTTGATTTATTTATAAATGTGAAAATTTGGAGATGGCATAATTGTCAAGTAGGGAACTGACTGAAAACTGATGCCTACAGTGGAGTATTAATGCAACCATATAAATGATGTTTTTAAAGCAAATGTAGTAAGTGAAATGCTTAAAGTTCTAAGTGAAGAAAATTAAGTCACAATACAGTATCACCTGTGCCAAAAGGCGTGGAAAAAGCAGTGGAAGAAAATCTGGTGATCTGAGTGGTGAGCACCTGGAGGATGGCACTCCTGTCCTGATCCTGTTACCCATTTCCTGCAGTGAGCAGGGATTCTGTTCGTATCAGAGTTACAGGGAAGGAAGAGGAAACTACCCAGCAATGCCTTTGTGACTCTTTTTAGACTCAGTGATGTCCCCTCCCTACTAGAACTCATGCCAGAGCAGTGATAAAGGAGCAGTTTATAGTCAGAACTGTATTCTTGGCAAATCCTATTTTAAATACCCGGGATTGGTATAAAGAGTGTTTAAACAAATAGAATAGAACTTCTGCAAATGTATGAGCAAGAAATTACAAGGGAACCCTCTTTCTAAAAAAGTGTTTTTCTCCTTTCTCGATGTTGCCTCTGCCTCTAGGAAAATCGGCTGAAGTGGGAGTGAGCACGCAGAGTGAACTGATGGACAGGTGAGTGCATAGCTGTTGGAGAGGAGACTTTTTGGGCCACGGTGGGTTTGGTTTATCTGCCAGTTTTTTTTTTTTTTTTTTTTTTTTTTGAGTATTTTGTCTCCCTCCCATTCTGTTAGCTTCCTGCTTCTTGTAAATAAGGCACAAATACCAGTGGCATCGACAGTGGCCGTGCAAACCCGAGAGCCCGTGCTTGTCTGTCCTGCAGCCTTCCTCATTCTTTTGTTTCAGATTATTTGTGACATTTCTCTGTCAGATGATTTGACCCAAATGATGGTTTCCTTCTGTTGGCCTGTGAGTGCCTATGGGATGAATCCTAGACCCCTAAGCCCAGCATTGTAAGCCCTCCTTAGGGCCTCAGACCATCCCTTCCTTCCCATCACGTTAAGCCTCATTGGACTTTTTTTTTTTTTTTTTTTTTGCAATCTGTCTACTTTAAAGCTCCTGGTGTAAGTGCTCTGCCAAGTCCAGCATGAGCAAGCACATGGCCCTGAGCTCCTGGGGGTATGTGAGGACTAGAGAGTGCTCTAACATAGGTGCAGTGGCTTCTTGGTCATGTCATATCTGCAACACCCAGCACAGGCCTGGCACCAAGGAGGCAGGTTTGTGAGATGAAGGAATAAATTCTAGGCCAGATAATAATTCTAGGCTAGAAACAGAATGTGTGAGGAAAACTTTTAAAATAGAAATATATCAGCCCACAGGAGAGAACATTGGAAGAAGGTGTTTATAGCCCTCATTTGCTAATTTCCATGGTGTAAATATTCCTACCATGGCTGATATTAAACTACCAGCTTGCACACAGTCAACTCAGAGAGCCAGTTCAGTATTACCTGGACAATAAATATTTCAACACTGAAGCACACATTATTTTTCTATTTTTAGTATATACCTCTTCAGCCTCTCTGACCACTTTGCACCTGAAGCTCTGTAATCTCTTTCGCCTCTGGTCTTTTCCCGATTCTAAACTTCTATGTCCTTTAAGACTCACTGCAGGAAATATCTTCTTTGAAAGAAGCCAGCTTTCGACTATACCAGCTGGATTGTGTGCCTCCCTTTGCATTTCCACAATCTCTTTTTTTAAAGTTGTGATTTGGGTGGAAGTTTACAGAGCAAATTCGCTTTCCATACAGCAGTTCACACACAGGTTGTCTCATGACATTGAATTGACTACAATTTATCCCAGTGCAACAGCTCCTCTCCCACTTTCTCCCAATAGTTACCTCTTTCCTGTGTCCGTCCCTCCATGCACTCCTGCCCCCTGAGCTGTCTCCCTGTGCATGAACAGCCCTTCTTTCTCCCATGATTGTTCTCTCCAAGGAGTGTATCTACCTCAGGTAAATGTTCACCTCATAAGCCTGTCTTTTGTTTGGCTGGAAGCCACAGGTGTGGGTTCAATTCCACACCTGAAGGGCAGCTAGGGGCCATAGTGTCAGTGGTTCCGCCAGGCTCTATCAGACCAGCAAACCTGGCTCCCCACTCCCTTTTTTTTTCCCAAATGATTTTGAGTTTTGATTTACATAGATCCCCCTCTGAGTGGCTGACAGTGGTAGCTGGGCACCATCTAGTTCTTCTGGTCTCATGGTCATATAGGCTGCGGATTGTGTGGTGTGCCAGTCACTGGGACTAATTGTTTCCATGAATCTTTGGTTTTCTTCATTCTTCTTTGCTCTAGATGAGGAGAGACCCATCGTTGGCTGCTAGGTGGCTGCTTGCAAGCTTTTAAGACCCCAGTTGCTACACATCAAAGTAGGAGGTGGAACAATGTTTTGTATAGTGTGTTATGCCAATTGAGCTTGATGTCCCCTGCAACCATGGAGAACTATTGTTCTTCAGACCTGTCCTGCTCTTTCTGACTATGCCCGTGCATGAGCTGGGCATTCTACCTTCTTCTTCTTTGTAGTTGAAAACTGTTCTGCAGGACCAGTTCACATGGAAATGAACTTGCTTTTCTCCAGCACCCCTATCTGTGCACCACACCCCAGGATCAATTATCCTTGCTGTAGCACTTGGCAAGTAACTCATTACAACACTTACCATATGGTATTATATTACTTTGAGTGTTTGTCCTTCCAATCCCATAGTTCCTCAAGGGAGCGGAAGGGAGCTAGCACGGACTGGGTGTTGCTGTGTGTCAGCCACTGCCCTAGGTGTTCACGTGCATTATTTACAGTCTTGCAGGGCAAGCGTTACTATCCTCATGTGAAGGTGAGCAGCCTGGGGACCAAAAAGTTGCATGTTGGCCATTAAGGGGTAGAGTTGGGCGTTGTATTTTAATCTGTTGGACTCCAGCACCTGTGTTCCTATTGTTATTCCACATTTCCTTTGGCATACAAAGACTGGGGCTTGACTCTGCTCATTGTAGCCACAAGTGTCTGGCATATAGTTGAGTTCAGAAAATGTTCATGGAATAAAAAACTTGTGTCCTTTCTCAGCTTGCTTCTTTGGCCAGTTGAAAATGTCAGCGTCTTGCCCTCTTCTGTTTACTTGTTGAGAGTACTGAATGCCACTAGTGCTATTGACTACTTCCCTTCTCTTAGAAGCTGTGGACTTTGGGGCTCCTAGGAGCCAATATGAAGCAATAGAGCCAACCTGGGGTGCAGAATTTTAGATTTTATTGACATCATGAAGGCCACCAGCATTGTTAGAGAGAGCAGGCAAGGAGGTATCATAAGCTGAGCTCACTGGAGGATAGTTCAGTCAGGGTCTCTATACGTTTAGAAGAAACCCTCCCCTCCCACTGTGGTGCTTTCACAGTCAGCTCCCAGTGCAGTCCTCCACGTTCATCCCCATAATAACAGCTCACATTCTATTGTCAGGCTATAGAGAATAGGGAAGTCTTCCCAGATGGCGAGCAGTCTTAGCTGAGGTCCAAAGGATGAGAGCCAGAGGGGACAAGGCTTGGTAAGAGTGTCCATGCTTGAGGGGAGGGAGTCATGGCTCCTTTGGAGGCCAGCAGACTTTTGGCGTGAATGGTTCATAAATGTGAGGATCTTAGCTAGAGAGACATGTTAGGACTACATTGGGATGGTCTGCAAATGCTGTGACAGGAGTTCAAGCTATTCTGTTGGAACAGGGGAGTCTGAAGGCAGTCTGGCTGGGGCTGGACATGATCAGATTTGCCATTTTATAGACTGCCGTGGTTCTTGTGGAGAATGGGTTGGAAGTCGCAGAGAGCCTCTTTTGTTGTTGGTATGTGCTGTTGAGTCGGACCTGACTCATAGCGACCCCTCCTTGGGTTTCCGAGGCAGTATCGCTATGGAAGTAGATTGCCCCATCTTCCTTCTGAGGAGTGGCTGGTAGGTTAGAACCGCCAGCCTTCTGATTAGCAGTCAAATGCCTTAGGCACTACGCCACCAGAGCTTCCAAGACCTTCTCAACTGGTGTGCCACCCATTCCCGTTGCTCACAGATGTGTTTATTTTCCCTCTGTTCTACGTTTTTCAGCTGTAGGCGTAGCACTCACACGGGTCATGCCTAAGCTAATTAAATGAGTGCCCTTGGCCCATTGTGCACTTTTGCAAGCCAGCAGCACGCCTGCGCATCCATCACACTATCTCAGCGAAGTTGCATCTGGTGTTTACTTGTTAATGAATGCATTGCAGCTTTGGAGTCCTTTGCTCTCGTCTGAGCTCATGAATAATGAGACTGTGGCCACTGACAAGAAGAAAAAGTAGGAGAGAAAAGAGCTTAAATTAAGGAGCTTATCTATAATGGAGATTCACGTGGGCTTTTCAGAGAGTTCAGGTTGTTTTTTCATGTGGTTTAGGTGGCCTTGGGAAATACAGGTTAATAACCAGATGACTGCCAGAATAATGAGATTGAGGCCTACCTGGGGACCATGAAAGTTTTGAGATTTTTAAACCCACAAGACCACTTCATGGGTTCAGGCTGCACCTGCCCCATTTTTTGGGGGCCTTGGAGGCTGACAGACATAGGTTCGCATCTCAGTTCTGCTGCTTACAAGCTCTGAGACAGTGGGTCAGTTTATGACGAGCTTCAGTGTCTCCAACTCTAAATAAGGGCAGTAATTGCTACCTCGAAGGGTGGCTGTGAGGGCCAGGTAAGATAATGCATCTGAAATGCCTGATGCAGAGCAGGCATTGGGTAAACAGCTGCCGTTGACCTATGACCTGTCTTGGACTCACTTCCCTACCAGCCAGATTGTGGAATGGGCATAATCCCCTCATTGTCCTTCATTGGCTCCAGAGTCAAGCCCACTTAGGCCCTTCTTGTTTTTAGAACTTCTCACTAATTGCTTTAGGGAAACAAAACAGCTGACTGAAAGTGCAAATATGGAGAAATTGTAAAGACCAAAGTAATTTTAAGTGTTTCTAAATCTTGGTCCTGGCTTGGGATTTGGGCATGGGAAATCACTGATCTTTTAATCTTGACAATTAAGGGTTGAGGAAGACAACGTAACCTACCAGCGTATTCTACCCGAATCTCCTGAGCCTTCAGCCTATCACGCATTGTCTGATTGTGAAATGTCTGAAAAGTCCTCCTTCTTTTCACGAGACCAGAAGCAAGATAGCGAGATTGAGAAGATTTCGGTCACAGCTAACAAGTTTTCTCAAGGTAAGCTAAGTTTTACTAAGCATTTTGAATATGTCCTAGTGTCCTTTCTCTCCCCGCCTTTTTTTTTCTTCAAGTAATGACAAACTTGTTTGACTGGAATGCTTATAGAGTTCACTGAGGGTTAATCTGAAAAAGGCTATTTTAACCCTTGCAAATATTTCTTAAACAGTAATTTGCTTCTTGCCTTAGTAGCCAGAGTGTGGTGACATTTGAATGTTTCTCTGATGAAAGGAGATTCCGTAAGGGTCAAAGCTGGTCATTCCTTATATCATTTATCACTAGAGATAGCTATGGTTGGAGAAAGTGTAGGTGATTAGGGAAAAGTCAATTTTCTATTTTAAATGATGACTTAATATATGACTTGCCATTTACTTGCTCTTCTGACAGTGGCAGGCTGGAAAGCACTGAAATTACATGTCAGTTCCAAGTCTGGTTAATTTCCTATTGTCTTTTACCAAATTCATCCTAAGGCAGGGTCACTTTGAAGACTCTTCTGCTTTGAGTCATACAGATGCCCAAGAGTACCTAACTCCAACTTTCAGCCAAACAATAGATAGGCCTATGAAATAATAATAACACCAGGGAGGAATATACTGCTTGCAGCAATCAACCATATAGGACCAAAAGGGCAGCATTTGTCCAAAATCAAAGCTCAGAAGGCAGGAAGGGGCAAGAAAGAAGGATGAACAGAAACGGAAAACCCAGGAAGTGTGAAGAGAACTGTTATACTGAGGGGATTGTAACTGATGTCATGAAACAAAATGTATATGAATTGTTGGATGGAAAACTAATTTGCTCTGTAAATTTTCACCCAAATCCCAATAAGATGTTTTTTATACACACACACACACACACACATACACACACACAACCTAACTCCCTGTTGCGATATTTTGTGGTTCTGTAAATCTGCTCTGTTTCCCTTTAATGTGACCCTTGGCCCGTTGGGTCAGCCCTTTGACCTGCCTCTCACCATGGAGCTGTGGGCTCACTTGTCAGAGTCAGCCTCCCAAGACCTCACCTGCCTCTACACTCCCCTTTCCCTTTGCTATACTGCAGTCTTGATTACCTTCTCCTGGAGTAATAGGTAGGACTTAGTGTTTGTAATTGTATTTCAGAGGTTCAAAGGACTGTATGAGCCAGAGATTGGCAAACTTTTCCTGTAAAGGCTCAGGTAGTAAATAGTCTAGGTTTGTGGGCCATATGGTTTCTTTCACAACTATTCAACCCTGCCATTGTCGCATGAAAGCAGCAATAGACAATATGTAAATAAGTGAATGTTGCTGTGTTCTAATAACACTTTCTTTACAAAAAGAGGTGGTGGGTTAGATTTGGCCCACAGCTGTAGTTTTCTGATCCCTGGTCACACCTTAGCTGATAGTCTCTGGTCCCTTCGTCCAGTGGGTTGTTGGGAAGACTAGCTTTGTACAACACAGATTGTACCAGGCACCTCTTTGTACAGCACAGGTTGTACCAGGCACCTCTTTGATTAAAGCTCTTCATTGACATCTGATCACATACATAGATCATTGGGTTTCAGAGAAACTATTTCTTTTTGACAATAGAACCACCCCCCCCTCTTTTTTTTTAAAGAAGAAATTTTATAGTGGGACCCAACATGTCAAAGAGATATGAGCAGAGCCTTTGTCCCCAGTGTTGCCCTCCTAGGGCCCAGAGGAGCACAGTTTGCAAATATGCCTGGGGCATAAAGTACACATTATTGCCATAACTCAGATATCATCTGCAGTCTTTCAGTGGCCAGTCACCTGGACCTGATTTCCAGCTGTATCCCTGTGATTTCTGAGTACCTTTTTTTTTTTTTTTTCTCACTCTGTGTTCTGCTTTCTCCTTCGTTAGACCAGACCATGAATTACTTCCCTGTCCCTGGTGCCATCTCTGTTCTCCATTGTGTCACTCGGACATGTAACCCAGTCCCTTTCCAAGACTTTCCCCATGGACCACTCCTATAAGGTCTTTGTGTGTATAACAGACTTAACTGAAGGTTTGAGGAACTAGAAGAAGTGGGAATACAATGCAGCAACCCAAATAATTTAAATTGAGATATTAGTGATCCCTAAACTTTCAGAAAGAGAGCTCTGGTGGTACCACGTTTAAAGCACTTTTCTGCCACCCAAAATGTTGGCAGTGTAAACCCTCCAGCCACTCTGCTGGAGAAAGATGTGACAGTCTGCTTCCATAAAGATTCACATCCTTGGAAACCCTATGGGGGTCGTTCTGCTCTGTCTTAGCGGGTTGCTGTGAGTCAGTCAACTCAGCAGCAGCAGGTTTGACTTGGTGGGACTCTTCCAGGGCTCCTGCTCTGGTCCTGCCCCATTCCCTGTCCTTCCCCTTGCCTCCCCTCGTCTTTCCACTCTGCTCTCCTCGGTCACTCCGGTCTCAGCTCCTTTAGAACTTTCTAGTCATCTCTTGTTTCTTATTCCTTTGGAGACCCATGACCTTGGACTCATCATGCCCTTCTAGTGGGTTACCAAGGCACGTTCCTAAATGAGGACAGTGCTTTGGTTAGATGGAATTCTGGAATCATCCTAATACACCCCTATTAGGGTTTTTGGTTTGTTTGTCTTTCTTCTTTCAGTCTCTGTATTTTCCTCTTGTCATGTCAGAATAGAGGAATAGAGGAATCTTGTAATACAGTACTTTTCCCTTTTTTCACTTAACATGTCATGTGCTTTCTGACATGTTGTTACATGCCATCATTCTTAATGACTTTAGAATAGTCCGTTGGCTATTCTATGGCTAAACTGCAGTTTTCCTTATGTTCCTCTGTTGTTGAACATGTAAGTCATTTCCAGAATTTCACACTTGTAAACAATGCTGCAGGAAAGGTCTTTGAACACAAAGTTTTCCCCTTATTTTGAGGGAGTTTCTTAACATAGACTATAAATTGGAACTGCTAGGCGCTTTTTTGGTGGTGGTTCTCTATAGGACTTGTGGTTTTAAAGAGTTAGAATTTGTTAGAGGGTATTATTGTAAGAAGGACAGATATTTTCCTCTCATTTTGTAAAGGCTGGTATAGTATGTCCTCCTTCTTGTTTATGGCTGCATAATTTAACAAGTGGTGTCCAGTTCACCTGGGATCGTGTCCTGAAACCCAGGTGATGATTCCAGCTCCTGGCCGAAGACTCAGTGGACGATGACTTGTATCGACGGCTGCTATGCATTTATTCCTAAAAGCCAGCAGGGTATGGCTTGGATAAACCAGTCAGGAAAGTTGCGGTTAAAACCGATTAGTCCCTGACTCACATCGACTTGGAGAGCCGCTGGAAGAAGGTTTGCAGGACAGCAAGCAGGCACGGGGAGGGGCAATACCGGGATATGCCAAGAGTTTATCGCAGATGGAGTCTTTCAGGGCTGTGCTGCAGTGAGATCCTCAGACATTCCACCAAATGACTTGCTACCCTCCTGGCATTAATAGGAGATAACGGAAGGTTTGGAAATTAAGTCATCTCATAAACATTCACATTCATGGCAAAATTACTATTTAATTAGGAAAAGATCTGTAACATTGTGCTACTTTTAAATGAAAGTCATTTTGGAGGGATTAAAACTGGGTCATAACATTAGTGTAATGTTTTAAAACAAACATTACTAAGACATACTGAGTGTACCCTAATTGATGAATTAAAGACATTAGTTTTGTCTTTGGATCCTTAATGTGATTATGCTTTGAACACTGACTCTAGAAACCTACCTCTAGATTGGAAATTTGCTTCCTTTGTTAAAGAGAAATGTGGTGGGGGCTGAAAATATCATGCCCTTCTAGTGGGTTACTCATTTTAGAAAATTTGTTTTAATAGATTCTTAAATATATATGATATATGCTCATTTTAGAAAATTAATATGCAATATAGTTTTTTTTTTCCAAATCTGAAATCTGAAACCCAAAAGCTGTTAATCTTTTGGTCTATTTCCTTCGTATGTGAGTGTGCATGCGTGTGTCTTTGTGTCTTTCTTGTCTCTGCACAATTTTAAATAAGAGTTATGATTATACCAAATAACGAATTTTGTGTCTATTTTAAAATGTAACCTTATAACGTGATCATTTTTTCCATGACATTACATATTCTTTATAACGTAATTCCCATGGCTGTGTAATACTGCGCCATAATGGATGTACTATAATTTATTTAGCAATTGGAGTGATTTTCCATCTTCACTCTTAGATATGAAGCTAAGATGGACATTCTCATGCTCTGAGGTCAGTGGTTGTCAGTGTGTCTGGTGATCGTTCATGTCGATTCCTCGAAGTAGAGTTATTTGGTGAAGCGCGCCGGGAAGAACCTTTTCAAGGCTCATTATGAAAATAGTCCTCAAAATCACACACATTATACTTAACTAATGGGGTGGACTCTTAAGGGTACTCTTCTTCCATTCTCACTAGCATTGGGATGATTGTTTTGGTTTTTATAAATTTTCGATCAGTAAGTGATAAATGCGTACCATATTCTTTGCAAAGAATTAGTCTTGTAAAGATCTGGACTCATTATGGAAGTGGTTTAATCAACTCTCAGGCAGTTCAGGCAGACTTGAAAGTGATCTGTTAGTTTCACCATAAGGAGGGCTTTGAATTAATATTTGATATTTAGAAGAATAAAAGGCTACATTAGAGTTAACATTAAAATTGCATTGAATATAATTTTTCCATGTGATGTAAAATATCTTCCTCATGGAGGGCTGCAGAGAATCATTACAGAACAGTGGCTGTGGGCGGAGGGAAACTCAGTCCCCATGCCTAGGAAAGAATTGCCGGTTGCTGATTATCCTAATACACGGCAATACTGTTTGGAATTTCAAGCTCACTGCACAATCTATAAATTATTCAATTTGTTGGGGGCTTCAGACGTTAAATTAAAAATACCCTTCCTTTCTGTAGACTTGCTAATGGAACACATACAAGAAATTCGAACTTTGAGAAAACGTTTAGAAGAATCTATTAAAACAAATGAGAAGCTGCGGAAGCAACTGGAACGGCAAGGGTCCGATTTTGATCAAGGTAAGGAAGGCTCTGCCAACAGGGAGGTGCAAGCCTGTGAGGCTTTGTTTGTAAAGCATTTGCCTGGATAAGCAGTCTGTGTGTTAGAAATAGCATTGGACTTGTGGCCAGGGAGACCTCAGTTGCATCCTGGCTTTGCTGCTTACCTCCTGTATGACTTTGGGCAAATCATTTACAGTAATTTATCTATAAAACAAGGATAATAGTTCTCATTTTCTCCGATCGTGGTGAGAATTAAGTGAACTAACTTACATAGAGTGCCCCACAGTTCCTGGTACAATGAAGATAGCTGATCAATTTTAATCATTCAGTCCTGGGAGAAGTCTGCCAGTCTCTGGCATCTTGAATTGTGGTTGCCAGTCCTCATCTGACTTTGGAAGCTGCAGAGAAATAGATAAGTATTTTGAAATAAAACCAAGCAATATTTTGTCTTTTCATCAATAAAGGGTTATAAACGTTGAGTTGATATCACTTGCCAGTAAAAGATCACTGACATTCCTGGATAAGTATCATTAACTCTGAATGAGGTGTTTTTTCATGAAGAACTTATACATTTTTCCCCCCATAGGTAACACATTCACATGATTCAAAAATTAAAATGATATAAAATGGACGGCATCAAGAAGTCACCATCATTCTTTACCTGTTAACCCTGTTTTTCCTCCCCTCCTCTCACTTTTGTTAGTTTTCTTGTGTATCCTAGCCTTACAGTGGTTCTTTATGCAGCTACAAGTACATATTGTTACTCTCCTCCTTCCTTACCCAAAAGGTTGTCGTTGTTGTTGTTATGTGCCGTCGAGTCAGACCCGACTCATAGTGACCCCTCCTTGGGTTTCCAAGGCAGTATCACTACGGAAGTAGATTGCCCCATCTTCCTTCCGAGGATTGGCTGGTGCGTTTGAACTGCTAGCCTTCTGGTTAGCAGTCAAGTGCCTTAGACACTACGCTACCAGAGCTCCCACCCAAAAGATAGCATACCCCATATCTACTATTCTATACCTTTTTTCACTGAATGGTATGTCCTGTACCTCTTCCTTAGTGTCCTCATTCCATGAAGAACGCACCCTGAGAGCAGCTTGGTGCAGTAGGAAAAGCCTGAGTTTGCTTGGAAGTGGCTTCTGCCTCTTCCATTTATTAGGTTTGTGACTTTGGGCAAGTCACTCCCACCTTTCCAGGTCTTAGTTTCTCCCATAAAACAGGAGCATTGTGAGATTAAATGAGGCACTATAAAGAATGGCACATAGCTCAGTGCCTGCTCAATAAATGGGAGCATTCATGATCATTATCAGTTTTATGTTACCATTTTATTTTTGTATGACATCAGTTTAATATTATAAACTCTGGAATGGGCAGGGGATCTAATGTTAATCCCATTTGTAGAGGTGAGATAACTGATTGTAGAAAGATGAAGTAACTCCCCTTGGGGGCCACCCAGTGATAATAGCACTTGAGTCCTTGAACCCCTAGGCTAATTCTCATTCCTTCTAGCCCAAGGTGGTCATCAGCCTAGAAGGATATCTTTCCAAAGTACTGTAGGTGCTGCAATTTACAAGGTAAACAGAATGGTTCCATTATTCCTTCTCTTTCCCTCCCTTTTCTCACCTTATCCCACCCTGCACCCTCCTGCTCTCACCCCTAGGGAAATTGATTAATCTCAGTTATTAGTGTATCAAACACAGGAGAGGAATACATGCCTGGGCCCTGCACATTCAGTCTTGGTAATGCCTGAATTAGATTCATTCTGTTTTACATTTTCCCTGGCAAATCCAATTACAGAATTATTCGGGGGCTCAAATGGCCACCAGCTACAATGGAACAGGCAATTGCCCTAGAGAGTAATTCACTGTGACGGGAAGGTTTACAAAAAGGCATTCATAAAGTATTTACACTGGTGGAAAGACATACTGTTCTCACCATGTTGTCAGAATCTCTGAAAAGACAAAGAAATAAAAGTGGCCGTGCCTCCCCCTTGCTGTGAAATGTTCATTTTGGGAGCAGAATTGAGAAAGATATGACTCCTTGTAATGTTGAGGTGGAATATTATTGAAAAAACCTGTGTAATCTCGTGTATTAGAGCTTGTCTCTAGTTATATGAGCTTATTGCGATGGAGCTCAGAGAAAAGACTGGCTTCTTAGCCTCAGAAGTGGACAGGGTTAGCTTAGGTTTGGCTGCTCAGGATTGTACAGTCTCGGGAACTGTTCTTTGCTCTTATTACACCTTTGAAAAGTGACTCCTTTAGCTTGGTTATAGTAGACTTCTTTAGAATTTTTCTTGCTTATCCAGAGTTCTCTTTGGTCCTATTTTGGCCCCAGCTTATCATCAATAATGAGTTTAATACAAATGACAATAACAGTAATAATAACAACAGTGTTGGTCATTTCAATTGAGCTCATGGAGGCTTATGGAAATTATGTGACTGAGGCTATGTGAATTATTAAGCTGTAGCCATAGTGGCAGGGCAAGATGGCGAAGTGAGTAGAGGCTCCCAGTTTTCTCCCCCAGCAATAACCCAATGAACAATGAATAAAAACAAGCACAAACTGAGATCCCAGAACTCTTGATAGCTCCTGAGTTGTTGGAGAGTCAGGGTGAGTCCCGAAGTAGGGAAGAGGAGGAGCAGAGACGGCCCAGAAGCTGAGAGAACCGGCTCATTAATGTTGGGAGCACTCGCTCATTGCAGCCATTTTTGGACAGGGCACAGAAAAGGAGCTAATCTGCTGTAGCCAGATTTTTTAAAGGTGGCACAGATTGGCCATGGGCATGCTCTGCCCTGTGTAATTGGGAAAGGGCTACGGAAGACTTTGGCATTGCAAGAGAGTGCTGTTGAATCTTGCTGAGGCCTCAGATGGACAAGTACTAGGACCAGGAGGAACCATAAGGGCAGCAGGGTGAGGGGAATACTTGAGACTGATGGGGTGGGCAACACAGAGGGAAGTGGCCCACCCTGGGACACCATGGTGCCCGTGAAAGACCTGGAGAGCCCCCCACCCGCCATTGCCTTGGGAAAGTTGAGCCCCACTGCTTAGGTCAACATCTGTGAACAGCTTTCCCCTTTCCCCCCACCCCCCATGAGTATGGAAATCCAGAGCTGATAGCGACCCCTCCTTGTGTTTCCAAGGCAGTATCACTGTGGAAGTAGATTGCCCAATCTTCCTTCTGAGGAGTAGCTGGTGGGTTTGAACCGTCAGCCTTCTGGTTAGCAGTTAAATGCCTTAGGCACTGTGCCACCAGAGCTCCTGGAGATCACCGGAACTCCTAAATCAGTACTGAAAAAAGCTGAAGGAAAGAGTGCCCTCTAATGGTTCTCAGGAGAAGATACCAAGACTGCTGCCAGTTGGTCAGTTCTGACTCTTAGAGACCCTGTAGGGCTGAGTGGAGCTGTTTGGTGAGGTTCCCAGGGTTGTGAATCTTTGTGGAGGCAGGCTGCTGTATCTTTATCCCACAGAGCAGTTGGTGGATGTGACCTCCAGTCTTTGGTGGGCATGTAGGCTCTTGGCTGCTGTCCTACCAGGGTGTCCAATCAGAAAATTTTCCCACAAAAATCAGAGTATAAAATTTAAAGTAAATAAAGATGACAAAATAGCCCAAGTGCAACAAAAAATAGTAAAAGCACAAACTCACAAGAAGAAGCACTAGTCAAAACAGGAAATTTCTCCTATCGAGGCCAGAATATTGTAAACAAAGAACTGATAATTTTCAGGCTCTGGTGCTAAATATGTGTGAAGTAAGCAAAAAGCAAAGAATACTGTGGAGATCAGGAAACAAATGGAGGAACATAACATAGTAAGTCAACATAGACAATGAAAACATTAAAAGAAAAAAACAAAACGGGAAAACCCAAAGAAAACTACTGGAACTGAAGAGTGAAACAACTCAATTGGAAAAAGCAGGAGAAACATTCAACAATAGAGTTGAACAGACAGGAGATAGAATAAATGAACTAGAAGACAAAATAACTGAACATATGAAGTCTCAAAACAAAACAAAACAAAACAAAACAAAAGAACAAAGAAAAGTCAACAAACCCAAAAGAGAATATGGGATTTGAATAAGAAATCTAACCCTGGAATTGTTAGAATCCCAGAACACAATGACAGCAATAAAGTCATAGAAACTATTTTCCAAGAAAGAATTTCCCAGATCCGAACAGAGAGCCAAACCTCCAAAGATAAGAAGGTACACATTATGTCCTAATAATGTTTTTTCTCGGAAGGAAGGTTGGGCAATCCTACTTCCGTAGTGATACTGCCTCGGAAACCCAAGGAGGGGTCGCTATGAGTCGGGTCTGACTCGACGGCACATAACAACAACAACAACAATGTTTTTTCAATTTTTTTCCCCTAATAAAATTATTAGAAACTAAAGACAAGAGAATTTTGTAAGCAGCAACAGAAAAACTAAGTGTAACATACCAAAGACTTTTGTAAGAATCAATGCAGATTTCTCCACTGAAACTAGAATCAGATACTCTAAAGGCCAGAAGACAATGGAATGACATATATAAAATACTAAAAGAAAACAGTCACCAACCAAGAATTTTTTACCCAGCAAAGATGTCATTCAAAAATGAGGGGGAAATGAAGATATTCCCAAATAAACAAAAGCTCTGGAAATTTGTCTCCATGAGGTCAGCTTTGCAAGTATTACTCAAGGGAGTACTCCAGATGGAAAGGCAAAAGCATTAAATAAATACTTGTAACTGTATATGGGGGAAAAAAATAAGAGAGAGATATCACCAAAAAACACAACACAGGCCATCATAAGACCAAGTTATGTGATATTTTCAGGGAATAAACTCAATAATTAACGCCTGCAAACAATACATCAAGTTTTCAAGAAATAAATACAAAGTAAACTTATGAATATAGGTTGTATATTGATGTTACTGGAAAAACACCAACAGACATGAAGGAGAGAACTGCATATCAGGGATATATTTATCATGTTAAGGTTGTATATAAACTGTAGTGTCTATGTTAAATGTTTTTGCAGTTGTAACTTGTAAATGTAACATATACGATAACCACTAAGGAATCACCAAGAAAGAAACTTTCAGAAGAGAAGGAAGTTAGCAAAAAGACTTATGACAAGAGAGCAGCCAAATACAAACAAAACCAGAAAAATCAGAAAAACCCAGAGAAGGTATTAATACTCATAAAACAGATAGCATCATGAGTGAATAGACACCTTGTTTTCCTTAATAACCATAAGTGTGAATGGTCTAAATACCCTATGGAAAGGGCAGAGAGTGGCAGAGTGGATTTAGGAAAAAAATATATATATATATATATATATGATTCATCCTTTCACTGTCTACAGGAAACACACCTTAGACATAAAGATACCAACAGACTGAAAATAAAAAGATGGAGGAAAATATTCAATGCAAGAATGAACACAAAGAGCAGGGGTGGCCAAACTGATCAGATAAAATAGACTTTAAATACAAATCTGTTACAAGAGATAAAGAAGGACATTACATAGTCATGAAAAGGTCAATCCAGCAAGATGCAAACATCCATTAATAATTGGACATAACTATCATGTATGCACCTAACAGCAGTGCCCTAAAATGCATGAAACAAATACTGACAATATGAAAGGAGAAATAGACAGTGCCACAATAATAGTAGTGGACTTCAACATGCCACTTTCAATTTTAGAACATTTAAAAAGAAAATCACTAAGGACACTGAGAACCTAAACCACAAGCCAACTAGACCTAATGGCCATATAGCACACTCCACCCAGGATCGTAACGATACATACTCTTCTCCAGTACACATGGATCATTTTCCAGAATGACACAGAGCAAGTCTCAACAAATTTTAAAAGATTGAAATCATGCATTTTCTCTGATCATAATGACATGAAGTTAGAAATTAATATGAAACAGCAGGAAAAATTAAAAACACAAACACAAAGATCTAAATAATACATTACCAGAAAGCTATTGGGTCATAGAAGAAATCAAAAGTGAGATTTAAAAATTCCTACAATCAAACAAAAATGGAAATAACAGCATATCAAAACTTTTGGGATACAGCAAAAGCAGTACTTGAGGAATTTAATGGCAATACATGCCTACATTAAAAAAGAAGATCCCAAATCATTAACTTAAGACTGGAAACTTGAACAAATAGAAAAGGAAGAGAAAAAAGAAGCCAGAAGTTACCAGAGAAAAGGAAGTAATAAAAATCAGGGCAGAAATAACAAATGAAATAAAAAATAGGAAAAAACAAAACCAAAAGTTGGTTCTTTGAAAGTGTCAATAAACAGACAAACCACTGGCTAGAATGACCAAAAACAAAAAACAAACAAACAAAAAAAACACACCCAGAAAAGGCAAATAACCAAATTAAGAAATGAAATTGACAACACTTCAACCAATCCAATGAATAAAGAAGGTCATAACTGATTATTGTGAAAAATTATACTCCCAACAAATTTGAAAGCCTAGATGAAATGGACAAATTTCTAGAACTATACTACCTACCCAGACTAACACAGAGGTAGAAAATTTAAACAAATCTGTTACAAAAGAAGAGATTGAAGATGTCATCATAAAACTGCCAACAAGGGGGAATATAAGGCTGGGACCAGACGGCTACACTGGAAAATTCTACCAAGTGTTCAGAGAGTCAATACCAATGTTCCTCAATCTCTTCAGAAACATGGAAGAGGAGGGAACAATACTGAATTCCTTCTACGAAGCTAGCATAACCCTGGTTTAGCATAACCTAAACCAGGCAAAGACATCATAAGAAAGAAAGAAAATTACAAATCAATATCCTAAGGTAGGCGGGCTGGGGTTTGGGGGCTGCATTTCGCTTGTTATGTTGTTATTAGGTGCCGTCGAGTTGTTTCCGACTCATAGCAACCCCATGCACAGCAGAACGAAACACCGCCTGATCCTGCGCAAGCTCCATGATCCTTGCTATACTTGAGCCCATTGTCGCAGCCACCATGTCAGTCCATCTCGTTGAAGGCCTCCCCCTCTTTCGTCGACCCTCCACCTTACCAAGCATGACATGCTTCTCCAGGGAATGGTCCCCTCTGACAACATGACCAAAGTAGGTGAGACGAAGTCTGACCATCCTCGCTTCCAAGGAGCATCTCGGCTGCTCTTCCTCCAGGACAGATCTGTTAGTTCTCTTGGCAGTCCATGGTACCTTCAGCATTCTTTCCCAGCAACACAACTCAAAAGCATCAACTCTTCTTTGGTCTTCCTTATTCATTGTCCAGCTCTAACATGCATAGGAGACAATTGGAAATATCATGGCTTGTGTCAGGCGTGCCTTAGTCCTCAAGGAGACATCCTTGCTCCTCAGCACTTGAAAGAGTTCCTTTGCAGCCGACCAGCCTAGTGCTACACATCATCTAATGTCCTGACTGCTGCTTCCACTGACCTCAATAGTAAAACCAAGCAATGTGAATTCTTTGACAACCTCAATCTTTTCTCCATTTATCGTGATGCTGCTTATTGGTCCAGTTGTGAGGATTTTTGTCTTCTTTATATTGAGATGTAATCCATACTGCAGACTGT
>NW_006921624.1:5034866-5053728 GCF_000298275.1 Orycteropus afer afer
CTGGCCTGGTTTTGGCTGAAGATATTGAGCTTCTCCATCACCTCTTGCCACAGATGTAGTCAATCTGATTTTTGTGTGTTCCATCTGGTGAAGTCCACATTTACAACTTTTCGCTTGGGGGTGGCTATATTTTAAGGCTGGGGCCTGAGGTAGGCAGGCCAGGACTCGGCTGCTTTTTGCTGGGGGGTGGCTCTTTATTAAAGCTGGGGCCTGAGGTAAGTAGGCCCAGGGCCTGCCTGGAGGCTGCTTTTCACTTGGGGGTGGTCTTATTTTAAGGCTGGGGCCCGAGGTAGGCGGGATGGGGCTCGGGGGCTGCATTTTGCTTGTGAGGGGCTCTATTTTAAGGCCTTTGCCTGAGGTAGGCAGGTGCAGAGGGGTTAGGAAAAACTAAGGGGGATGAACTTGTCTGTCAGTTTGTCATCCTGTGGTGGCTTATGTGTTACTTTGAGGCTGGAGGCTATACCACCGTGTTGCAAAATGCCGGCAGTGTTACCCATGGTGGACAGATTTCAGCGGAGTTTCTGGGTTAAGCACACTCGGAAGAAGGAAGAAGCCATCCACTTCTCAAAGAATTGGCCAATGAAAACCTTATGAATAACACTGAAACATAGTCTGTCTGATATATTACTGGAAAACTTTGTGGATAGTCCTGAAACATTGTCCGATGTAGTGCCGGAAGATGAGCCCATCAGCTTTGATGTTGTTGTTGTTATGTGCCCTTGAGTCAGACCCGACTCATAGCTACCCCTCCTTGGGTTTCTGAGGTGGTTATCACTACAGAAGTAGATTGCCCAACCTTCCTTCCAAGGAGTGGCTGGTGGGTTTGAATAGCCAGCCTTCTGGTTAGCAGTCAGGTGCCTTAGGCACTATGCTACCAGAGCTCCATCACCTTGGAAGGCACTCAAAATTTGACTAGGGAAGAGCTGACTCCTCAGAGTAGAGATGACCTTACTGATATGGATAGAGTAAAGTTTTGGGACCTCCATTGGCTGATGTGGCACAACTCAAAATGAATAGAAACAGATGCAAACATCTGTTAATAATTAGAACACGGAATGTATGAAGTATGAATCTAGGAAAATTGGAAGTTGTCAAAAATGAAATGGAATGCATAAAGATTGATATCCTAGGAGACAACCATATGATCTGCTATGCTGGAAATGACAAATTGAAGAGGAAAGGTATGGCATTCATAATCACAAAGAGTGTTTCAAGATCTGTCCTGCAGTAACAGCACTGTCAGTGATAGGATAATATCCTTATACTTGCAAGGAAGACCAATTAATACTACCACTGTTACTCAAATTTACGCACTAACCATTAGAGTCAAAATATGACCTTGATAACATCCTTCCTGAATTTAGAGACCATTTAAAGAATAGATTTGATGCATTGAACACCAGTGACTGAAAACCAGAGGAATTGTGAGATGACATAAAGACCATCATCCATGAAGAAAGCAAGAGGTCATTAAAAAGACAAGAAAGGAAGAAAAAAACAAAATGGATGTCAGAAGAGACTCTGAAACTTGCCCTTAAGTGATGAGAGTAGCTAAAGCAAATGGAAGTTATGACAAGATAAAAGAGCTGAACAGAAGATTTCAAAGAGCAGCTTGAGCAGATGATGCCAATTATTATAATGAAATGCGCAAAGACCTGGAGTTGGAAAACCAAAAGGGAAGAACACACTCAGCATTTCTTAAGCTGAAAGAACTGAGGAAAAAATTTAAGTCTCAAGTTGCAATATTGAAAGATTCTATGGGCAAAATATTGAATGATACAGGAAACATTGAAAGAAGATGGAAGGAATACACAGAGTCACTGTACCAAAAAAGAACTGGTCAGTGTTCATCCATTTCAGGAGGTAACATATGATCAAGAAGCAATGGTATTGAAGGAAAATGTTGAAGCTGCACTGATGGAGTTGGCAAAGAACAAGGCTCCAGGAATTGATGGAATACCCATTGAGATGTTTCAACAAATGGATACCCCGCTGGAGGCACTCACTCGGTTGTGCCAAGAGATTTGGAAGACAGCTGCCTGGCCAACTGACTGAAAGAGATCCATATTTGTACCCATTCCAAAGAAAGGTGATCCCACAGAATGTGAGAGTTATTGAACAATATCATTAATATCACATGCAAGTAAAATCTTACTGAAGATAATTCAGAAAAGATTGCAGCAGTATATTGACAGAGAACTTCCAGAAATGCAAGCTGGATTCAGAAGAGGATGTGGAACAAGGGATATCATTGCTGATGTCAAATGGATCTTAGCTGAAAGCAAAGAATACCGGAAAGATGTTTATTTGTGTTTTATTGACTATGCAAAAGCATTTGTGTGGATCACAACAAATTATGGGTAACATTGAGAAGAATGGAAATTCCAGAACACTTGATTGCACACATGAGGAACCTATACATAGATCAGGAGGCTGTTGTTTGAACAGAACAAGGGGATATTGCATGGTTTGAAATCAAGAAGGGAATACTTCAACGTTGTATCCTTTCACCATACTTATTCAAATTGTATGCTGAGCAAATAACCCAAGAAGCTGGACTATATGAAGAAGAACATGGCATCAGGATTGAAGGAAGACTCCTTAACAACCTGTTACACAGATGACACAACTTTGCTTGCTGAAAGTGAGGATGACTTGAAACACTTACTGATGGAAGATTAGAGTGCAGTCTGCAGTATGGCTTACACATCAATATGAAGAAAACAGAAATCCTCACAACTTGTCCAATAAACAGCTTCATGGTGGATGGAGAAAAGATTGAAGTTGTCAAGGATTTCATATTACTTGGTTCTACAATCAACACGGATGGAAGCAGCAGTCCAGACATCAGACGACGTATTGCATTGGGCAAATCTTCTACAAAAGACCTTTTTCAAGGCTGAAGAGCAAAGATGTCTTCTTGAAGGCTAAGGGGTGCCTAACCCAAGCCATGGTAACCCAAGTCACCTGTTATGCATGTGAGAGCTGGACATGAATAAGGGAGAGCGAAGAAGAGTTGATACATTTGAGTTGTGGTGTTGGAGAAGAATACTAAGAGTACCATGGTCTGCTAAAAGGACTAACAAATCTGTCCTGGAAGAAAGGCAGCCAGAACTCTCCTTGGAAGCAAGAATGGCCAAACTTTGTCTCACCTACTTTAGTCATGTTGTCAGAGGGAACCATTCCCTGAAGAAAGATATCGTGCTTGGTAAAGTGGAGGGTCAATGAAGAAGGGGAAGGCCTTCAACGAGATGTATAGACACAGTGGCTACAACAGTGGGCTCAGGTATAGTGAGGATTGTGAGGCTGGCACAAGACCAGGCAGTGTTTTGTTCTGCTGTGCATAGGGTCGCTATGAGTCAGAGATGCCTTGATAGCACCTAACAATAACAACAACAACAACAACAACAGCCCCTTATGAATATAAATGCAAACATTTTCAACAAAATTCTAGCCCACAGACTTCAGCAACATGTCAAAAAAATATACTATGATCAAGTAGAATTCATGTAAAGATTATAAGAGTGGTTCAACATTAGAAAATCAATCAGTGTAATCTACCACATAAATAAAAGAAAGGAATAGAACCATATGATCATAACAATTGATGCAGAACAGGCATTTGATAAAATGCAACACCTTTCTATGATAAAAGTTCTCAGCAAAATAGAAACAAGAAGGAAAATTTCTCAAAATAATTAAGGGCATATATGCAAAACTAATAGCCAATATTATACTCAAAGACGAAGGCTGAGAGCCTTCCCTTTGAGAACAGGAATGAGACCAGGATGCCCATTATCACCACTCTTATTCAACATTGTATTGGAAGTCCTAGCCAGAGCAATCAGACAAGAAAGAGAAGTAAAAGTTATCCAAATTGGAAAAACTCAAAACCAAAAACTCATGCTATTGAGTCAGTTCTAACCCATAGCAACCCCCATTGGGTTTCCATGGCTATAAATCTTTATGGATTGGATCACCCCATCATCCTTGCATGGAGCAGCTGGTGGGTTTGAACCACTGACCTTTTGGTTAGCAGCCAAATGCCTTATCCACTCTGCCACCAGGGCTCCCTCCAAATTGGAAAGGAAGAAGTAAAAAATCTCTATTTGCAGGTGATGTGATCCTATACATAGAAAACTCTAAAAATTCCACAAGAAAACAGCTAAGATAGAAGATCTTAGCAGTGTTACAGTGTATAAGAGCAACACTTAAAAATCCATTAGGTTCCTCTCTACTAACAAAGAGTATTCTGAAAAAGAGAACAAGAAAACAGTATCATTTATGATAGCCTCTAAATTGATAAATACTTAGGAATTAACCTAACCAGGGACATAAAAGGCTTATACTATGAAAATTGTAAAATGCTACTATAAGAGACTAAAAGAGACATACAAAAATGCAAAGACATCTTGTTCTCATGAATTGGAAGACTTAATATAGCGAACATGTCAATTCTGCCTAAAGCAATCTGCAGATACAATGCAATCCCAATAGAAACCCCAACAAAATCCTTTACTGAAATGGAAAAACTAATAACCAACTTCTTATAGAAAAGAACGAAGCCTGACTAACCAAAGCAGAATTGAAGTGAAAGAATACAGCAGGAGCCCTGACACTCCCCAGTATCAAAACATACTATGCAGTCACTGTGATCACAACAGCCTGCTATTGGTTCAGCAATAGACACATAGACCAGTAGAATAGAATTGAGAACTCAGAATTAAACACCTGTGGACACCTGATTTGGGACAGAGGGTTAAAGTCCATTCCGTAGGGCAGAAATAGTCTCTTTAATAAATGGTGCTGGCAAAACTTGATATCTACTTTTTGAAGAATGAAACAAGACCCATACCTCACTCCATACACAAAAACTCACTCAAAATGGATTAGAGACCTAAATGTGAAACCGAAAACCATAACATTCCTGGAAGACAATATAGGAAGAAAACTGTAGAACCTAATCTTTTGTAAAAATAGGATAACAGACATTACAATAAATGCACAAATAGAAGAAGATGAAATAAATAAACAAATCTCATAAAAATTAAAAGCATAGCTCATCAAAAGATTTCATTAAAAGAATAAACAGACCAACTACAGATTGGGAGAACAATCTTTGGAAATGACTTATCCAATAAGGGTCTAATCTCTAACGTCTATTTAAAAAACTACAACAGCTCAACAATAAGAAGACAAAAAAATCCAATCACAAAATGGGCAAAGACATCCAAGGACATCCAAGCAGCCAACAAATATATGAAAGATTTTCACGATCATTGGCCATTACAAAGGTACAAATCAAAACTATGAGATACCACCTTACCACCACTAAAATGGCCCTGATTGAAAAAACAGATAGCAACAAATGTTAATGAGGATGTGGGGAGATTAGAACCCTTATCCATTGCTGGTTAGACTGTAAAATGGTGCACCCAGTATGGAAAATGGTATGACACTTCCTCAAAAAACTAGAAATAGAACTACCATGAGATCCAGCAATCCCACTCCTAAGTATATACCCTAAACCAAATCAAAACCTCTGCTATCGAGTTGATTGCAACTCATCGTGACTCTATAGGATAGAGTACTGCCCTATAGAGTTTCCAGGGCTGTAAAGCTTTACAGAAGCAGACTACCTCATCTTTCTTCCACACAGCAGCTATTGGGTTTGAACCACTGACCTTTTTGGTTAGCAGCTGAATGCTTTACCCACTATGCCACCAGAGCTTCTTCACTGTATACCCTAAAACCCACCAAAAAACAAACTCACTGATGTCAAGTTGATTCAGCTCATAGTGACTCCTCCTTGGGTTTCCGAGGCAGCATCACTATGGAAGTAGATTGCCCAACCTTCTTTCGAGGAGTGGCTGGAGACCTAAAAATAATGACATGAACTAACATATGCACAGTTCATTGCTGCTTCATTCACAATAGCAAATAAATGGAAACAACTGAATTAGCAAATTGTGGTACATATGAATGATGGAATACTATACAACCATAAAGAATACCGATAAGTCCAGAAAACACATAACATAGATAGACCTGGAGGGCATGATACTGATGAAATAAGTCATGGATATAAGGACAAATATTGTATGATCCCTCTTTTATAAGAAGAATAGATAAATAGAGAGACCAATGTTCATTGGTGGTTACCAGAGAGGAGAGGGGGGTGGGATGGGCAAAGTAAGCTTTATACCAGAGAGACTAATTACTTTTGGTGATGGAAAAAGTGGCACTGAATGTGGATATAGTGAGCACAGTTCAGCCAAAGTAAAAATGAATGTTTAAGCACATAGGGATGGTATAGGCAAATTGGTAAATGGAGAAGTAAACGAGTGTACATAGGTGAGAACAGATGGAAGTATATAAAGAAATCCAAACCAAACCCATGGCCATCGTGTCAATTTCAACTCATAACAACCCTGTGGGACAAAGTAGAACTGCCCCATAGGGTTTTCAAGGCTGTAAATCTTACAGAAGCAGACTGTCATCTTTCTCCTATGGAGCAGCTGGTAGGTTGAGCCACCTACCTTTTGGTTAGTGGCCAAAAGCTTTTAACTACTGTGCCACCAGAGCTCCCAGAAGTATCTGTTAGGTACCTGTAAATACAAATATGTGGTTGCAAGCATATATAGTTGTTGAAGATACAAATACAGACTCCTCAGACAGAACCAAATACCTTCCAACATTGATCTTCTGGGTTTGAAGGCTTAGGACCACAATCTCATAGAACAGCTCAGTCAGTTGGCATAACATAATTCACAAAAATCATAGTCTTCATCCTAGTGAAGTGAGTAGCATCTGGAGTCTTAAAAGCTTATGAGCGATCATTTAAGACACAATTACAGGTGTCAATCACCAGCAGCAGAACTGTAAGAACATAACCAAAAGCTCAGAGGAGAAACAAGTCTACATGAGCCCACCATATCTACTCTGAGACCAGAAGAGCTAGATAGTGTTCTCCTGCAATCACTGGCTGTTCTGAGTAGGGAGGGTCCCAGTAGTTGGTCCTGGATAGAGAGGGAGAAGAATGGGGAGCAGAACTCAAATTCCTGTGCGGGGTGGGAGCTGGGGGTGGTGGAGCCAGACACACTGGGACAGTAGAGATCAGAGGACTCCCTGAGACTATAGCCGGAGACACTCTTTAAACCTAGAACCAAGTTTATCCCCTGCGAGTACCTTTTAGTGACATTACAGAGTGACACACAGAAGAAAGGACATTAACCGTAAGATCAGTGTCCTATTTAAATACCATCAGTATGAGACCAAGAGGTCAACAATTATTCAGAGCAAAGGTGAGAAGATAAAGGAACAAGGGTTCTGGAATACTGGGAAGGAAACAAACAGAACAGAGTTAAAGACCGTGTTTACACACTGTGATAAATGTTACTAATGTCACTGAATAATTTGTGTGGAAATTGTCAAATGGGAACCTAACTTACTGTGTAACTTTCATCAAATACTCATTAAAATACTATTTTAAGAAAAGAAGGTAGAGCCATGGTTCAAACACTGGTGTCTCTGAAGAACCTTGAGAATTCCTAGAGGAGAGTGGAGGAAGATGACAGGCATGTGTGAATCATTAGCGTGAGGAAGAGGGAGTGCTGTAGGGTAGAAAGAGTGTGACCTTGGCTTCGGGGAGGCCTGATGTTGTAGGTTCCTTATAGGGAGTTGGAACATCACAGGTTATGGGTTATGTACCAGGATGCTTTCAGCTGCAGATAGTCAGAATAGATAGCAGATAGCAGAAGTAAAAATGGCTGTAAACAATGGGTTTACATTCTCTTATATAGCAAAAAATCCAGAGGCAGGTAGTTCTGAGGCACGTTTAGTGGCTTCCTGATATCAGAGGCTTGTGTTAGTAGCTATGATGACACTAGTAATTACAAGCATCACACCTTCTCAAGACAGTGTCCAAAGCATGGGAAGGGAGAGAGTGGGGCTTTTCCTGTCTTCGTCTTTTCATCAGGTGCAAAATCTTTCCTGAAAATCTGCAGACTATCCGTCAGGTCTTACTGGCTAGATCTGGCACATGACCATGTTCTAGCTACAAGGAAGCCTGGGAAAGCAGGTCTCTGGAATTTGAGCACTGTGGTCTAGTACATTCAGTCAGAGGAATATGGGAAGGAAAGTACCTGCCTTCTGTGCCAAGTGCCTGGCACACAGGCGGTGCTGTCCAGAGGGTGGCTGTGAATATGCGCAGCGTATAGGTGCAGGCGTAGAAGGCACAGAAGACAGAACGCTGAGGTGCGGTGTCGGAGGGGTCAGCTAGGCTGGGTTTAGAAGAAGGGGTAGGATCAATACATAAAGATCAGCATGGTGAAATATTTATAGATGTGGAAACCCGTCAGAGTTTGTAAGTGACCTCAGACCCGGTGTGTCTAGCTTTAGACCCTGATCCTTTAAGTATACACTCAGAGGCAGTGAACTTGAGCCAAGAGTTGGAAGGTAAGTGTGATTTTCAAGGTGGCTGAAAGGGTGGTGGGCAGTCTGGGTAAAGGGAGTAGTATGTCATTCTGGCGAGTCAGGGAGGTGTGTTACAAGGTGGTGTGTTTGGGGCAGTAGTGGCCCAGCTTGCCTGTATCGGAAGACACTAAGCTCTGGAGTGGGGAGCTCTGGTGGTGTAGTGCCTAGGGCATTTGACTGCTAACCATATGGTTGGCGGTTCAAACCCACCAGCCACTCTGTGGAAGGAAGACTGGGCAATCTACTTCCATAAAGATTTACCACCTTGGAAACCCAAAGGGGGTTGCTATGAGTTGGAGTCGACTTGATGGCAGTGAGTTTGGTTTTTAATTTAAGGCCTGGAGTGGAGCTAAATAGTGGAGATCCTTAGATTCTAGGCTGAGAAGTTTGGACTTTGTGTTTCGCCCGATTGGTTGTCTTTGCAGTGGCGGGCTGTCAGACATTTCTGAGCAGAGAATAAAGTGAAAGCACTGCGTGTTAGGATGCTAACTCCATTGAGAGTGTAGCAAGGAGGCAAGATTAAAGCAAGGTGATAAAGCTTGAAGTGTAGGAACAGAAAAGACTGGACGGACTGGTGTGTGAGGCATATTGGAGGAGGAGGTAACAGTCATGGTTGCCTGAGTGGGTTTGAGGAATAAGGGAGAGATAGAAGATAGCTCCCAGTTTTCTAGCTTGGATTCGGGATAGTGATGATACCACCTACTGAGGCGGGAAGCAGAAGAGAGAGCCAGTTTAGAAGGGCGAGGGAAAGGTGAAGAGTTAGGTCGTGGTTCTGTGGACCTTGCGCTGCCTTGGTGAAGAGGTTCAGCAGGTGGCTGGATATATGAGTTTAAACCTTAGGGGAGACATATGTGGAGGTTAAACTGTCACTCTCTCCCTCTCCCAGGTCTCCTGCTTTGCTCACTGTTAGGACAGGCAAGGGTTGGGGGCTCACCTCTTGCCTCCTGTTTAAGCTCACTCATATCCCTTTGGGTCTGGGGTCCACCTTGGTTCATAGGAGTAACCTTCATCTCATGCCGTGTTTCCTCATTGTTTAAAGCTGCTTTTATCTAGAAAGTTCCACCCACGGTGATCTGGAGACTGCCCATAAATCACTATTTATATTTGTTTTTATGGGTCCTGCAAACATTTTTGCTTATGGTTCAGAGCTGCACAATTCTCTGACATCAGAAATTAATTTCCTGAGAAAGCAGAATGAGGCCCTCAACGTGATGCTCGCTAAAGGGTCCAAAGGTAAGAATACAGGGGCCACCTGCGGCCTGGAGCCCCAGAGCGCGTGGGGGGGCACAGTGGGGAGAGTGCGGGCATCGGTGGCTAACTGACCAGTGTTCAGATCCTGTGACTCTGGAGAGGCCATTTAACCTCTCTGAGCCTCAGTTTCCTTGTCTGTAGACTAGGCGTACTGCACAGGGTTGTTGTGACAATTAAGTGATGTGAAACACTAACCGTGGTGACTGAGGCATAATGGGGGCTCGGTAAACAATTGCTTTCTTTAGTTGTCACTCATCCCATCTATGCAGTGGGGGTGGAAGAGGGGGCAGGAGATACGTTATTGCCAAAGTTTCAACCGGAAATGTCGTACCATCAGCAAAGTTTATCCGGTATTTATTGTAAATATCCCTTCCTGTAATTCCTTCTATTTAGAGCTTAGAAACCTTCAAAGAGCTTTCATTTACATGAGCTCTCAATTCTTAAAAGCATTTCTAGGACAAGGTATTATTAGCCCTATTTTACAGGTAAGAAACTGAAGTCTAGGGAGTTTACTGACCTGTGGTCAGAGATCTAGAAGGTGACAGAACTGGAACTTGGGTCAGCTTATCCCACCTTCCCTGGAGAATATTGATACTGATTTTGGCTTTAGAGATGGAATTGGGGCTTTGGCAAATTATTCACTCACTCAGCAAACATTTCCTGGCTCTTGTTCTATGTCAGATCCCATATAGACTTTGATAGAGAAGTGAGACCTGGCTCCTTCCACAGGGCAGGGCAGTGTATTGGTTAGCCCCCCAAAAAGGCAAGCTTGGGGAGCTGCAGGGCTCTGGAGAGGACATCTTGACCAAAGAAAGGTCATCTTGAAGGAATCTTGAAGGATGAGTAGGGTTTAGGCGGGTGCCTAAGATTTAGGGGAGCCAAAACCAAAAACCAAATCCATTGCCATTGCGTTGTTTCTGACTCGTAGCGACTCAGTATGGCAGAGTAGAACCGACTCATTGGGTTTTCAAGGCTATAAATATTTATGGAAGCAGACAGCCCCATGGAGGGGCTGGTGGGTTTGAAACACCTACCTTTTGATTAGTGGCTGAATGCTTGAACCACTGTGCCACTAGAACTCCTTTTAGAGGAGCCAGGGCCTTTTAAATAGAAGGAAGAGAGCAGACAAACACCTAGGGTTAGAAGTGGGCACAGGGCTCCAGACTGTCATTTGCACAGTCCTGCTGGTGTCCTTGGGTGAGGCTTGCAGGCTGCCAACACGCACTGCCCGAGTTTTGGGCCCTGTTCCTTGCCTCTGCCTGTAGTTTCCACCCACTCTTTGCTCCGTGAAGGCAAAGTAACTAGGTTGGCACCACCTGTTATTTAACAGAAAATTAAACTGGCCCATTTCATCCAAGTGACGTTTAATCTGCAGCCTTGATGTTGACAGATTTATTTGACCAAAATGCATAAGATAATTGGAATGCCAAAATCATAAATGTCAGATTAAATCTCATTCTTTTTTGTATTCTTGGCGTGCTCGAACTGAAGTGCTATATTTGGTTGGAAAAAACAAATGGTTTCCCTTCTCAGTGTGTGTTTTTTGTGTGTGTTTACAGATAAACAGAAGGAGAATGAAAAATTACAAGAGTCCATTTCCAGAAAGACGGCAGCCCTCGAACACCTTCAGCGGGAATATGCCTGTGTGAAGGGAGACAATGAGAAGCTACAGAAGGCAATCAGTGAGAAGGAGAGATGCAACCAGCAGCTGGTCCAGGAGGTCCGCAGTGGCCGCAGTGAGCTGAGCAGGTGGCCATCCTGACTCACCGTGCCGTTCTGGCCAGCTCACTCATCCAGCCACTGAGGCTGCCATCATGAAACACAACTCACTTACCCCTGCCCTAGTGCAAAGGAACAGACAACAAACACACACAGAATACTTTCAGTGATGCCATCGATACAATTCTAACTCACAGTGACAGAGTAGAACTGCCCCATAGGGTTTCCAAGGTTGTAAATCTTCATGGAAGCCGACTACCTCATCTTTCTCCCACTGAGCTGCTGGTGGATTTGAACTGGCGACCTTTCAGTTAGCACTGGGCTTAAACATTGTACCACGATGGTGCCTTTGGTGAGAAACTAAATCAAACAAAACAAAACTCACTGCCATTGAGTCAGTCCCAACTCATAGCAACCCCTCCTTGGGTTTCCAAGACGGCATCACTATGGAAGTAGATTGCCCAATCTTCCTTCCAAGGAGTGTCTGGTTGGTTTGAATTGCTAGCCTTCTAGTTAGCAGTCAAATGCCTTAGGCACTATGCCACCAGAGCTCCACAGTGATAAACTAGGTGGTGGTGGTTGTTATGTGCCATCAAGTCGGACCCGACTCATAGTGACCCCTCCTTGGATTTCCGAGGCAGTATGACTATGGAAGTAGATTGCCCCACCTTCCTTCCGAGGAGTGGCTGGTGGGTTTGAACTGCCAGCCTTCTGGTTAGCAGTCAAGTGCCTTAGGCACTACGCTACAGAGCTCCCGATCAACTAGATGGAGATAAATAATGTAAGTAAGGAAGATAGGGCCTGAGCGGCAACTTCCTTTTTTTTTTTTTTTATCTAGGGCAGGTGAGGGAAGACCTTTCTGAAAAGATGCCATTTGAGCAGAGACCTGAGATCAGTGAGGGAGTGAGCTCTGCAGATATCCGGGGAAAGATCATTTTCAGCAGAAGGGGCAGTGGCCCCCAGGCAAAGTGTCCTTGGCCTCTGTAGGCAGAGCAGGGAGGCCATTGCCTGTGGAGGAGGTAGGCGCATGTGAGGGGATGAGGCGAGAGGGGCTGGATGCTGAATCACATGGAACCTTGAAGCCTCTGTCAGGACTTTGCTTGTTATTCTGAGTGAGAGAGGAAGCCGCTGGGAGTTTGTCAGCAGAGGAGGGGTGGACTGGCTTAGGCTGGAGAGGATCATGCTGGTGGTTCTCTTGCAGTTTTCCCTTGGAATCTGTCTTGTGCTGGTGTTTTTAGTTATTCTGGTCAGCACTCAGGAATACCTCACTTTTTTTTTTTTTTTACTGTTACTGGCCTCACTTTTGGCTCTTCAGAGTGGCACAGTGATTTAGTAAGATCATTATCTTTGCAATCAGTCCTGGGTTCAAGTCCTGGGTCCTCTTTCAAGCCATACAGCCCTGGGTAAGAAATACACCTTTTTGGGCCTCACTATATCATATCCTCTGTGAATTGAGGATTAGGTAGCACTACCTTTTAGGGGGCCTGTGAAGATTATATTAGATAACATGTAGAGGGCTGCTGTCAATGGAAACACACCTCCGTGGGGCCAGTGCATCATACAGAAGCTCACATGTCACAAGCGGACACACAGAGTTGCATTTCCCAGAAGTGAAGGGGAGCCGGGGTGGCACTGTGAGCGTCTAGCTGACGGGCCTCTTGGGGATGGAAGTGAGTGCTGCTTCCCGTGCAGAGAGGCACTTGGGAAATAGTGGCTGTGGCTCAAATTCCTATCCACGTTTGTCACTGTTGGCAACACTCTTCTGGCTGAGGTAGAACTGGTGACCTCTGAGGGTGGGGAGTTTGAGCATGCCGTCCCGAGTCAGAGCTAACCTCTTCTCCCCGTGGTGATGGGGCCTTTTCAGGGCACAAAAGGAGGTGGAGTTGAAGCAGCAGCTGCTCTCACAGAACGACAAGCTACTCCAGTCCCTTCGAGTGGAGCTGAAGGTGTACGAGAAGCTGGATGAGGAACACAGGCGACCAAGAGGTACTGCTCACTCTGGTCGGAGCCCCTTCTCATCCTGGGGCTGCTGTGTCGGGGGCTGCGAGCCCACCTGGTCAGCCGGCAGCAGGAGTGGGAAGACGGAGCTCCGCACTTGCCTGAAATGCCCTCACCACACCCAAGTTTGCCTTATGGGTCCAGCAGGTATATTTTGAAGCTGATCCTTTGGGCCTAGTCTTGCAGCGGAAGAAACGGCAGGAAATGTGGAAAGACTCAAGCATCCGGAAAGCTGGGGTCTGGATTTGAATGCCCTCATTTCCTGACTGTGTGACCTTCAGCAGGTCACTTCACCTCTCCTCTATAAAACAAGATTGTTCTGTGGAGTTGTGAAAAGTAAATGAGATAAATTAAAAATACTGTAGCAGCACCTGGGCCCTAGGAGGCTATCAGGACGTGCCCTTTATTATACTTTTATTGGTAATATTGGTTTCTTTAGCCCATTCATTGAGCATGTTTGTTGAACATCTCCCACATGCTGACAGTGCTCTGAAAGTGGTTGCTAGCTCCCTTTCTTTCTGCATCCTCAGAGAGACACCAGATCGGAGGGGCTGCACTCTCAGTTCTCATGTTTCAGAATCAGTGTTGAGGTGTGGTGAGGTTTATTTTCAACTAATTTTCCAGACGGTTTCTCCCTATTGAAAGTTTATCCAGAAAAGGGTCATCTCACAGATTTCATTTTCTCCTCAAGTTGCTTTTCTTGTTCTTGATGTTGTGCCTTTTTAATATACTGTGGCTCTTAAAATCAGCCCCTTTCATTCTATAATTCCAGCGTAAATAGATTTTATTACTACCAGACATAATTTCGGGGTTTGGTGTGCAATTTGCTAGGCTTTTATGGCCAGGAGTGAAAATTAATTTCCAGCTCTTATTTAGCCTGTGGAATAGCAGCAATTAAGTGTGCCAATATTTTTGTTTCTAAACTCTAGTTGTTATTTTAAATTGTACCTAGTTCTCTGGAATGGGAGGAGGATGGTGGTGGCAGGTTTGAAACACTTTTGAGTTCCTTTGATGACTGACCTTTCTTGGCTCATGGGAGATGTTAAAGGTTTTCCTTGTACATGTTCACAGAAGCCAGAGCAGAGGCATCAGGAGAAGGCTGGAAGGGGCAAGACCCACTCAGTGACCTGCACAGCCTCCTGAGAGAGATCCAGGCTCTGCGGGCGCAGCTGGAGAGGAGCATCGAAACCAGCAGCACCCTGCAGAGCAGGCTCGAGGAGCAGCTGGCGAAGGGTGAGGCGCAGGCGCTGTCCAAACCCTGTCTGTCCCCAGGAGGCCTGTCAGCTAGACCCACACAGTGCCACCCCTGGCTCCCCTTCACTTCTTAGAAATGCAACTCTGTGTGTCCGCTTGTGACATGTGAGCTTCTGCATGATGTGCTGGCCCCACGGAGGTGGGTTTCCATTGACAGCAGGCACACTATACCCTAAGAGCCAGGGGACCCAGCTGCTAATTAGCTGTCACCTTTAGTAAACTGGTGAAATCTGGGGCTTCTTGGTTCTCAAGGAAGTGGAATCGGGGCTTCCAGCTGCCCTTGTTGTCTCTGGTCTTGCTCCCTCCCATCCTTTTGGATCTGCTCACGTCACTCACTGTTGAAAATCCTTTCTAGCTCCCTGTTGCCTTTATAAAAAGAATCTTAAGGCTCTTAGTGTCTTTCCAGATCTGGAAGGAGCATCACGGTAGGTTTGAAAAGTGTTTTTTTTTGCCTGTAAGTTTTAATGTCTAGCCCTGAGACACTGTAGAGTAACGGAAAGCCGGGGCTTCTGGTCACCCTCTGGACAGTACAGAGCCTTGAACAAGCCAGCTCACGGTCAGGCTCAGAGCAGTCCTCCAGGCCATTCTCTTTGCTGTGTAGACAAAGGAACTGAGACCCAGAGAAGGAAGGGGATTTGCCCAAAGTGACGCAGAGCCAGAGCTAGAAGCCATTTTCTAAGCCCCAAGTCCACCTCCTCCTGAAGCAGCACTTAACCTTGCAGAGCCGTGGTTGTCCGGGGATAGTCATCCCAGTGCCTGCAGATGGGGGTGTGAGTCCAGCGGGACGAGGAGTGGCAATGTAGTTGGTTCGTGGGGAGGATGGTGTGAAAGCTTGGGCACTTACCTTTACTTTGGCTGGGTCTGTTCTCCTCCCATGGGGGCGCGGGGCTTGAAAAGCGCCCAGGGAGCCTGCTTCGGAACCTGTAGTGATCGGATTATTTATTTCTCCGTAATAAGTATTTTAAAAATTAAACCAAAAAGATGGTGTGACAATGTGAAAAAAGAATTCTTCATTATTCTAAAAATGATCATTTTTTAACTTTGCATGTGTTTCTTCATTTGTTAATTACATACAGGCATGAATTTAAAGTGCTCACGTGATTTTTATGCTATTATGTGTCCTTTCTTTGTTTTTGTCCAATATCACATCATACGTGTTTTCGCTTGCTTTTATGTTGGCTTCCTAATTATTGTTTGTAGATTACTGTCAGTCACCAAACCATTACTCTATTATTATTGATTACTAAAGTGGTCTCTGATTTGGGGCTTTTAAAAATCTATGTTAATCAGCTTCTTGCTGATAAACAATTTTCTTAGGATAAATTTCCTTCTAGGGCCTGGACAGGTGCCGTATTGCCTTCTTCATGGGGTGTGTGTCAGCATTATACAAAGGTGGCAGTTTTAGCATGGTTTCACCAGCATTGGGCATTACCATTTAATATATAGGTCTGCACTTGGCCCTTTTCTCATCATGCCCCAAATCCTGCTTCAGGTCACTCTCCTCTCTTGCCTGGGTTACTGCGACAGCCTCCACACTTACCCTCCCCCCCAAAACACAGATCTCAGCTTGGCGTTGCCCTGCCTACAGCCCTTGAATGGTTGTTCTCCACGGTCCTCAACAGGGCTAGCTCGCTTCCCACTGTGTCCTTGCCTTGTAGCTCAGCCCCAGCCTTATGAACTGCTTATTTGTCCTTGAATGTGCCATCACGGCTCACTCCTCTGTGTCTTTGCTCTGCTGTTTGCTCTGCCTGCTATTTCTTTCCCTCCTTCTTCCCATGAGTCACTCAAAATCAGTCTTGGAATACAGTGCAGGTGTTAGCCTTTGGGAAGTCAAGTTGAGGCTAGCACCCCTCCCCTGAGCTCCCACAGTCCCTTGTGTTTCCCTCCCTCCATCCTGACTACACTGAAAGAAACTTTTTATTTGCCTGGATAAGAGGACTCTTCTAGGGGAAAGGAATGGGCCAGCTCTCTCTGTATTCCCAATATCCTGCATAGGACCTGGCAGGAGAGAGCCATGTGAAGATTAGAATGAATGAACGCGTGTGTGTGTCTGAATAAACGAACATGTTGTTGTTATGTGCCATTGAGTTGGACTCGACTCATAGTGACCCCTCCTTGGGTTTCTGAGGCGATATCTCTACAGAAGCAGATTGCCCAGTCTTCCTCCCGCCAGCCTTCTGGTTAACAGTCAAGTGCCTTAGGCACTATGCTACCAGGCTTTTCTTTATTCTTATTCAGTTCTCAATTGCTGACTACAATGAAATGGTGGGTTTGAACCTCCAGCCTTCTGGTTAGCAGTCAGATGCCTTAGGTACTACGCCACCAGCGCTCCCATTGTATAGATCAGATTTATTTATCCATTCATCTGTTGATGGATGTCTAGGCTGTTTCCACCTTTTGTCCATTGTGAATAGCACTGTGGTGTACAAGTATCTATTTGTATCCCTGCTTTTAATTCTCTGGGGGTATAAACCTAGGAGTGGAGTTGCTGGATCAAGGAGCTCTGGTAGCATAGTGCCTAAGGCACCTGACTGCTAACCGGAAGGCTGGTGGTTCAAACCCACCAGCCACTCCTCGGAAGGAAGGTTAAAGCAGTACACTTCCGTAGTGATAATGCCTCAGAAACCCAAGGAGGGGTCTCGCTATGAGTTGGGTCCAACTCAGTGGCACCTAACAATAACAACATGGTAATTCTTTGTTTAATTTTTTGAATAGTTATTCAAACTGTATTCCACATTGCCTGTACCATTTTACAATCCCATGAGCAATGGATGAGGGTTCCAGTTTCTCCACATTTTTACCTATATCTGTTATTTTCTGTTTTTTTTTTTTTTTTTTTTAATCATAGCCATCTTAGTGGCTGTGAAGTGGTAGGTATCTCATTGTGGTTTTGACTTTTTGATTTGTATTTCCCTGATGATTGTTGATATTGAGCATTGTTGATATTGAACAACAACATTTGTTTGTTGGCCATCTTTGGTAAAGTGTCTATTCAGGTCCTATGCTCATTTTTTGATTGGGTTGTCTTTTTGTTGTTAACTTGTGTTGTCAGTCCTGACTCATAGTGACCATATAGGATAGGTGGAACTATGTCATACATAGGGTTTTCTGGGCTATACATCTTTATGGGAACAGATTGCTGGGTGTTTGCTTCTGTGGAGCTGCTGGTGGTTTTGAACCATGACCTTTCTGGTGGTAGCCAAGCACTTTAACCATTGGGCCACCAGGGCTCCTTTGCTAAGTTGTAAGAGTTTCTTATATATTCCGGATATTAAATCCTAATCATATATATAGTTCTCCAAAGTTTTCTCCGAGTCTACAGGTTTTCTCTTCAGTTTGTTGATAAAGACCATCGATGAATGAAAGTTTTTAATTTGATGAAATCCATTTTCTCTGTTGTATCTTTTGTTACTTACGCTTTCAGTGCCATATCCAATAATCCATTATTTAAAAGTAGGTCCTCAAGCATTACTCCTGTGTTTTATTCCTGAAGTTTTCTGGTTTTAGTTCTCATAAATAGGTCCTTGAGCCATTTAGAGTTCATTTTTCTATATGGTGTGAGACAGGGGTCTCGTTTCATTCTTTTGCTTTTGGAAATCCAGTTGTCCCAACCATTTTTTCAAGAGACTATTCTTTCCCCATTGGATGGATTTAGCACGTTTACTGAAAATCAGTTGACCACAGATATACAGGTTTATTTCTGGACTCTCAATTCTGTTCCTTCGGTCTGTATGTCTGTCATTGTACCAATACCAGACTGTTTTGAGTACTGTAGCTTTATATTATGTTTTTAGATCAGGAAGTATGAGTCTTCCTACTTTATTTTTCTTTCTCAAGTTTGCTTTGGCTATTTGGGTCCACTTACAGTTCCATATAAATTTGATGATTTCCATTTCTATAAAGAAGACTTGAAATTTTGATGGGGATTGGGTTGCATCTATAGATAGCTTTAGGTAATATTGATATCATAATAATATTAAGTCTTCTGTTCCATGAGCACAGAATGCCCTTCCATTTATTTGTTGTTGTTGTTATGTGCCGTCGAGTTGGACCCAACTCATGGTGACCCCTCCTTGGGTTTCCGAGGTGGTATCACTATGGAAGTAGATTGCCCAACCTTCCTTCTGAGGAGTGGCTGGTGGGTTTGAACCACCATACTTCATAC
>NW_006921624.1:5054241-5078544 GCF_000298275.1 Orycteropus afer afer
CGAGTCAGCCCTGACTCATAGCGACCCCTCCTTGGGTTTCCAAGGCAGTATCACTACGGAAGTAGGATTGCCCAACCTTCCTTCCGAGGAGTGGCTGGTAGGTTTGAACGGCCAGCCTTCTGGTTAGCAAGTGCCTTAGCCGGTATAGCAGTAGGACTTCTTAAATTGAAGAGAATAGCTCCCTGCTCCCAACTCAAGATGGTGTTTGGCAGGGATTTGGGATTTCACATTCTCAGTGTGTAGCTGGGGTTATTGTGGTCTTCTCTTCTAAACCAGCTTGTAGGTGTTCCCCACTTCAGCAGCTCCATTGGTCCTGGTTGCCCTGGATCAAACTCTGACCACCTTAGTGTAGCTTTCGTGGCCCTCTACAATCCTGCCCCAGTGGGCCTCTCCAGCCTTACCCCTTGCCATCATGCGGCCACACAGGTGACTCCTGCAAATGGGCCTGCACGTCCCCTGACTTTGCTATGTGGCTTCCCCTTTTTCCAGACTACTTTTGGTCTCATCCTGTGCCACTGAAAATCCTGCTACTCACTCAAGGCCCATCACGAATGCAGCTCCTCTGTGAAATGCCTTTCCTGATATCCCCAGTCAGAATTGCTCATCCATACTTATGTTTTGATCCAGAGGTAAAAAGCAATGGGCTTTTACTCTGTTTCCTATAATTTGTCCGAACCGTCCAACCCAGTTCAACTCTTCTTCTAGGAAGCCTTTCCTGATCTTTCCCTCCCTGCATAGAAATTGGTTCTTTTTCTCCTCTGAGCACCGGCTCATCGTCATTGTGGGGGTGCTGTTGCATCTCCCACATGTTATCTGCATTCTGACTAGACCGTGGGCTACTGGAATGTGGCACTTGGCGTGATCCATTTGTGAATCAGGGTCTTCCACAGAGGGGTGCTCCATAAATGTTGGTTGAATTGAATTGAGCCTCTCCCATGAGATGAATCCTCCTTGTGGGGGGTAATATACAGACAGACAGAGCTCGAGGAGCCAGGCCCCTGCTTCTCTCTGAACTTGTGTCCAGTGAGATATTTGGGTCTGAGAGGTAGCTTCAGGATTGTAAGCTCCTTGAACACAGAGTGCTGCCCCAAATACATCTGCCATCTTGCCTTTCATTTTGCAGCTTCAGAGACTCTTCTGCTCTGTGGAAATGACATGAACTCTTTCTCCTGCGATAGTGACAGCTCAGCCACCAGTAGCCCGTGTGTGCTCCAGCTGGTCCCTGGCCACCAGCTGTGGGCCAGCAAGAATGGACACCATGTCTTGGGCCTGATTGAGGACTACAATGCCCTGCTCAAGCATATTGGCCAGGGCCAGAGGCTCCTTGCTGAAATGGACATTCAAATCCAGGAAGCTCCTAGCTCCACAATTCAAGAGCTGGGAACAAAGGTAACCCAACTGACAGAACTGGTGGGAGAGAGATTCTCACTGCGCGGAGAAGAGTGGAAGGAGGAAGTAGGGCGCAAGTAGCTCAAGTACCCTTGGCAAGGCCCTGAGAAGAAGGGCCAGGCAAAGTGGCTCATGGAAGCTCTGAGGTCAGGTCCAATCTAAGGGACCATTGGACTGTTTGTTGCTTGAGGGGGTAATTCGCTGAGGTTTGTACCCTGCACTGTGGTTTCTTCATCACAATCTGCTGCACGTGCAAATGACTGCCTCTGTCTGTTCTCTCTCTGTTCATCCACCTACCCATTCATCCTTTTACCCATCTGTCCATCAGTGTGTCCATCCATTCATCTATCCATGCCCACCTATCCATGCCCATCCAGGCCTGCACACTTAGGCACTAGGGCTGCTGTGCTGAACAAGGTAGGTTCGTGAGAAGGAAATGCTCACCTACCATTTGTAATGGGCTTGCCAATATGAGATGTCCTACGTGCACCTTGGGACTGATGCTGGCTCCCATCTCTTCATGCAGAGGAGCTTTGTCTATGATGTTTTATTTCATCCTCGGGACTGCTGTGCAGTAGGTGGTATCAGTTCTGTTTTACAGATGCCAAGGTGGAACAACTTGCGGTGGTCAGGATCTGAACTTAGTTTTCTGTGCCCTCTAAGACTCTCTCTTTCTATTTTATGACACTGTACCCTGAAGGAGAATGCTGGTTATCTCAGTCATCTGTGCAGACACCATCGCTGGTCCCTGGGTAGAGTCCAGACTCCAGTTTCTAGGTCTGGCTCCAGCCTGCATCCTTCCCATCCTCTTCTGCTTTCTTACGGTTTCCTTCCTGCTCTCCTCAGTCTGTTGGCCATACCTGCCACACACAGTCTGCTCCCAGCGCTACTTCCCCTTGTTTCCTCTGGCTTGGAATACTCCTCAGCTCCTTTTCCTTCCCTTTCTCCTTGACTTATCCTGCTGGAAGCCTTGTCATGTTAAAGTCACCTTTTACTGAGGACCCATGTGCCAGGCTCTTGACTTAACATTTCTTCCTTCACTTCCTCTGACTTCCTCTGAGGCTTGGTTCACATTTCCTTTTTCCCTTCAGACTGGACCTGATCTCTGAACTTCTCTGGGCCGTGGTTTCTACGGGTCCCCTTCTCAGGTCCTTACTGAAGCCTTACTGAGCCACCTGAATCCTGATTCTCATTTTGCCTTTATGTTTTATTTAGCTTTGCTGTATTGTGAAAAACAATTTTATATTCCACTAATACTCTCTAGAGGAGCAGGGATAGTGGCTGTTTTGCACAACAATGTATATTCACTAGTTAGCACAGGATCTGGCATGGAATATGTACTTGGTAAATATTTGTTGAATGACTTAATGAATATTAATAAGATTATTGTTGTTTCTGATTATAATCTGTATGTATGAAAACTGGAAACTGGGGAAAAGCATAAAAAAGAAAACATTTATAAATAAGCTACCAAGAGGTCAACACTTAAAATTTTGATCTACTTTCAGTTTAACAAGACTAATCCATAAATCATAATCTCATATTTTAACTTTCAGTTAACATCATATTGTAAACATTTTTCCTGACTCCATTATTTTTCTAGAATTGACTTTACTGGCTACAAATGGTATGGATATATTCTCATTTATTTACTCTTTCTCTTGTCTGTTGGACATTGAAGCTGTAATGAGCGGCCACGTACCGATACCTTCCGTCACATCTTAGTTCTTTAGGTTAAATCCCTAGAAGTGAAAACACTGACTCAAAGAGTATGAACGCGTTCGGGCCCCTGGTAACTGTTACTGTATTACTTTCCACAAAGATCATTTCCCGCTAGGAGTACCTGTTTCTCTGCACTCTTGCCTTCATCAAGTTATTTTTATTGATAATGATTTTTGCCACTTTATAGCTAAAAAGGATTATGTCCCTTTATTGTGCATTACTGTTATTACTTGTGAAGACAAATGGTCTTTTAATTTTTTTTTAACTTTCATATTCTCCCTTCTCTGAGTTATGTCCTTGGCTTTTTCACGGCCCTGTCCTCCCGTCGGTTTGAGTTTGCATCTGCCAGCAGAGGGTGAGAGACTTTGTAAGGCCCTAATACCATATTTTCATTAAGCATAGAGGTTTAAAGGGACTGATGTGTGTTTGTGGGGGGCATAGGTTGCTTCACTTGATGTTGGTGTTTGCCTTCCAGAGAGTCTCCATGGGCTGCTGAGCCGTACAAATGGGTCTATCAAGGACCCGCCCCTCGGTGTGGTAAATGTAGATGACACTGGTTGTTATCAATCACGGTTATTGATTAGACTGAAATTCTTTTATAATCTGTAACTCACCAGTCTTTGAGAACAATACCTCAGTGTCATCTGGCACCATGCTCTCACTGAGCCTGTGAAACAAGCCCTACAACCTGGAGGTTTGTGCTGTCCATTAAAGCTTAATTGTCCCTGATCTTTTTTAAGACTGCATGTGACAACCTTCTCATCCCCCTGTGTAGGGTCCACACACAGTGCATCTGAGCAGGTTTGTCACCAGTGTGAACACAGCCAAGCTGATCTTGGAAGAAGCCTTGAGGTTATTGAAGCTTCTTTGGAGAGTCTCGGTCCCCACAGATGGCCAGTGCACCCATCACTGTGAGCAGGTAGGTGACACATGGATTCAGAGGGTCACAGATGCCACCGGGGACCTTTGTCTTAGTCTCCTCCATCCTAGCCCAGGGCTTGGCCCTCAGCAGCTCTCAGTTTGGCGTATGTATCAGAGGAAGGGAAGGTGTCATGTTTGTTAAGAAGGACATGCTGGGCCCTGTGTTGGCTGCTTCTCCTGTGAACTTAGCTGAGCTCCCAGCATCCCTTGAGCTCAGCCTGTGCCCTGACCTGACTGAGCCCTGCCCCAAGCACGTCTTTATTGAGTTGAGTCCTATTGTAAGGAAACTGAGACTCAGTAGTTGAGGTACTTACTCAGGGTAACAGAGCTGGTTTGGAAGCCTAAGTATCTGAACCCAAAGTTTATTCTTTTATTTTAGAAGCTTTAAGTTCCAGTTTGTCTCTCATGGATTAGCTGATTCTTCTGTACTCAGAATCCCTTTCATTTTCGATGCCTTTCTCTGGACCTTCTGATTCCTCTTGCTAGCTTTCATCACCATATTTTAGTGGGCCTTGTTCAAAATCTGTTTTCACTACTTTGGAATGACGAGCTCCGAATCGGGAGTCAGATGGAGCAGACACTGGCCTGGAGTTCTGTCTGAGAGATACATGCAGGAGGACAAGGTGGGCACCTGCTCTGCCCCTCGGAAACCTCACTGGTGGAAGGAGCGTGTAGGTTAAGAAAGAATGAGAGCTCGTGGTGTGGGGCTCTGAGAGGTATTTCCCCTCTCATTTGTCTAACTTATAAATTCTTACCAAAGGCCAGCAGGGAGGCAGAGGGGAAGTTTGCATTCTGCGTCATTACCTCATTTAGTAAACCCCTTTCGACAGCTCTCAGATCTGTAAACGTGGCAGGGAGGAACCAGTGAGGCAGTCCTCTCTGCTCTGAAGGCTCTGATTATCCTGCCCTAAGCATTCCTTCTTGGGATCCTGGAATGGATACCCTAAGCACAGGGAAGCACAAACCCAGCCCTTACACGGGAAAATCACGTTCTGTCCACTTTTAGCTGGTGGGGCCGTCAGGTAAGAGATGGAGATGTGGGGAGGAAGGGTGAGGGTTCCCTGGGTTCCAGTCTTTTCGTTCTGGTAATGCACCACGATCTTTTCCCTCTTCTCCTTTCACCTAGCCCCTCGGATTGCCTGGTATGACTGTTCTCCCCCTCCCCCAGCCCTCGACCCCACTCCTGATTGGCTGGCTCCTTCTCATCTTTCACATCTCAGCCTGAATGTTGCTTCAAGGTCAGAAAGGGTTCCCTGATCTTTCAGTAACAGCATCCTGTTCTTATGCATCATGGCCTTATCACAGGTTATAATTATGTTTGTTTAAAGTCTGCCTCCCTGTGTTTTCCCTGAGAGGACCATGTCTCCTTTGTTCAGCATTATACACCCCGTGTCTAGCACAGTGCCTGGCCCATAGTCGGTGTTAAAAACATAGCTGTGAATAAATGAGTGAATAATCTCCTACCATACCCCAAATGAGCCTCTGTCCCATACTGTTTGTAAAGCATAACGTGTCTGAACTAGACGACTGACCTTGTGTACATACATTGTCTACTGGTTCTGTCCTCAGTGCACAGTAATGTCTGTAGGCTACATGGATGGGATGCAGTTCCGGTTTTCATCTTTAGAGTCCCATTCATCCCCACTGCTTACACTCTAGTCCAGGGACTGGTCAGCGCTCATGACAATTCGCCTGTTTTTTCTGAGGATTTCTCAGGTAATTGATTATGCTCACTTTAGCATCACAGAATTTTAGAGCCAAAAGAAGGACCTTTGAGATGCTTTGCAGTTGTTGCTGGTACACACAGGCCCCCTGTGTGGTGTTAAATTGCCTCCAGCCACTTCTCTGTCACTGCCTGTGTTTCATACGGTGCCTTTTGCTTGGTGTGAAATGTGTGTAAAGCAGATTTCTGTGTTTCCATCAGCAAGCCCAATGGTTTTTTAGTACCTGGCAGTTTCTCTGAATGTCATTAATTTGCCTTTTGCATTTAATGCACAATCGCCTTGCGGTCCGAGCAGCCATAGGCCTGTCCTGGACAGTGTGTATCATGTGCCTCAGTTTATCCAAGGAAGTTGTTGGAGGTGGGAGTACAAATAAATACATCTACTTGCTTGACATAATTTTAAAAAAATGGGAGGATGACTAGTAACAATATAGTTTATGTAGAGGAGTGGGAGAAAAGAGGATAGCAGGGATGGGGCGGGAGCCGGGTCTCTCTGAAGAGAGCTTGTTTTATAGATTCGACCTGGAAACCGTGTAAGTGCTCTATATTATAAGTAAAAATAAATCAAAATGGGAAAAAGTACAGTTTCTAAAAATTGACAGCAAGATGGAACGAACAAACCTTACTGTATAAATACTGGAGACATAACCATGCAAAAAGGATATATTTCAGTGACTCAGACACAGTAATTTGACTGTCCATCCCTAGTACAGTAATACCGTATGGGCAAAAGCAACTCCAAAGATAATGAAACTATTTTCAGCGATCATATTGTTAGTGGAAATATTGGAATCGACATTCTGAAACTTCTTATCATAGGATAAAACAATCGGTTATGTTAATTTCATTAGTAACTGAGATTTCACTGTAAGAGAAAAGAGGTACAAATATAAAATCAAAGATGTTGGTTAAGACCCTAAATTTGAATTCGAAATAACAGCATGACCACATGATTTGTTTTCTTTTACAGAAAATTTACGCTGTCTAGCCATTAAACATTTTTAGAACGAACGCCCAATCTAGTACGATAGCACCCCTAGCACCGAAACCGTGGTTTGTTTTTCCCATTGAAAGGAACTAGGACTCCTTGGAGAAAGAGCTTGATTCTAGGTCTGGTGCAGAAAATGTATAATGTGAGTTGGACCATCTTCTAATCCTAGTAAGAAAAGGGGGACGGGTTAGAGGGAGGGGAAAAAGAGGGAAGAGGCACCTGTGGATTCACCGTGGTTCTGAGAATCTGGAGGCTGGGCCGCAGCATAGCACTTCCTGAAAGTCTGTCAGAAATGCAGATTCTCGGGCTCCACCACAAACCTCGTGAGACAGAAACTCACTGACTGCTGCGGGGCCCCGCAGTCTGTTTCTATGAGCCTCAGGGTGGCTTTGAGAAGCATTGGATTACAAGAAATTTAGGAATACCTCAAGCAGATGTAAAGCGTTGAGCTTATTTGGATCCTGAATCAGACAAACCAATTGTTTGAAACAATAGAGTTGTGATGCAACCAGGGGAATGTGTCCACTGACTACCTATTTGGTGGTACTAAGAATAATACTTGAATAAGGAAGACCAAAGAAGTAATGAGTCTGAATTACGGTATTGGTGAAGAATATGGAATATACCATGGACCGCCAGAGGCGTGAACAAATCTGTCTTGGAAGAAGTACACCCAGAATGCTCCTTAGAAGCAAGCGCGGTGCTTGGTTCATGTTGTCAGAAGGGGTTAGTCCCTGGAGTCGGATATCAAGCTTGGTGAGGTAGAGTCAGCTAAGAAGGGGAACACACGTCAAGGAGATGGACTGACGCAGTGCTGCAGCGATGGGATCAAGTACGGTGAGGATTGTGAGGACAGCCAGGACTGGGCAGTGTTTCTTCTTTGGTAGACACGGTCACTATGAGGTGGAACCAACTGGATGACACCTAACAACAAAAGCAACAACAACAAGGGTTACTGTCTTTTTTTTTTTTGGTGATATTGTGGTTATGTTTTTCAAAATGAGTCTTTTTCTTCTGGAGATGAATACTGAAATATTTTATAGATTAAATAATATGATTAACTTCTAGGATTTTCTTCAGAATCCTCGGGGACACAGGTGGGCATGAATATATAGATGAGCCAAGGTTGACCATGACTTGATAATTGCTAAAGCTGGAGGGTAACCTGGGCACTTGCTACTTTTTCTCACTTTACTTTTGTAAATGTTTGAGGGTTTTCATTGTGAAAAAGAAAACAAGGGAGAAAAAAACCGCAGCTGTAGCAGTCAGACTGGAATTGAACGCTGATGAAGTTGGAGGCCTCCCAGGAGGGGCATGGCCCCCAGCCCGGCGCAGGGTGCTGTGGCTCTCAGTGAGATTTGTTTCGGTCAGTGCCCGTTGGGTGTCAGGCACTCTGCTATACACTTAGCATCTCGTTTCATCCCTCACAGTAACCTCAGAGGGTTAGGTATTACTCCTTTTCTTTTTTTGTTTTAGAAGTAGGAACTGAGGCTACAAGAGGTTAAGTAACTTTCCCCCACATTATACAGCTAGGAATCGACAGCTGGGCTCTGGAGGCCCTGCTGTTTTTACTATCATATATTCGTCCTGGAAAAATGAAGGTTTTAATGCAGTGAAACAGCAGATGCATAAATATTTAAAATTCCTCATGTTAAGTGCTGGGTAGAATAGGGACAGGGTGCTAGAGCGCAGATGAAAGTTAACCCACCAGCGGACAGACGGTCTCGCGGCACCTCCTCTGTGCCAGGCCCTGTGCACGGCGCTGCTGATCAAAAGCAGGGAATGATCTCTGCTCTGAAAGAGTTTGTCGTTCAGTCGGGGGAGCAAGCCAGTCAACAACCAGTTATAATCCGCTACGTGGGCAATGATGGGAGAAGCACTGGGCACCCTGGGGGTCCAGAGAACCAGTAGCTAACCTAGACTCTGGTGGGGAAGGGTCTCAAGGAAGGCTTCTTGGAAGAGGCGGCCCCTTAGCTGACTGTAGAAAGAGGAATACGGCTTAGCTAGGGAGTGTGGGGAATAATCACTTCGGAGCCCTCAGGCACCATCTTGCTGAGTCTGACTCTGCTGCAGTGTGGTAGATGGGTCAGGGGTTGTCACCCCTACTGTGCAGGTGTGGAACTGAGGCTGTCAGTGCAGACATTTTGTCCTAGAACGTGTGGTCTTTGGAGCCATGACTAGTGTAATTAGGATCTGTTTTGAAAGAACAGTTGAAATCCTTGTACCTGACACGACTGGTTAGTCTTAAAAGTAGGTTAAAGGAGGGAATCAAAAAACGATGCATACCTTAAACATTTTAGTTTCGCTTAAAACCGATAAACGTACATTCATTTGCCATTCTTTTGATGTAGGTCCGGGGCCTTTTCTTTGACTGTGAGTCTCCTGACTGGAGTTCACATCTTCTTTCTTTCATAAACTGCATCCATAATGTATGTCTGTCACTTCCAATTTCTGGTTCTTTAAGATGAAGAGAAAACTTAGACACTTGCAATGCTGTTTGAGTAGAAGAGCTCCTCTGGCCTCTGCTCCTCCCACATCTTTTATCGTCGACTCTCCCACACCTCCTTTGCCAGAAATGTGTTTTTTCGTGACTTGCCTTTACATTGTCTTTCTGAAGCATATGTCAGTTTTCATATACTCAGTTCTCTCTTTTCATACACTTAGTTCATGGCTTTACTTAATATTTGATTAAATTATGTAATTTAATTACAGATACAACTGCCATAAACAAGTTTGGGAACCACCTAAAGGGACTGTTGGTAAACTGACAGCCCACCATCTCACCTCTTAGGAGAAGTATTTCAGTGCAGCAGAGAGTGACCTGTGCTGGGGCATCAGTCGGCATGTTTCACGGGGGCGGGGTTGTCCTTCCCCTGTGAGCTGGTTCTGTGGAGACTGGTGGGGAGAGTCCCTGCAGTGTGTGCGTGCCATCTCAGAACTGTACAGCTCCACTGCCACCCACACTCTCCTTGCCTCTGAAAATTCCATGCAGGTCCCCCAGTGCATCATACCCACTGCCATCGAGGGGATTCCAACTCATAGCGACTCCCATCGGGTTTCCAAGGCAGTTAAAAGTAGATTGCCCCATCTGCCTGCCACAGAGTGGCTGGTGGGTTTGAACTGCCAGCCTTCTGCTTAGCAGTCAGATGCCTTAGGCACTGTGCCACCAGAGCTCTTTAGTGCAGCATATTCTCCTAATAATGCTTTTGTCATCTCTTTTTCAAATTTGAACATTAAAGCTTGTTTTAAACTAGCATTACAGTTTTTATAAAATAGCAAGCAATTCAGATAATTTTTGAAAAATGAAAAGGATAGTATCCCAGCTCACATCTCCTGGAGGTAATCATTGTTGACATTTTCAGGACCTCTCCATGTCATCACACTTTTCTGGACAGCTTGATAGGCACGTCCCTGACTAGAGGCAGGTATCTTGAGGTTCATGAAGCAGGAGTACCTGGCGTACAGGCCATGTTGTGTGGGGCTCTTTTCACCCGCGGTCTTCCTTCCATGTCAGCAAATACACAGCTCTCCATCATCCTTTTTAATAGCTATAAAATGACTCTGTTGTTTGTAAGCAGTGTCACTTATTTATCTAGGCCCTTCCTGAAACAACTCAGTTTCTTTTTTGCTACCACAAACCTCCTTGTGCACAGGCGTCTTCTTGTGCTCGTGCTGTTTATTATTCTTGGATAAATGCCAGAGTGTAGAATTGTGGGGTCAGACTGTAAGCAGGGTGCCACTGGCTGGACCCTAACAGTTTTCAGTTCCCTGGCAGTCCCGGGAGTCCTTTTGCCATACCCCCACCACCACGGGATTTTGTCCGCTCAGGCCAGTCTGATCAAAGAAAATGGCATCTAGTTTTTATTCAAATGTCTTTATTAGTGAGTTTCAGCATCTTTATATATATTTTTATAATTCCTAGGTGATAAGGTATTTTATATTCATTTTTTGAATTCCTTTTCTTTTTAGGTTGGAGACATGAAGGCAGAGATCACCAAATTACAAAAAAAATTGTTTGAACAAGACAAGACGTTGCAAAACACCACCAAGCTCTTACAGCTGAGCAAGCACCAGGAGAAAGTGATCTTTGACCAGTGTGAGTGAGGGTGGGCTGGAGGGCGACCACCTTGTCCGATCACCTCTGGTCCCATTAGCAATTATGCCCACACCGTCTGTCATCTTCCTCCCATTTGTGGGTTTTTTTTTCATACTTATCCTTTCTGAATGGCACAGACAAATGTATTCATTTAACAGACCTAGGTGGAGGGGCCACTTGGTGCCAGGGGGTGTTACCTTTCTCAGGAGACAGGTGCCTGGGCCGTGCAGTGATAGGAAAGGGTGTGAGGTCATGGGAGCATGACAGGGAAGTAAGGTAGGCATCACTGTGTCGGGAAGGTGGGCCTCTTGGATGAGGTGACAGCTGAGCTGAGTATGAAAGGAGGAGTGTTCCACAGAAGGACAGTGTTCATCTGGGCAGAGGGAGCAGCATGGACAGAGGCCGAGAGGCAAGGAAGAAGGTTTTGTATGTGAGGAGCTAAAGCAGGTCATGTTGGTGGAGTAAAAGCTGCAGGTGGTACGTTGAGGTGGGAGGGGCTGGGGGACCAGGGACTGCATCGTGAAAGGCCTCCTGTGGCAGGTGTGCCGGGGGAGGGCTGCATTTAGAGCAGAGGATGGTCCTGCCTCATCTGTGGGTGAAAAAGGCTCACTGGGGGCCACCCCACTAGGAGGCTGATTCATTATTTCAGTAAGAAGGTGGCCTCAGCCGGGACATTGGGGTCAAGAGGAAGGAATGGGTTTGAGAACTGGTTGTCAAGACAGATACAGAGACTTGGATTTACAGAGGTTAACTCGCCCTGGTAAGGTCAGCCCCAGCTCTGCTCTGGATGCTTCAGAGACGGTTTGGAGCAGGTCCGTTGCCCTGCTTTCAGCCCTCAGCCCTCAGTCATTGGGCGTGTAGAGCAGCAGGCAGTAGTCGGGTTTATGTTAGTGCCTTTTGTCAGCACGGCCCAGGCCAAGCCTCACAGTTGTCCATGTGTCAGTTTCCCTGTCTTAGGAGAACTGCCAACTGTAGCACTTCCCCTCCGGAGTGCAAGCCTGCCCAACGCTGCTCTCTTATCAAAGTCAAACGTTTCTGGGGCATTTCTGAGAAGTACAGAGCATACATTATTGTCAAGTAGGAGTTCTCCTTAGCCACCCTCTTGGGAACCTGCTGAAAATGGACTCTGTGAGACTGGCAGAGTTTGAATTGCAGAAGAGAACTCAGTTCCTGCCCCATGACCCCAGGCCAGGCTCTGAGGACAGAGGTGAGTGAGACAGTTCCTGCCAGCACAGAGCTTCAGCTTAATGGGAAATGATTTGCCAAGTCAATTCCAGGCAGCCTAAGAGGTGGTTTAGGGCACTGGGCTGATTGGGTCTTGAAGGGTAAGTAGGAGTTAGTCAGTTGGTGCAGGAGGCAGGGGGAACAGGATCCTGGCAGAGGGCACACTCGCAGAGGTGACAGAGAGCTGAGTGTTCAGGGATGTGCTCACAGATAACGTGAGGGGGATAAGGAGGGACCAGGTCACAAGGGGCTCTGTGGACCAGACTCAGGAGTGAGCAACAGGGAGTGACATGGTCCACTGGCGTGTTAGAAGGTTCCCGTGGCTGAACATGGAGGCCTGGGACTCTGGGGAAAGTTTTTCAGGCCTGCAGCAGGCTTCCAGGTGCAGTGATGAGGCTGGCGGGGCTGGGCCAGGCCAGGAGGGGGGTGGGGCGTGGTTTAGAGAGACAGTGAGAAGGTAGACCTGGCAGAGTGGTAGGTGTCTGAGGGGTCTGACAGGCCTAGGGGTTCATGACACTTGTAGAGAAGGACATACTGGGGACTGGAGGGCTTGGGGAAAGATAGTGCCAGACTTGGATGTGTCTGAAGTAGTGATAGAATATTCCAGCTTGACTGTTGGAGCAACCAGGGGGATGATGGGAAGTGAGGCTTCTGTGCAGTCATGACTTTATAAAAATCACCTCAGTTGCCTCATCTGTGAAATATGGTTGATAATGGTACTAACCTCTGATACGTTTAGCACAGTGCCTGCGACAAAGAGATGCTCAACGAATGTTAGCTTTCTGCCTCTTTCCATTATGTCACACTAGATCCTGTGTATGGGGGTGCAAACCATTAGTAGAAAAACAACACACATCTCATAGCATTTCCCATCCATGTAAACGGCTGTCACCTGTCTCTGCATCTATGAGGCACTGGATGGAGCAGGCTTGGCTTGGGGGTGAGGGGCTTGCCCCAGGTCACATAGCCGGTGGCTGGCCCGGCCCTGTCACCTCCTCTCCTGTGCCAGGCCAGTCTCACAGGTCCATTTCTGGCTCTAAAGAGACTAAGTGAAAGTGCATAGTGTTCCCTCCTCCCCCATCCCTGCAAGGTGACATAGAAGAGCCAGGGCCAAGGGCTGGTCCCTGTATGGGACAAGCTGAATACCATGTCTCCTTCTAGGGTCTACAGGGGAAGGTAAGGAAAGGGCATCATGACCTTGACCTGGAGCCACGGGCTTTACTCCAAAATGAGGACTAAAGCCTATGCCGTAGGGCTGCAGGGACTCCGTGAGGTCCCAGTTCTAAGTGACTTGTCACCAGGGGGACACCACTCGGAGAGTGTCCTCTTTGCCAGCACTCTGCTGAGGTAGAAAGAACCCTGGGTTTGGTGGTAAAGACCTGGTTGGGCCTGTATGTGCAGTGGGGCAAGTCTTGATTTGGGACAAGTTCTCCACTTCTCTGTCCCTCATCAGTGGGAATTTCTTTGCTTTGGAACTTGGGCAGTGCTGTTTGGTGTAAGGTCCATCTATCTAATTCACAGGTTGCGTTTCTCATTTCCTAACTTAGACCCCATGTTCCTTAGCTCTTCTACTTGAGTTTTGTTTTTTAGGTATATTGAATGTGTCTCAAAATTGTTTTTAGCCTCCACATTTGTGTTGTTTTTCTGGGTCAACCGCAAAGACAGCTATGGTCTTTTGCCCCAGAATAAAGCATACATCTGTATACACCTATAGGCTTGTACATAGTTTCCAGGGACTTAGGAGCCCCCAAAGCATATTCACAAGGAGCTCTGGTGACTCGGTGGTTAACGCATTTGGCTGCCAATGGAAAGATTGGCGGTTCCAAACCACCTGCCGTTCAGTGGAGGAAAGATGAAGCAATAGGCTTCTGTAAAAGATTCACAACATTGGAATCCCTATAGGGCAGTTCTACTCTGTCCCCTAGGGTCACTGTGAGTCAGAGCTGACTCGATGGTAGTGGGTAGGTAAAGCCTACCTCCAGCCCTTGGTTAAGAAGCTCTGCCCTGGAGCAGGCAGTGAGGGTGCAGGGAGCACAGAGAAGCAGCGGCGGCCTCTGCAGTTCATTTGTCCAGTTACAGACAAAGCCCAAACCTCCCGTCGCTCTCCCCGGTGCCACAGATTGCAAACAGACTTTGTTACCTCCAGACAGAAATTTTTGTGAGGCAAGAAATAAATATTTTCTCAAGGCTGCCACATGGCACCTATTCTGAAGAAGCCACTGGGGAGTTGGTGGAATTGGGCTGAGTGTGTTGGAGGCTGGGTCAGTTTCAGCCTTCGGCACTGTTGGCCAAAGGCCCGGTTCCGGAGGCCTTGTGTCTATCCCTATGTGGGGAGTGAGCTGGATTCTTGGGCCCCACCCAGCCCTGCTTAGAACAGATCCCTGACCAGCCTCAGAAATCTGTTTGGTGGTGGCATTCCGGCTACTGTTGGAGTTTGTGTTGGGGAAAAAAAAAAAAAGACTGAGGGACGAAATGACCTTCCTTTGCAGTTGCTCTCCTGAAAGACTGGGCATGCCTGTCTCTCCCCTTGAATTCTGATTTGCTGAGGACCTGCCCAGCATACAGCTCAGAGGGCCCAGGTGGGCAGGGACCTCTGAAATTACCCCATCCATTCCCTCCCATCCAGGTGGAAGGTGAGTTGCCCAGGGAAACCACGTTGGGCTTTTATACCAGTTAAAGGGCAGACTAAGGAGAAGGAAAAAAAAAAAAAAAAAGCCCACAATTCCTTCCCCCAGGCCACAAGGAGCCTGCTCGAAGAATTGATGTAAAATCGTACTCTACGAACTGCTCTCCACTCTTGACTTAGGCCTTCAGTGATGTGTTTGCTTGGAACAGGGCACACCCCCTTCACAGAAGGCGTAGGACTGATATTGGTCAGGTGCTAGTTGGGCATAAGCTTCCACCCTGTCCTCCACCTTCATCCTCCCAGGCCCCGTGAAATACCCTAGACGTGCCTGGGGTCCAGGGAGCCGTGTGAAGCCTCGGTTTTGTCTTCTACAGCATGGGGTCGTGCACTCTACCTTCTGTAGTGCCGTGAGGTTGTGCCTAGCCGTGGCCTTGAAGAGCTGTATCTGTCCCGCTTTTTCTTCTTGAGATGGAGTATGTGGTCCTGGGGCATGTGACGGCACAGGGGAGCCTTCATACTTCTCTTTGTCTGAGTGCATTGCGGTTGCCACACGTCTGTACCCTTTGGGGCTGAGGCCTCCTCCCTGAACTTGCCTCTTTTGCGCTCTTCCTGGACACATGTGTTTTAATCATCTCATTCTCCATTCTCTCCACAGTGGTTGTAACCCACAAAATCCTTCGGAAAGCCAGAGGAAACCTGGAGGTAGTGCCTCTTTCTCTTTCTTGGAAGCCATTTGGAGATTGGGAGGGTCGCAGGGCTGAAAGGACTTCTGACAAATTAAGTGGAAGGTGAAACCTGTCCATCTCTCAATTGTGCGTGAGAAATTTCCTCTTATCATCAGTGATGGGTCTATGTTTTGATTGTTCATGCTCCTTTTATAAGTAAGATACACAGTGAACAGTGCCTGGCACTTAGTAGGCTTTTGATAAATGATTTCTTGAATGGATGAATACAAAATGACCTCATTGAAAGCAGCTTAAGGATAATAATCTTGCCTTTACCTGTCAGAGTTTTACTCCAGAAGCCCTCCATTGGACCTAAAATTCTCCTTTTTTTTTTCTTTCTTCTCCCTTTCGCCAGCTCCGGCCTGGGGGTGCCCATCCAGGAACGTCCAGTCCTAGCAGACCAGGCTCCTGAGGAGAACTGCAGCCAATAAAGCTAATGGTTCTCCCACTGAGCCCTCTCGCCTTGTTTGTTACACATTGTGGTTCCTGTTTATTGTGGGAAAAAGGGCCGCCTGGACAAAGAAAATCTATTTTTCTCATAATGTTTTCTGTCGTGAAGTCAGTTTAAGGGTGGTTGTAAAGCACGGTTTCTGAAAGGCTTTGAGCTTTCCGGGGCTTTGTGTTTTGGAGCTTGAGCAGGTCCCTGAGTCCAGGGCGCTGTTGCTGGTCGGTGTGCAGGCGGCCTGTTTGCCCTGGACTTGCTTGGTGCTTGGCCAGCTTGGCCGGCTCTGCGCTTAGAAGATTCTGATTCATTTCTAATGGTTCGTTCCATTTCAACTTGGTTCTGTGGTTGTTTTCTGGGGACCTTCAGAGCCCAGGTCCCAAACTCCCACATGGGACTGACCAGGCTCTCGGGAGCCCCTTACCCTCAGACAGTGCTCTGAGCCCTCGCTGCCAAGCCCGGTCAGGACCCCCGAGGGGAGTGACTCTCCGTGCTGCATGGCCAGTAGCCCAGTGCCTGCGGCAGACATGTGCTCAGCATCTCTCAGTCCCGTTGCCTGGCAGCCCTCTGAGGTGGTGCCTTGCTCAGTTCAGGAAAGAGCACAGTGAGGCCAGAGCTGGACTTGGCATTTGTCGTTGCCCTGGTGGTGATAGCGATGTGGCCACTCAGCTGTTCCCATTGCTCCCCGTGGCTTTGCTTGGTACAGCCCTGCCGTTGACCTTTGTGTTTGCGTATCCTTCCCCTTTGCTCAGAGCTAAGCCTTGTTTGCGGATGAAGAAAACGAGGCTCAAGACTGGTTCCCATGAGAAACAATGACAGAAATGGGACTCCATGGCCATGCCTTGACCTGACCCAGTGCTGCCTCACTGCCCTGCCCCCGGCACACAGATGTCTCATAGCAGGCAGCAGCTGGCCAGACGGGCTCCATGCAGCCCTCAGAGTCCACAGTCAGGAGCGTTTTGAATCCAGGCTCAGCCTCGCTCTCTAATCCCACTCCTCCAGCCATCATTCTTGGGGGACATCATGGTCTGTTTGGATGACCCCTCAGTTTGCCTTCTCTCTGAAATAGTTTATTCTGACATGTCACCCTCTGACCGTGACCTCCTCTGGCTCCCTTGTCCCCGTCTCTTTTCCAATCCCTTGGAAGTTCTGGCCTCTAGGTCCCTTGACCTTTTTCTCTGCCCATCAGTTTCTTTCTCGTCTTCATTTCCTTTCTCATCAAGTTTCTCTTAAGTCTTGTTTCCCTCGCCCAAACCCCTCCACTCTGCACCAGTTAAGGTGTTCAGAAAAATCATACACCTGACCAGGATGCTCTCCTGCCCCAAACACTTAGTGGCTTCCCCTTCCTCTCACATACAAGTCCAGACTCCTGACAGGTTTACAGGGACCCTGAGTCTGGCCCCTGGCAGCCCCTCCGGCCCCCTCTCACCTCCTCGCGCTCCGTGCTCCGGGCAGACTGATGCTCTTCACTGGAGGGCCACACTCGCCTTCCAGCCCTGGCTGTGATGCCCCCTTTCTCACATGCCCCTCTGACTCTGGTTAGCTTTCCGTGTTCTTTCAGAAATCCTCTCCTGACCCCTGATATGGATGAAGTGCCCTTCCTCCCTGCTCCCATACCCCCATGCTCTTGGTTTGTGAGTAGTCCTCCTCCACTCAGCTAAACTCCCGGAGAGCAGAGTCTTGTGTTCACTTTACCTCTTGCCCTTGGCCCAGGCCTTGCACGTGGGTGGTGCTTGGTAAACAGAGCTGAGGAACCAGACCAGGCCCTGCCTTCAAGTCTTTCCATGGTTGTGACAACTCTACTGTTCAGTCCAGTGTGGTTTACAAGCACCTTCACCACAGTGCCTCTCTGGAGCCCGCCAATGCCCAGGTGGGACTGTAGGGGTGAAGATGTCCCCTGTATTCGTGGCAGCCTGAGTGACTTGTCTAAGCACCCCCCCCCCCTTGGATTTGACAAACAAATTTATTTTCCTACAGTTTAGGAGGCTAGAAGTATGAGTTCAGAGTGCCGGCTCTCAGGGAAGACTGACTGACTGACTGACTGACTCTCTGTCTCTCTCTCTCTCTGTCTCTCTCTCTCGTTCTTAGGAGGATCCCAGCATGGGCACCCTTCATCTAAGGCTTTGCATAGTAGAGCCAGGCGTTGATCCCTCTTTTCCTAGGGTGATTTGAGGTGAGCTTGTGTTTGGGTCAGCTGCAGGCCTAGAGAGTGGAGGGTCAGAAGCCCCGGCTCAGAGTCAAGGGAGCAGCCCCTCATCCTAGTTACCCCACTTCTCTGCCTCTATTTCCCCCGTCTGCTTAGTGAGGGTCTGGGGCATGTGGTCAGTCAGGAGGACCCTCAGCGTGGGATCCTGTCGTCAGTGCTCTCCTTGTGAGAACTGTTTGCATGGATGCACCTCATTTTATACCTGCTGTTCTGTGAAGATTCACATGTAAGCATAAGGTAATTTGTAGGTTCCCTTTTCAAGAAGGGAGTTCCTCAATGGAAGCTCAGGTCTCTGTAGGAAATGGTTCAGCACTGTATTGTGGGTGGAGCAGGAGGCCAGGGTTCTCATCCCAAATCTCGTGCCACTGTTGGCAGTCTCTACATCTGTCAAATGGGAATTACCTTTCTGCCAGGCCCAATGAGAGAGTTCTCAGGAGACTCAAAATTTGGAAGTAGCTGAACATTAAGACCCTTTCCAAAATTAATGAATGTTCTTCAGTTTCTCTCAGCAGCTGTTCTCGAGCAGGTCTTTGAAGTTCCCATGGCTGATGTGCACGTGTGTGTGTGTGTGTGTGTGTGTGTGTGTGTAGGCTGTCTGACATAGTTTAAAGCTCAGGTTTGGGAGTCAGACCTGGATGCTAGCCCACACCTTTCCTTAATAAACCTCCGTGGACAGGGACCAATTCTGTCTCCTTCTTTTGTGGTGTAGTGGGTAAGGCATTTGGCTGCTATCCAGAAGGTTGGTGGTTCAAATTCACCAGCATTCACAGGAACAAGATGGGGAAGTCTACTTCCCTAAAGGTTTACAGCCTTGGAAACCTAGTGGGGGTTGCCATGAGTCAGAATTGACTCGATGGTGGTGGGTTTTCTCCCCCCCTTTGCAATAGTGAGGCTATTACATGGGAATAGTCCCACATGGGAATGGACTTGGTCATTGGCAAGGGCCTGAGTGGAAGGGTTTTGAGGGGCTGTCTACTTCTGGTCCTGGTGTATCCCAGGACTTTCTGCTCTTAACCCCATGTGTGCCTGGGAGCAGGGCCTGAGCAGCAGGGAGCTCCGGGGCCCCTGTTGGCTCCTTACTGCAGTTCGTCCACAGCTATCAGGATCACGGGAATCCCCAAAGCAGAGTGTGCTTTTATCCCCCATTTTAGAGTTGTGTAGAAACAGTCCCAACCTGGGACTCTCTCTGAAGGCCCTTCCTATGCTCAGAGGTGGGGGAGCAGCCGGTTTGTTTGGGCTCCTGGATGAGGGCCAAGAACAAACTGTAAATAAGGACAATTTGGACCTCAAGAAAAGCTCCATTGTCCCTGGTGAGTTAATTTTACCAGCAGCTGAATTCTGGAGACTCTGAAGCAGTCAGTAATCAGAAAATGCGTCAATTTCCCGTTGGTGAAATTAATCACCACATGTGCCTGAGGAGTAGCACCTGAGAGAAACAGCTGCAGAAGCTAAATGTATAGAGAGAGAGGAGGAGGCACACGGCCTCCTGCTTGCCCAGAGCCGCTGGGGCACCACGTTGGGAGTGGGCTTTGGTCTGCCTCCCAGAGGAGTCCCACTGGCCCTCTTCTCTGTTTGAGCACTAATGGCAAAATCATGGTCCCTCTAGGCCAGCATCCCCACTGTGTATCAACAACCCACAGCACCCCACGTGTTTTACAAATGAGAAAACCAAAGAGTGGGGAGTGACATGAGTGCTACTGGAGACATGATGTGAACCTGAGTCTGTCAGAGTCTGCTCTCTGAACCTCGAGTTTCCTCTCTTCCCAGAGGACTGTCTTTTCCAAATACTGCAGCCCTTTCTTGCATTACACACCAAAGTATTCTCACCCTGCCCTTTTCTACAAAACGTCCCTGGGTGAGCAGGGCAGGCACTCAGAGACCCACAATTGAATTCCTCGCCACGGCAGCTGGAGAACTGCCTGTGAATGGCCCATGGACAGAGAAAGACGGATCTTGTTAATAAGTTCTCAGCATTGTGGAGGCAGAGAAATGCCTGTGGGAGCCTGGCCCTGCCAAATTGCCTCTTCAATCTTGGCCATATTTTAAGTCTAACTCAAAAATTCAATTATCAAAATTAGTCATCCCGTCTCCTGAGCAGCCCAGGACTCTCTCAGGGGCCAGAGGTGTTTGCCTCTTGACGCAGGTGGGAGCTACACATCACACGCTCCTGGGAGACCCAGCATCTTGCCCTGGCTCTCGGGCGGGCAAGAACCTAGCCTCAGTTTCCTCCTCTGTAAAACTGTGAGATGTGGGAAGATGAAGGTAGATGATGGGCTGTGCGGCCGCTGGGGCTGGCTTGTGCGTTCATCTCCGTGAAGGTTCTGCCTAAGGCCGGCTGCAAATACTAGAATGACCTTTGACGTGTCCTCCTCCCTCACCTTGCACATGCCATCATGATCATGGCCACTTTATCTTCCCAAGGTCATCCACCTTGTTCATCTCCACCACTGCCTTGGTCTAAGCAACCATTGTTCTTCTCCTGGACCACTTACTGCTACAGTTTCCCAGTTGGCCTCCTCACATCCCCTCCTAACCCCTCCCTGCAGTACAGCCAGAGCAGCTAGAAAGAAAAAAAGTTGAGTGTATTATCCCTCTGGCTTCACACTGTGAATGCTTCCCATTGCACTTAGTGTGGCCCTTAATGTATTGAGACCTGCTCATTCCTTCAGTCTCCCACACACAACTCCATACTGCAGGCATACTGACCTTTCCTTCCTTTCGGGCCTCAGGGCCTTTGCACATGTTGCTCCCTGCCTAACATACTTCTCTGACTTACTTTGCTCATTGACTCCTATGCATGCCTCAGAGCCCACTCTCAAAAGTCACTTCCTCAGAGAAGCTTTCCTGACACCTGCATTTCCCAGATTAGATCAGGAGTCCCTGTTATATGTAACCTGTCACAGTGTGGTGATTCTCCTGCACTGGCATTTGGTCACTGTTGTGACTTCAGATTGTATGTGTGAGTATGAATTATTTTTTCTTTTGTTATGCTTCTCTCCCTCACTCACTGAAGCTCTGCGTGGGCACAGACCCAGTGTAGACCACACTAACCCAGACCCTGGCATAGGGCCAGCAGATACACTCAGCAGACATCCCCCGAGGTGCTTCCTTTTCAAAGAACTCAGACGGGCAGGGAGAACAAACAAGTGATACTGCTAGTAAGGAAGACATTGAGGGGTTCCTGCTAGCCAACCGCACACGATCCTGAAAAGAGCCCTGTGGGAAGACAGTGCCGCTGCCCTGTTTTTCAAGAGACACAGTGGGGCACAGAATGGCCTTACCAAGACCTCACAGCCAGCAAGCCAGGAGCTGGGTTCAGACTAAGGCACGCAGGCTGCATGAGAGCACAGTTCAGCATGGTGAGTGAAGATGGGTGGGCGTGGGCTGCAGTGGGATCCATCCTGCTCGAGTGTCTTGTTTCTTCTTAAAGTCAGCCCAAAAGGTTCCTGCAAGTGCCCAGCTCTGGCCCTGACTCGGCAAATCTTGGCCACTCTCTGGGCCTCTTCTTCTGTTGGAGCTGCCTCTAGCTCACCTGTTTAGGCCTTTTTGTCCCCACAGTTTTCTAGGTCCCTTCCAGGCCCTGCCCTCTGAGGCTTGTCCATTTTGACCTCTTCCTTGGGGACGCCACTGCCCCTGCCTGACCCCAGAGGGCAGCACTGTGCTAGTGAGCCCCTCTTTGGTCACAATGTTAATAAAATGACACAGTGGTTACCAACCACCTTCCCACATGTTTCTCTCTCAAATGCCGTAATCACATCCTTGTTAGCAGGCATTCGCACGAGAGCTTAATTACATGTTTTCAGATTTTTAAAAATCCTGTTTGTATTAATGCCACTTCCCCTCAAACAGAACAACGTGCGGTCCCAGCTCATTTGTGGCACTGGATGGCCTGTGATGGAAGACATGGGGAAGGGAGAGAGCAGGGCCGCCTGGCTGGCTCCCCACTCCACCCACCTCCTGCTGAAATGCTTGTGGAGTGCGGGTGGTGGACATGGGCAGCCAGGTTACAAGTCTCCTTGGTGGTGGAAGCCCAGCTGGAATGTGTGTGTCTTAGTTCCCTAGCACTTCTGCAACCAACTACCAGAAATTGGGGGGCTTTACAAAACAGAAATTGAAGGCAGTTAAATTTAAAGCACGGTTTGGGTGGCCAGAAGTTCAAATCCAGACATTGGCTCTAGGGGAGCGATCTTCCTTGTTGGTAGCCCTGGGTGTTCCTTGGTGTCCCTTGGCACTCGGAGATGTGTCTTCTTGAGCCGTCTTCCTCCTGTGTGTGTGTGTGTGTGTGTGTGTCTATTCTAAGGAGCCCTGGTGGTGCCTAAGGCATCTGACTGCGAATCAGAAGGTTGGCGGTTCAAACCCATTACCCCCTCTGCTGAAGGAAGACCAAACAATCTATTTTGATGAAGATTTACCAGCTTGGAAACCCAGTGGGGGTCGCTGTGAGTTGGAATTGACTCAGTGGCAGTGGGTTTGGCTTCGTTTCTTTGTGTGTCTATTCTGCTCTTTTTGTAAGATACCATGTAGAAGACATTGGGTTCAGAAGCTACCTTACTCTGTCATGTCCTCATTAACATAACAAAACCCCTATTCCCAATGTCACACTCACAGGTACAGGCGTTAGGACTTCAACATAACTTTTTGGAGGACACAGTTCAATCCTTAACTTTGCATTTGTGTATGTGTGTGTGTAGTGGGGTGTTTTGGTCCTCTAGTGCTGTTCTACCAAATACCACAGATGGATGGTTTCAACAAACAGGAGGCTAGAAGTTCAAGTTCAGAGTGCCAGCTCTAGGGGCTGAGTGAAAGCCCCTTCACCTTGGGCCTCAGTTCTGCCTCTTGCTCCTGGCCCACTGAAGCTAGAGGCTTCTTTTTTATTTTAATTTTTTAAATTAAATTTTGTATTGTGATTTGGGTGAAAGTTTACAGAGCAAATTCATTTTCCATACAGTAGTTCATACACATTTTGTTTCATGACGCTGACTGTAATGCCCCACAGTGTAGCAGCTCTCTTCCCACTTCCTCCCTGCAGTTAACTTCTTCTGGAGGCTTCTCTTAACTCAGACAGCTGCTAGCTTCTGAGGATGACAGACCCAAGATCCACAAGTAAAATAGCACAGTCCCAAAATCATCAAGCAACATGGCAGGCCACTAATTCAAGTCATTAACAGTCCCAAGATTGGTAGACAATATGACAGGCCATTGGGACGAAGACTTGGCCAGATGCAGGATCTAGATGTGCTAAGCTTGACACCTTCTTCACAGCTGCTGCTTCTATAATGGAAGCAGACCACATCTTTAAGGCAGCTACTCAGATGCTCACAATAGACTCCACCATGGAGTTGATTACAAGTCATGGGGAATAACTACATCCAGCTGCCCAGCCACTCAAAACCAGGCCCGGCCAAGTTGACACACAACCTTAACTACTACATGGGGCTAGTGGGAGGTGTGGTGGGTGCAGATATTCAACATGGGAAGGGATTGAAGATACTCAAGTTTTATCGAATGCAGCATTTTCTGAGCACCAGCCCTCACCCAGAGCTGTGAGACAGGCATGTGCCCCACATCACTCACAGCCTAGGAAGGGGAGAAGCAAGTGCACAATGAACTTGTTACCTCAAGGTAAGTGATAATCGCAGTGAAGGGGGAGGCCAAGGCCTGCAGGTGCCCAGACAAGAGGCTCCAAACGTGGTCTTAGAGGTGAGCAGGTGCCCCGAGGTGACAGTAGGGTGAGTGGTGAAGGATGACTAGGAATTTGTGAGCTAGAGAAGTTGGGGAGGAAGGACATGCTGGGTCGAGGAAACAGCAGGACAAAGGCTTCAGAATGGTGCCACCGGCTTGGCTGGAGCTTAGAATCCAGTCAGGGAGGAATAGGAGACGGGGCTGGAGAGGTTGGCAGGGGCTTTGGGTACCAGGATGAGTGAGGTGGACTTTACCTGGAGGGAGCAGGGAGCCACGAAAGGGTGTGAAGCAGTCCTGTTGCCTCCTTGGCATCCAGCCCCTCCCTGTCTGACCTTGGCCTTTAACTACTGTCTCTCCAGCCTTGTCATTTGTGGGCTTCTCTGCTCCCACAAGAGGAAGCAGTCTTGCCAGGGTCCTCTCTGATCCCTGAAGACACTTCTTTCTTTTGCAGCCTAGGGTTTACGTGTGTGTCTCCTGTTCTGAAGTGCCTGGCTCCCACGCAGCCTTAAAGACACTAGGCATCAGCTTCTGAGCTCCCTCCACTAAGGATCAGTTT
>NW_006921624.1:5078835-5083780 GCF_000298275.1 Orycteropus afer afer
GGCTGCTAAGTGAAAGGTTGGTGGCTCGAACCCACCAGCCACTCCATGGGAGAAAAGACCTGGTGTTCTGTTCCCGTAAAGATTACAGCCTAGGAAACCCTATGGGGCATTTATCCTCTATCATACAGGGTTGCTATGAGTCGGAATTGACTCCATGACACAGAACAACAAAAGAGTTCAAACCAGGGAGGTGGCTCATCCTGCCCATGGTTTGTCAGCCTATACTGGGTGCCTTGTGACCATTCCGAGTGCTTTGCTTTAAGAGGGATGGTGACAAAGTAGATTACATCATGAGACTTTCACCCCAGGTCATTGAATTCGTTTTTCATTCATCAAATATGTATATGCCAGGCACTGTACATACATTAAGGAGCTCTGGTGGTATAGTGGATAAGGCATTTGGCAGCTAACCACAAGTTTGGTGGTTTGAACTCATCAACTGCTCCACCAAAGGAAGAGGGACAATCTACTTCTGTAAAGATTTACTAGCTTGGAAAACCAACGGGAGCCACTAGGAGTCAGAATTGGTTGATGGCAGTGGGCTTGGTGTTTTTTTCTTTTTTTTAAATACATACATTGTCACATTTAATCCTATCAAGAATTATTGTGATGTCCATTTTATAGATGAAGAGGAACTCGAAATCTGTTTGGGACTGTGATAATCTAATGCTGGTGGTAGATAGAAAAATAGCCCTGAAAAGATACTCATGCCCTAATCTCCCAGAACTTGTAACTATGTCACCTTAAATGGCAAGAAAGGAGCCCTGGTGACACAATAGGTAAAGTGCTCAGCCGCTTACTGAAAGGTCAGTGGTTCAAACCCACCAGATGCTCTGCTGGAGAAAAGACCAGGCAATCTTCTGTAAAGGTTACTGCCTAGGAACCCTATAGGGACAGTCTTACTGTGGCCTATAGGGTCGCCATGAGTCAGAATCGATGGCACCCACAACATGGCCAAAGAGACTTTACAGAAGTGATTAAGATCAAAGGCCTCAAGATAGGGGGATTGTCCTGGATAATCTGCGGGGAACAATCTGGTCACATGGATTCTCAAAAGAGGGTTTGCCAGCTATGGTCAGAAAGAGATGTGACAGCAGAAAAAGGGTCAGAGGTTGGAGGACGGGGCCACAAGTCAAGGAATATGGTGGCCTCTCAAAAAAAAAACAAAAAGACAAACTCACTGCCTTCGAGTAGCTCCCAACTCATAGCAACCCCCATTGGGTTTCCAAGGCTGTAAATTTTTACAGAAGTAGATTGCCTCATCTTTCTCATGTGGAGTGGCTGGTGTGTTTAAACTGCCAATCTTTTGGTTAGCAGCCAAATGCCTTTGGAAAAGGCAAGGAAACAAATTCTCCTCTAGAGCCACCAAGAAATAATGCAGGCTTGCTGACCCCTTGGTTTTAGCCCGGTGAGACCCATTTCTGACTTCTGACCTCCAAAACTGTTAAGATAACAAATTTGTGTTGTTTTAAACCACTAAGTTTGTGGTGATATGGTAGTATAGGAAACGAATACAATGCTTAAATAGATGTTATAAATATGATCATATGGATTTAAAGATCCTACGCTATGTGCTTCAAGGAGCTCTGGCGGCATTGTGGTTAAAGCATTGGGCTGCTAACCAAAAGGTCAGTGGTTTGAACCCACCAGCCGCTCTGTGGAAGAAAGCTGAGGCAGGCTGCTTCTGTACAGATTTACAGCCTTGGCAACTCTATGGGGCAGTTCTACTCTGTCCTGTAGGGTCACTGTGAGTCAGAATTCACTCGGTGGCAGTGGGTTTGTTTTTGGATGATGTGGGCTCGTAGTGGAGTACTGAATGACAGGATCCATCAAACAGATAGCTAAGGAGCTCTTCATCTCTGCAGGTGTGGCTGCAGAGGCCTCCTGCTAGCCAGCTGTTGGGGATATCTTAGAGGGAATTCCTTCCCACATGGTCAAGGAATAGGTCAACTGGACAAATGGCCCCCTCCAAGAGTCAGAAGCCACATGGCCCAGGGCTATAGGAGATTGTGGTTCTCCCTTCTGGCTGGGAGGTGCCCTAGCTGGAGCCCAGGCCTCTCGGTCACCACCCACTCCCCTTAGCAGAGTTATTATATATGGTTATAAGACTCCATTACTTCAGTATGCTTCTATGTAATGCATTGAAGGAATTATTGAAATGTGTAATTACAGTGTGCATTGTAATATAAAACAAGTCTATTATATTCATTTGATAGAACTGTGCTCCATAATGTCTGTTCTAATATAAAAGATTCTGCCATTAGAGTGTTATATTGTGTGATGGTAATTGTCCATCTACAGACACCGTCTCCCTGTCTCCACTGGGCTCCCACACATCTTCTGATGTTTCTGCTGACATGAAACATGAATACTTGAGCTTCTGAGGTGGGAGCATCCTTGGGGGTCATTTGGGCCAACCTCACATTAGACAGATGGGGATGTGAAGCCCTGAGGGATGAGGAGACCTGACTCACCCAAGACCTGGAATTGGTGCTGCCAGTCCCTCCCAAGTTGCATCCACTGTTGAGGCTTGTGGTTCCATCCAATTCTTGGGGAACTAGAACCCTTTCTTCAGATAGAACTTCATGTGGAACAGCACCCCTCCTCCCTTCTTCTGGTAAATGGTCACCCTTCTTTGTCTGGGGATTGGCTCCTCTGTCCTACCTTCCCAGCCCCCACTCTTACCGGATGAGATACTTGCTTTATTCAGGGCCCTCCTCTCTGCCACAGTGATTGCTTGTGGGGTGGGCTCATGACTCAAGCCCAGCAAACTAGTGTCTTCTCTGGAATCTTTCTCATTGCAACTGCAGGGTGAGCGTGTTTTTCTCTCTAGTTACGAAGCTGAGAAGATGTGAGCCTGGAAACTGCTGCAGCACATGTCCCCTGACTCCCGGCGGCCACAGAGGCAAGGACTGATAGTGGCTGAAGGATCGTTGGCTTCAGCCCCTCCCAATCGGTGCAAAAGACATAAAACCCCTTCATGGTGGAAATAGATGTGAGTGGGGCTTCTGCCACTTGCTACTCTAAGGATCTAACTGATACAGACGGGGTCCAAGAGCCGGAAGAACATGGGAACTCAGCCTGGTGAGCTCACTGGAGGAACCATCTCCAGTTAGGTGGTGCTGAACACTGTGCTAACGGGATTCTGACAAGCGGACGGTCTGAAACCCAGAAATGGCTCAGGATCCTTCCTTCTTGCCCTGGGTGACGCCACATGTGGGAGGTAGACATGCAGACCCTCCAGGCTCCTCTCCCACGCCCAGCACCATGGACACTTCCCCAGCCTGCCACGCTTTCCTTGCCACCATGCTTTTGCACATTTGCTCCCAAGGACAGGCCCTCCTGCCCCCCTTGCCTATCATTTTGGACAAGTCCAATTCTCTTTGTGACATCAATCACAATCAATCAGTAGTTGTGTGTGGCACCTGAGTTGAAATTGTCAGCTTAGGATGGTCTCCCAACTAGACTTTGAGCTATTTAAGGTCAAGGACCATGGATCAGTCTCCCCAGTGCCCAGCCCTGGGCCTAGCATGAGGTAGTATCAGTCATTCAACAAATATTTACCGAGTGCCTACTAGGTGCTAGGCACAATTTGAGATGAGCAAGATGGGGGAGGCCTCTGCACATATAGAACTTACAGTCTCTGTGCGGGTGTGGGGAGAACAGACAATAACCAGGGACCACAACACACAAGAACATTACATGGCATATTAGACAATGAGTGCTTTGGAAAAAATCAGAAGGGGAGGAACTGCCAGACCTGGCTCAGGCAGGGTGGCTTCAGAGCCCAGACAGTGGTAAGAGGGACTGGGATGCAGGGGTCGGGTTGTGATTGTAAACGGGGTCAGTGTGGGGCCTCTTGAGAAGTGGAACCCTGAGCAGGGCGGGAGCTACGTGGGGTCTGGAAGGCACTTTCCAAGCAGGGGCAGCGGCCCAGCTTGGAGGCCGGAGCAGGGTAAGGGGTGAGGGCGGCAGGGCTGGGGCTGCAGAAGGGAGCCAGGGCAGAGGGTAACCGTGCAGGCGGAGGGGAGACATACTTAAGAAGCTCAAGAAAGAACTTGTTGGACAAATTGAATTGAAATCTGGGAAGACTTATTGTCTAGGTAGCAAAAGTGACAAATAGTTAAAATGGGGGAACTCAGGTGACAGTTCATGGCTGAATACCCAAAACATCAAAACCCAGCTCGGTGCCGTTGAGTCGATTCTGACTCGTGGTGATCTCGTGCTACCGAGTAGCACTGCTCCATCGGGTCTTCTCGCTGTAACGAGCATGGAAACAGATCATTGGGCCCTTCAGGTTTGAACTGCCAACCTCGTAGCAGAGCACAAACTGTTGGCACCACCCAGGGACCTCACGGCTGCATCATGTCTGGGAAAGATTGTTTGAAATAAGTCAAGGAGGAGGCCAGGGGGAAGGTTCTCACAGGCAGTGTCTAACCTGGGACTGGGATGCGTGTCCACTTTGGAGCACAGTGTGGGGAGCATGAGTACAGGCAGCAGAGCCTGACCTTCGGGGCCCTGATGTGGCGCTTTGTACGCCGCTGCCGCTCTCTGGCCTCAGTCTCTCCCGCTGCAGAGTGGAGGGGCTGGTGCTTCGTCCGCTCCCTGGGCCCTAGCTTGTGGCTCCCTCACTCCTTTGAAGAAGCTCTTCTCTCCTTGCCGCCTCTGATCTCCAGCGCAGCGGCGTGGGGACAGAATCTCAGATGATTCCAAACTGTATCTTCACCATAAAACAAATATTTTGAAAAGCCCTTTGATGTCACTTTAATGCAGTATGGAAAACACCGTTCAGCTGCCCCCGCCCCCCGCATTTTTAATTTCATCCTTTTTGCTATTTTCTTTTTTCTCCTTTAACGCTTGTGTTTGCTTTCATGTTACACGTTATTTATTTAGTTGCTTGTCAATTAGTGTCTGTTCTCCAAGCAACAAGCACATTAGCAGCTGC
>NW_006921624.1:5085280-5087162 GCF_000298275.1 Orycteropus afer afer
GTTCCCTCTTTTCTCCAATATTCTCACGTGGGAGGCCCTAAGGGAAAACCAGAGGGTTGGACTGGAGGGACACAAGATTCCTCAGCTGGGTGTGCCAACCCCTCCCGATGCAGAGGCCAGTGAGATGCTGTGAAAACCCAAGGCAGAGCATGCCTCCTCTGCCCCAGCGCTGGCTGCCCATTCACTTGGGCCCGGCCCTGTGGTCCTGCCTAAGCTCCTCCCTGCTGCTCTTCTCTCTCAAACACACAGCCAGGCCACTCACGCCCCTCAGGTGTCCGGCTCAGCCTAGGACACTCTCACAGGTGCATTCGCCATTCTCCCGCTGATCGCTGATCGCTGATTGAGATCTGCTCCCATCTCCCCTCCTGAAGAAGCTTTGTGCCCCGTTAAATCCTCCCACCTGCTCACCTCCCCACTCTCTCTTCCTTCTTGCCATAGATTTTCACCCTCTGATGAAGGCGAGAACTTGCTGTTTATTGGCCTGTGTTCTCTCACTGCTGGAATCTAAGCAGGGGTGTTTGTTGTGGTTCATGGATGTGTCCCAAGGGCCCAGAAGAGTGCCTGCCACCTAATAGGAGCTCTGTAAATATTTGTTGAGGGGTGACCCTGGGTCAGGGAAGGATAAGCTCATGGAACAGCAGGTGTGAGGTCTAGAAGGGCTCTCAGGAGTGGTTTAGTGCGAGGCCTACATTCCTGGGCGGGAGGCTGAAGGCCCCAGAGAGGAAGCAGTTCATTTGAGGCCCTGGTGCCACCCAGTCAGGTCGGATGCAGTACCTCCAAGTGACAAATTGGCGTTGAGGTGGGTGCCTGGCGTAAAATGAAATTGCTTATCAGAGGAATATTGCTAAAAGTAAAATAAATTAGACTCCGCACTGACGTCTTAATTTTTAAAAATTAATTAAGAATAAAAAGAAGATGCATCGCGAAGGAAGGGCGAAGTCTAATTTTGACAGACAGGAATTAATTCCTCAGTTCAGGGCTTCATCAATGGGCCTGAAGTACAAATTGCTCCTTTGCAGGGCCTGAGATTCCCTGGAGTCTTTGCATGGCACCAGTGGGGTCTGGGGGCTCTTACAGGGAGGGGTGCTGGGGACCAGCGCCCGGCATCCTGAGCACGGCCTCCTGGCTGTATTGCTCTGGCTTTTGGAGTGATGATGCCTGTGGAGTGTGGTGGGGTGGCTCCTGGTCAGGGAGGTACATGGATCCTTGGAGCTGAGCACCCTCTGTGTGCCGGCCAGGGCAGGGTGCTGGCATGAGGGCTGGAAGGGTGCTGGATGCCCATGGAGATCGGGACTGAACCCCTGCCCTCGCTGGGCTCCAGCATGCCACCCCCCACATCAGGAGGTTCACAGATACGCTGTTGCCATTTAAGCTTCAGACCCTTCCAGTTTCACCAAGTGTCCCCGTGATGTCCTTGGTAGCAAGAGGTCCCGGGATCAGTGTCATGTGTGCTGAAGTTAGTTGTCACATCTCTTTAGTCTTCCTCAGCCTGGAACAATTCCTTAGTCTGCCTTATACGTTCATGACCTTGACATTTTTGAAGTTATTTTCCAGAATGTTCATTAGTGTGTTCTGTGTGATGTTTCTTCTGATTAGCATCAGGTTATGCATCTTGAAGGGGCATCGCTGGAGTGACACTGTGTCTTTTCAGAACATCCTGTTGAGCTGTGGGTGATTTCGATAAGTCTTGTTACTGGGGATGGTCTTTTGGATCACTTGATCAAAGTGGTGTCAGTAGGTTGCTGTAACTCAATTGCATTCATTGTGAAAGTACTCCTTTTCCTTTTGTAATTAGTAATCATTTTGTGAGGTGTTTTAAGACTATGTAAATACCCTTTTTCTCATCAAACTTTCCATTTATTAACTTGTATATAAACCAAAA
>NW_006921624.1:5087501-5088723 GCF_000298275.1 Orycteropus afer afer
AGCCTCACAACAGCACACAAGCCACCAGGGTAGACAAACTGACAGAGGAGTGGTGGATGGCACACGACTGGGCAGTGTTTCGTTCTGTTGTCCGTAGAGTCGTCATGAGTTGGAACTGACTCAAAGGCACCTAACAACATACATCTATATAGACTCAGGTTGTCCCTGGGTGGCACAAACGGTTAAGTGCTCCACTATTAGTTGACACGTTGGCAGTTTGAACACCCTCAGAGGTGCTTTGGAAGACAGGCCTAGTGACCTGCTTCCAAAAGTCCACAGCCTTGAAAACCCCTGCAGCCCTTCTACTCTGCACACATGGGCCACCATGAGTCAGAATCAACTTGATGGGAAATAGCAACAATAACAGTACAGGCTCAGGCTTTTCTGTCGTATTCTTTCTATTCTTCTGCTTCCATCATTGTTTACACTGATGTTCACATTGCCCGAGCTTGGCCAGGGGGAGCACCAGCAAGCTGGTGCCTGTGTCATTGTGACAAGAACACTTGACTTTTTGAAACACTTTCATTTCCAAGCCCCACAGGAGCCCCATGACTCACTGTGCCCATTGTTTATATGAGGAAATGAGATTGTTCTCTCTACTTCCCCTTTTGGCTTCAAGTCTAGCCCTTTGCAAAGGTGCTTGCTGGACCTTGTGCCCAGAGCCCTTGATGGAAAAGACTGAGGAAGAGGAAGCCAGTTCAGTGACCGCATCAATGGGACCCTTGGAAGCAGGCTGGCCTCCCTTTACGCTGTGTTCTTGCAGATAGAGTCCTAGTTGTGGGGCTCAAACTCAACCATCAGACCCAGAAAGGTCTTTGAAGATCCTCCACAACCCAAAGAAGGGAAGGTACTTGCCTAGTGTCACACAGCATGTTAGTGGCAGAACCACAACTAGACCCCAATCGCCTCTTTCCTAGCCCAAACCCTGGAATAATGGGATATGGAGGTATGTCCAACTGCATGAGGACCCCTGGTCATGAGAAAACTTGTGAATGTGCAGCAAGGCCCCAGTGTGAGCTCCATTTCTGACTTATAGGATAGATGTGGGCTCTAGGATCTCTCTGGCTCATCCTCTCTGACCCGGTGACCTCTTCTGGTATCCCCTCCCCCAGCAGGAAGGACTTCCTGGAGCAGATTCCTGGGAGCCTTACATATGCAGACACAGAGTCAGCAGGCACCTTTGCTCTGGGGTTTGAGTTTAACATAGCCTTTTATTTTGGAG
>NW_006921624.1:5089468-5090518 GCF_000298275.1 Orycteropus afer afer
TATCTAAAATGTTCAACAATGGGAGACCGATTAAGTAAATTTTGGTCCCCTGGAGTACTATGCTGGCAAAAAATAGACATGTATTTAAAGAATTTTTAAAGAAATGGGGATATGCTCACAATATAATGCTGAATGGAAAAATCAGGGTGCAGTCTATGATAGGATTTCAGGGGTGATCATGAACAAGTGGAAGGCAGTCAGTCTTCCAAGATAGTAACAGCGTTTAAACCTGGGTTGGGAGTGACTCTTCTTTCTTTCTTTATCTTGCTATGTTTTCTGCAATAAACAATATTACTTATATTACTCACAATAAACACTATTAGGAGAAATAATATTACTTTTATAATAATAAAAAAAACCCATAAAAGTTTACAGAAGGAACTCAGCACCACATAATTTGAGAGAATACTATCAGTGTAAAGCCATTAAGATTCCTCCCACGGTGGTTTTTCATGCTACATGCAGAGGACAGATCATCCGAATCATATCCTGCTCCCTGCAAAAATCCCCTTCTCCCCTACATGAGGATGGCGTTTATGAAGGTACTTAGTGTTGAAAGAAGAATTAGCCAGACAGGTGAGGAAGAGGAGGGAGAGAAAGAGGGTGAAACAGTCACGATTCCAGCTGAGTGCCTGTGCCCACGGGGGCAGTTGTTTGGAAGGAACTGTTGTGAATAGAGCCCACTCGCACTGCTTATGTCTACACCTGTGGCATCTGAGAGGTGGCTGGACAGGGCTAAGGGTAGAGTGTGTGGTCAGAGAACAGAACTGGTTTAAGTGACCAACTCAGGGGCTGAACTAATCAACAACAGCAAAAAATCGGCACAGTTTATAAATTACATTTTCATTATTTCACCACCTCAATGTCCCTGTGTGGTAGACTAGTATTCTCTCTGGGTAATGAGGAAGCTATAATCAGAAAGGTTAAGAATCTTGTCCAAGTTGCACAGCTCTGTATAGCAGGATTTACAGGATTTGGACTTCAGTCTGCATGTCCAAGGGTCAAGTTCTCTCTGTACCCCTTATGATCATCACCCTAATCACTTCTGAG
>NW_006921624.1:5091456-5097622 GCF_000298275.1 Orycteropus afer afer
TGCAGAACGAAGATAGAGTGATCTACTTCTGTAAAGATTTGCAGCCTCGGAAACTCAATGGGAGTCGCTATGAGTTGGATTCAATTCGATGGCAGTGAGTTTCTTACCTTCTACCTCTCCTCTCCTTTACTGAGTAGTTATATATTATTATTCTTAGTTTTTCTACTGGCTGCCTTTGTAACTTTCAGTAATATAGTAAGTCTCTGTGTCTTGATTTATTCCTTTTGAACTGTAGTTATTGATCTCTGCTATGAAAAATAAAGAAATCAGAGCATTTACCCTTCATTCCATGTCTCCTCCCACCCCCCCTTCCTTGTTGAATAATTATTCTTAAACGCTGTCAAGGTTCATAACATTTACGTTCATTCTGTTATCACAATGGTCTTTCATGATTTCTTTATAGGTTGATTTAAAAAATTTAAACCCAATGAAAATATCATTTATTCTCTTTAGATTATGGAAATATTCACTGCAGAACCAAGGGATGTGTAAATGTGTAGAGAAGAGAAGGTAATCCTCTGTCTTGAAACCCTTATTGCTCAAAGGCAATGTTCTACATATCAAAGCTAGCGGCCTCTCTCGTAATTTGGCTTGAATTTTCCTCTTTCTTAATTTACATTTAGCTGCTATTTTTTCCGGTATCAAATCTTTTCCCCTTCCCTGTGTGTCTTTAAGAAGTTCTGGTGGTGCAGTAGTTAAAACACTCAGTTGCTAACCAAAAGGTCAGTGGTTTCAACCTACCAGTCACTCTTTGGGAGAAAGATGAGGCAGTCTGCTTCTGTAAAGATTTACAGCCTTGGAAATCCTTTGGGGCAGTTCTAGTCTGTCTTATAGGGTTGGAATCAACTCTATGGCTGTGGGTTTTATGTGTCTTTAAAATATTTCTTAAATTATTATTTTGCTATACCTAAAACTCACTGCTGTCGAGTCGGATGCAACTCATAGCGACCCCTCCTTGGGTTTCTGAGGTGGTATCTCTACAGAAGGAGCTTTGGTAGCGTAGTGCCTAAGGCATCTGACTGCTAACCAGAAGGCTGCAATTCAATTCAAACCCACCAGCCACTCCTTGGAAGGAAGGTTGGGCAATCTACTTCTGTAGTGATACTGCCTCGGATACCCAAGGAGGGGTTGCTATGAGTTGGATCCGACTTAACGGCAGTGAGTTTGGTTTTTTGGTTTTTATCTCTACAGAAGTAGATTGCCCCATCTTCCTTCGGTGGAGTGGCTGGTGGGTTTGAACCCCCAGCCTTCTGGTTAGCAGTCAAGTGCCTTAGGCAGTACGCCACCAGAGGTCCTATTATTTTGTTATAGATACTTCTAAATAGGCATATTTTAAAATTTTGGGACAGAGGTGATAAGTGTATCGGAGTTCTTGAGAATCGTAAGATATCTTATTTTGCCTTCAGCCTTCTTTGGTAGTTTGTCTTCTGCTTGTTTGTATAGAAACCTGGATTTTTGCAAAACTTTTTCCTCATAACTTAGAGGCTGTGGTAGACTGAATAATGGCCCCAAAGACATCCATGTGGAACCTGTGAATGTTGCCTTGTATGACAAAAGGGACTTTGCAGATGTGAGTAAGTTAAGGATCTTGAGCTGGGGAGGGTGTCCTGGATCTTTGAGTGGGTCCTACATGTCATCACAAGTGTCCTTGTAAGAGGGAGGCAGAGGGAAGCTTGCCTCCAGAGGCAGGGATGCTGTGAACACTGAAGCAAGATGCTATGTGCTGGCTTTGAAGACAGGAAGGGGCCACGAGCTAGAGAGTGCCAGGGATGACAATCTGGAAGCCTGAGAAGACAAGGAAACAAAATACCTTCTGCCCCAGCATCTCTGGAGGGGGCACAGCCATGCTGACACATTGGCTTGGGTCCGGTAAAACTGACTTGGGCCTCTGAACTCCAGAACTGTGAGAGAATAAAAGTGTGTTGTTTTAACCCAGGTTTGTGGAAATTTGTTGCAGCAGCCACAGGAAATGAACACAGAGGCCTTGCTCCATGCCTACAGCTTGGCAGAGAGCAGGAGTGAGCTATGGGCCATCTCTGTAGCTGTGACTCTTCTCTCCGGAAATCTGTAGGCTTTTTTCTTTATCCTCAGCTTGCAGACATCTCACCAGGAAGTGTCCAGTGTGGGCCTCTTTCATTCTTCCTGCTTGACCTGTGAGGTGCAGCCATTCCTGAAGTCCTAGGTACAGCTCCTGATGAATCACCTGCCAACACCCCGTGGCCAGTGCTGCTCCTTGCACTGGGACTTGGAGCCTGGGTCTTCCCTCAGCCTTCCTGCAAATCCTGTGGTTAGTTTTGACACCTTGGACTATGGCTTCCTCTGTTTTCCCTCTCTCAATCCATCCGGGCACTTAGAATGTTATTTTATTTTATTTATTATTATTATTACAAATGTTTCCAAACATACTCAAAATTAGAGGCCAGTACAATGAACTCCCCGATGCCATCATCCACAGTTATCAGTCTTGCCTGATTTGCTTCACTCTCCCTTTTTTATGTTTTCTTTGCTAAATCAGTACTTTCTTTTAACTGTGCTTCTCAATATTTAATATGCTAAGGGGTCACCTGGGATCTTGTTAAATTGAAGCATCTGATTCAGGAGGTCTGTGGTGGACCTGAGAATTTGCATTTCTAACGAGCTCCCAGGTGAAGCTCACATGGCTAGTCTCCAGCTGCACTTGAAGTTTTAAAGCAAATCTCAGACGTGATATAGTTTTATCCTCACTTACTTCCATATATACACTGCTAAAAGTTATAGAATTGGTGCATCTTTAAAATAATTAAGCACGCATGCATACGTGTTTTTGGTTTACATGTTGTCTTGTCCTTTTCCCTCTACTAAACTGTATACGGTCCTTAAAGACAAGGCCCATACCAGTAACTTCCTGTGTATCCTCTCCATCTCATGTGGGGCTTCTCCCATCTTTGTGCTACTTCTGTCCCTTTCCACTGACCTGAGAAGATTAAGAATTAATTCTCTTGCTGACAATAAAACTTCTCTTTCTCCTAATCATTGACTTGCTGCCATGGATTGAGTTGTGTCACCCAAAATATATGTAGACTTGTCTGGGCCATGATTCTCAGTGACTTGGCAGTTATATAATGATGTAATTTGACAGTTATATACTGATGCAATCATCCCCATGATGCGATCTGATGTAAGCAGCCAATCAGCTGTAAAGGGATTCGGATGGACTGCAACACCCTTATTCAGGTCATAGTCTTGATGTAACATAAGGGAAGTTTCCATGGGGTATGACCTAGATCAGCTTTTATCTTACAAGTGATAAAAGGAGAGAGAAGTGAGCAGAGAGGAAGACCTCATTACCACTAAGAAAGAAGAGCAGGAGAGAGGCCTGTTGTTTGGACCTGGCCTGCACTGAGAACTTTCTAGACCAAGGGAAAGATTGAGTCAAGGACATTCCCCTAGAGCTGACAGAGAAAAATTCTTCCCCTAGAGCTGGTGCTCGGTATTCAGACTTTTAGCTTCCTAAATTGTGAGAGAATAAATTTCTGTTTGTTAAAGCCATCCACTTGTGGTATTTCAGTTATAGCAGCACTAGAGAATTGAGACACTGCCCAAATCACTGCTTGCTCTATTCTTTCAAGATCCCAAGCATGGTGATAACATGAGGAGGGGTCACAGTATAGTGGAGGGAGTATTGGGTTAGGAGGCAGAAGGGCTGGCTCCAGGTCTATTGCTAATGATGTGGGTCCTCGGGCGAATTTCACCTGTTCTTGGCCTTGGTTAGTTTGCCTCCACTAGCTTCTGCACTCAGGATGCTTCCTTCAAGCTGCCAGGAGTGGCTTCTTTTAGCCTCTATTTCTTTGGCTTCCTATGTGCTCATCTTGAAGCCAGCTGGTCTCATTTTCCCCTTCTCACTGCAAGATCCAGGCTGACAGCTCTCTGGACTCTGTGTCAAAGGAAAGGCAAGGGCACAAGAAAGCTGTCTGCATCATGAGTGCAATGCACTTAAGAGGATGGACATCATGTGAAAACCCAGACCTAGGAAGGGACCATAAATGCCACCTCTCACCTCCTCTGCATGGTCAATGCCCTCAGACCCTAACCTCTGGTGAGGTCCCATACAGTACTCAATGGCCCATTCATAGGCTCTGCCAGGCCCGTGGCAGGTGCAGAAGAGAAACTTACTCTCATACCTGCAGAGTTTACCCCTGGACCCATGGGGTCCAAATTTCCCTAGACCAGTGGGTAGACAGAAGCTCCTAGCAACAAGGTGGTAGACATCAGATCCAGCAAGGGCACCCTGGGGATTGTGTCTTGGATGTTTTTAAGTGTCATGATCCGGGAAGAGATTCCATCCAGAAGAGCTGCTCTAGATGAGCACCTGTGGGACACTGGGAACCAGTCCAGGAGCTGGAATCTCAGTGGCATTCAGGGGTATAGAGTCCAACTAAAGTGACCAATGACGCTTCTTCAATATTTGGCCAATAGATCAGTGTTGTTTTTTATTCTTCTCCGAAAGATAATTTGGGACCTCTGAAAAAAATATTGCCAAATAAATCAAAGAGAATATTGTTCAAAACTCAGAAGATGTGAGACCTCTGAGAAGTATTTTCTGCAAATCCAGAAAAAAAAGTTCAGAATCTTGTGTGGATCCTCACCTGACTGTAAGGAGACAGTGGTGTTTGAAACATGAGCAGAAATAAGGAGAGAAAAGCTGTGATGAAAAGACACCTTGATGAAATATAAAGTGAGATGGATGAGATAAGGAAGATTTACAAGGGATCAAAAAGGCAATGCAATCATGAAACCTCCCTGGAAGCATCAGGGTGGAATTGACTTTATAGAAAATCAAATCAGTGATGTGGGGGATGATCTTAAAAAGCTCCCTTAGAAGGCAGGAGGAAAGGAAAACGACGAAAGGGATGGGGCAATAATAGATATTATGGTGGTTCCTGAGGAAAGATCAGGACAGTTGGCACGGAGGCAGTAACGAAAACAGGCTTCATGTCCTCCCTACAGAAAATCACGTGGGTCAAGAAGGACCCCTTTTAGAGGATGGTGGAATAAGCAGATGAACAGCACAGACCTCTCCAACAAAGAGAACGGGGACTGTGCTGGTCTGACAAGAAAACACCACCAATGGGATGACCTTAACAAACAGGAGTTTATTCTCTTACAGTTCGGGAGGCTAGAAGTCCAAGTTCAAAGTGCCAAGCTCTAGGGGCTGTGTGAAAGTCCCTTGACCTTGGGCTTCAGCTCTGCCTCTTGCTCCCGGCCCACTGAAGCTTAAGGCATCTCTTCACTCAGGCGGCTACTGGTTGCTGAGGCTAAGAAGCCCAAGGTCGACAAATAAAATGGCACAGTCCGATGTTACCAAACCACATAGTAGGTTTAAGTCCACTGAAAGTCCCAAGGTTGGCAGAGTATGGCAGGCTGCTGAACAACGACACGGCTACACACAGGGTTCAAGCATGCCATAAGCTAGAGACTATCCCCAAGGCTTCTCCTTATATACAGGAGGCAGACTACATCCCAAAGGCAGCTACTCAGCTGCTTGTGGTAGATGCCACCATGGAGTTGATTGCCAGTCTTATCATGGGGAATAACTACCACCAGCTGCCTAGCCACTCAACCAGGCCCAGTCAAGTTGACATACAAATTTAACTACCACAGGAACCAATTAATACAGAAGATAATCTTGGAGTCTTGAGCTCTGAAAGGAAAGATATAGAAGTGGACTAAACTCCAATTAGTAGAAGAACACCCAGAAAGGAGACATATGGAGCTGCAGTCTGTCAGCAATCTGTCGGCATAGGCAACTGGATATTGCCAAATGGTGGTAGGACCTAAGAATTAACCGAACAATCAGCACTGCTAGCCAGGGTCTGCACAGAGGATTTCACTGGTGGTTGGTGAATAAAATGGGAAACAGTGAAGAGAGAGATGGGCTGAGCTAGGCACTTTCAACTGTCGGGGGAATGCAGCCATTTTGAATGTTTAGAAGTGGTTCCACCATTTTGTATATTTAAAGTGACAGTGCTTCCTCAGATTCCAGGGACCTAAGAATAGGCTCCACTTGCCAGGAACCACAAGGACACTCTGGACACCAACGACTGGAAAGGTGCCATATTCCCCTTGTTACTCTTATACCACACACCCTCTTGGTGAATGGAGGTGTGGCCATCCCTCACTCCCACCC
>NW_006921624.1:5099197-5100151 GCF_000298275.1 Orycteropus afer afer
AGTACAACCAATAAGAATAAGCTCTGATTTCTCAGCAGAAACCATGCAAGTGAGAAGGCAATGGGATGGTATATATATAACCCTGAAAGAGAAAAATTTCCAACCAAGAATTATAAACCCAGCTAAATTGTCCTTCAAATATGATGGTGAAATTAGGAGATTTACAGATAAGCAGAAATTAAGGAAATTTGTTAAAACCAGACCAACCTTACAAGAGATACTAAAGGGAGTCCTTTGAACAGAGGACCAATAATAGCAAACAACAACCGACTATTAAAACAAGATGACATAACCCAGAAACCAATACCATTATGGAAGTATCCAAAGTTAAATAAGCTTACAAGATTGTAAACAGTGAACCAGAGACATCAATTGGCAAATGAAGACAACTACAAACACAAAAGAGGGAAAAAATAGTAGTTACAGAACTTCTAAATGGTGAGGAAGTCAAGAGAGTTGCAAGATAGAATGGACTGTTCTAATCTCGGGGAAAAAATTATAAATCACAGGGTAACCTCAAAGAAAAATGATAAAACTTCACTTCACAATAAAGAAGACAAGAACAAATATTTAGCAAATATTAAAACAATAGCAACAAAGGAAATGATAATATGATTCATAAACATAATGAGCTCAGCACAGAAAATTATATGGAACAAAGACATCAGGACACCATGAAAAAACACATAACAAAATGATGGCAACCAATTCCTACTTGTCAATAATTACACTGAATGTTAATGGATTAAATGCACCACTCAAGAGATGGAGAGTTGCAGACTGGATAAGCAAACACAACCCATCAATATGCTGTCTACAAGAGACACACCTTAAAGGCAAAGACAAAAATAGACTACAAATCAAAGATTAGAAAAAGATTTATAAAGCAAATGGCAACAAAAAAGAGAAGGAGTGGCAAAATTAATTTCTGATCAATCGGACTTTAAGACAAAA
>NW_006921624.1:5101298-5105935 GCF_000298275.1 Orycteropus afer afer
GATACTGCCTCGGAAACCCAAGGAGGGGTCGCTATGAGTCGGGGCCGACTGGACGGCAAACAACAACAACAACATGAAGGAGCTCTGGTAGTGTAGTGCCTAAGGCACTTGACTGCTAACTAGAAGGTTGCAGTTCAAACCCACCAGCCACTCCTTTGAAGGAAGGTTGTGCAATCTACTTCAGTAGTGATACTGCCTCAGAAACCCAAGGAGGGGTCGCTATGAGTTGGGTCCAACTCAATAGCACATAACAACAACATGAAAAACTGTACTCTAACAAATTTGAAAATTTGGAAGAAGTCCTGGCCCAGATGGTTTCACTGGAGAATTCCACCAAACTTTCAGAGAACTGACACCAACTATTCCAAAACATAGAAAAGGATGGAATTCTCCCAAATTCATTTTATGAAGCAAGCATAACCTTGATACCAAAACCAGGCAGACATCACTAAAAAGGATAACTACAGACCAATATCTTTCATGAATATAGATGCAAAAATCTTCAACAAAATCCTAGCCAATAGATTCCAACAACATATCAAGAAAATCACTCATTGTGACCAAGTGAGGTTCATATCAAGTATGCAAGGATGGTTCAATATTAGAAAAACAAGCAACACATCCACCCACATAAATAAAAAATAGGAAAAGAACCACACAATCATATCAATTAATGCAGAAAAGGCATTTGATAAAATCCAACACCCATTCCTGATCAAAATTCTCAGAAAAATAGGAACAGAAGGGACATTCTTCAACATAATAAAGGGCATATATGCAAAACCAACAGTCAACAGTATTCTCAATGGAGAGAGACTGATACTATTCTCCTTGTGAACAGGAACCAGACAAGGATGCCCTCTATCACCACTTCTATTCAACACTGTATTGGAAGTGCTAGCCAGGGCAATAAGGCAAGAAAGGGAAATCAAAGGCATCTAAATTGGTAAGGAAGAAGTCAAACTATCCCTATTTGCTGATGATATGATCCTATACCTAGAAAACCCAAGAGATTCAGTCAAAAATCTACTGGAACTAATTGAGAGATTTAGCATCGTGGCAGGATACAATAACATCCAAAAATCAGTTGGATTCCTCTACTCCAGCAAAGAGATTGCTGAAAAAGAAATAAGGAAATCAATACAAGTTACAATGCAGCAGCAGCAGCACACTGCCATTGAGTTGGATCCAACTCATAGCGACCTCTTCTTGGGTTTCCGAGGCGATATCACTACAGAAATAGATTGCCCAACCTTCCTCCCAAGGAGTGGTTAATGGGTTTGAACAGCCAGCCTTCTGGTTAGCAGTCTGGTTACCACCAGAGCTCCTACAATTTATAATAGCTAACCCCCCAACAACAACAACAAAAAAAAAAAAGGCAAAAAACTTGGGAATAAATCTTACCAGGGACACAAAAGAACTGTACAAAGAAAATTATAAAAGACTACTTCAAGAAATGATAAAAGATCTACATAAATGGAAGAACATCCCATGCTCTTGGATAGGAAGACTGAACATGGTAAAAATGTCAATTCTACCCAAAGCAATTTGTACATTCAATGCAATCCTAATCCAGATCCCATAAACATTCTTTAAGGATATGGAAAAAACAATCACTAACTTTATATGGGAAGGAAAGAGACCTTGGATAAGCAAAGCATTATTTAAGAAGAAGAACAAAGTAGGAGGTCTCACACTTCTGGATCTTAAAACCTATACAGCCACAGTAGTCAAAACTGCCTGGTATTGGTACAATGACAGACATATAGACCAATGGAATATAATTGAGAACCCAGAAATAGATCCATTGACCTGCTGTGGTCAGCTGATTTTTGACAAAGGGCCAAAATCCATTAAATGGGGAAGAGATTGTCTGTTTAACAAATGGTGCTGGCAAAACTAGATATCCATTTGCAGAAAAATGAAACAACATCTGTACCTCACACCATACACAAAAACGAACTCCAGATGCATCAAAAACCTAAATGTGACATCTAAAACTATAAAGTTCCTCAAGGAAAAACTAGGAGCAAATTTAGGGGCCCTAATATATGGCATAAATAGACTATCAAGCATGACCCAAAATGCACAAACAGCAGAAGAGAAACTAGGTGAATGGGACCTTCTAAAAATTAAATTTTTATGTACTTCCAAAGACTTCTCCAAAAGATTCAAAAGATAACCTACAGATTGGGAAAAATATTCAGCAATGACATAGCTGACAAGGGACTTATCTCTAGAATTTATAGAAAACTCCAACACCTCAATAACAAAAAGACAAATAATCCAATTAAAAATGAGCTGAAGACATGAATAGACATTTCACCAAAGAGAACATTCAGGTGACCAACAAACATATGAAGAAACTCTCATGATCATTAGCCATTAGAGAGATGCAAATCAAAACAACAATGAGATAACGTCTTGCCCCAGCACTAGTAGCAAAGTTCAACAAGACAGAAAATAACAAATGCTGGTGAGGATGTAGAGAGACTGGGACTCTCATACACTGCTGGTGGGATTGTAAAATGATACAACCACTGTGGAAAGTGGTATGGCAATTCCTTAAAAGGCTGGAATTAGAAATACCATGTGATCCAAGCATTCCATTACACTAGGTAGATATTCTAATGAAGTGAGAACCAGGACAAGAACAGATAACATGCACACCCGTGTTCATCACAGCATTATTAACAATAGCCAAAAGATGGAAATAACCTAGGTGTTCATCAATTGAAGAGTGGATAAGCAAACTATGGTACATACACATAATGGAATACTATGCAACCCTAAAGGATAACGTAGAATCGGCAAAATGCTGCATAATGTGGATGAACTTGGGGGACGTTATACTGAGTTAAGTAAGTACTCTTCACTTCAGACGGAGGAAGTAGGAGGGGAGCTTTTGCATTGGGGTAAATTGTAGTCAGTCACAGGACAAATACTGTAGTAGTCCATTATTGTAAAAAGTCAAGGAAAGGCTCATATATGGAAGGAAATTTTCTCCGTTGGTTATCAGAGGTGGGAGGGGAGGGAAGGGAACACTGTTAGGTAGAGACAAGTATTGATCTGGGTAAAGAGAAGTGCAATGTACCAAATGTGAGTGATCAACATGGTGGCATTGAAGAAGAGGAAGACATAGAGAAGTGCATGGGAGGTACAGACAAGAAAGATGAAGCCTTTTGCACATGCAGTACTGCATTGTCAGTGAAGGCAAACATGGATATATGGGAGGATAGATGGGTGGACCGGCTGAACAATTAGGTATGTCTATGCAGGGGGGAGTGTGCCCAAGACCATGTAGAGGGGTGGCAGACAAAATGTTTCTACAAGTGTATTTGTATGTTCTGTAAGAATTCCCAGGTATATAGTAGAGCTGACAAGGGACAAGGTTATAGTCACTTCTTGGTCACAGCCAGCTACCCAGAGAGAGCAAGTAGTTGAACCTGTGGGCTCAGGACCATAGTCATAAGGGACATCAAGCTCAATTGGCATAACATACTACACAAAACATTGTTCCATATCCTACTTTGGTGAGTAGTGACTGGGATTGTAGAAGCTTACAAGCGACCATCTAAATGCAACAATGGGTCTCTCCTCATCCAGAGCAAAGAAGAATGAAGAAAACCAAAGACACATGGAAACAATTAGTCCATGTGACTGGTACACCATGCGATCCTCAGCCTATACAACTATGAGACCAGAAGAACTAGATGGTGCCCAGCTACCACTGTCAACCACTCGGAGGGGGATCTCTATAGGAAATCCTGGATGGAGAACAATGTGGAACAAAACTCAAAATCACTGAAAGAAAGGACCAGGTTTGCTGTTCTGATGGAGACTGATGGAAGCATTGAGACTATGACCCCTAGTTGCCTTCACGTCTGGAATTGGACACAGCCCTGTAGCTTCCAGGCAAACAAAAGACAGGCCTATGAGCTGAACATTTACATTAGGTAGATACACTCCTTGGAGAGATAAATCACAGGAGAATAAAAAGGCAATGTAAAAATAAAAATAAAAAGGAGACAGCTCAGGGGGCAGGAGTCCATGGGAGGGAAGGATACAGGGACGAGGTAACTATGGGGAGGAAATAGGAGGGGAGCTGTTGCATTGGGGTAAATTGTGGTCATTGTCATGAGACAAAGTGAGCTGCTGTATGGCAAGTGAATTTGCACTGTAAACTTTCACCCAAATCACAATAAAAGTTTAAAAGAAAAAAAAAGGACCCCTTTCCTGACAAAGCCAATGGAAAGAGACACATACTTTGATAAAGCCTAGACAATGCTTTGCAGTACAAGGTAAAAACTATTAACTTACAAGGATTCAAGCAGGAAAGAGCAAAACTTCTAAGAGGTGACCCACCAAGGAACAAAAGTGGGATTGGCTTGGGACTTCCCTTGTAACAATGGACCAGAGTCTACAGATTTTGAAAAGGCCCAGTGATTTTCTATTCTTCCAATCAATCTTATATAGAGAAAGGCAAATGAAAGATCACTTCCCCCATTCATTGATCAATTCATTTGGTCTTTATTGCAAACCTACTTTTTGTCATGCACTGTGCTGGGGATATGATGGTGAACTTGAGAGATGGGGCCTGGCCCATCCATGGAGTTTACATTTTTTTTTTTTTTTTT
>NW_006921624.1:5108250-5132712 GCF_000298275.1 Orycteropus afer afer
TGGTTTTGCATAAATGCCTTTTATTATGTTGAGGAATGTCCCTTCTACTCCTATTTTGCTGAGAGTTTTGATCAGAAATGGGTGTTGGTGGAGTTTACATTTTTGTGGTGGTGGAGGACCCACAGGTTCAGAACACATAACTCCCATGCTGTTATTGTTCTTGTTAGCTGCTGTTGTGTTTGGGTCCTGAGTCATGATGCTCACCCCATGCACAATGGGATCAGGTATGATCTACAGGGGTTTCACTGGCTGGTTGTTAGGAAGTAGGTCATCAGGTCTTTCTTCCAAGTCTGGTCTGATGTGATGTTCAGCATCATAGCAACATGCAAGCCTCCAGTGAGGGTGGTTTCATATGAGTATATTGGCCAGGAATTGGACCAGGGTGTCCTGCACAGAAGGTGAGCCACCACTGCACGCATACCTCTCATGATGCCTGCCCTCGAAATATCTCGGAGGCGTATCAGAAAACTGAGAAGTGAGTCAGAATTTAAGAATGGGTGGACTGTGGGATACGACTGGGAGGTCTTATTGCATTGCCGGCATTCTGCATTATCACTCGTGGACTCCACTACCAAGATGGAGAGCTGGCCCTCGTTCCTCTTCTTATACTTCCCTTCATTCCCCTGTAGCAGGAAACAGGTTTCTTGAGCCATTTTATTCTGTACTCTCCAGTTCAGACGGACTCCCTTGATCCGTGTGATAATCTCTTAAAATAATAGCTGGTGCTATTCTCTTCTGACAAATTTTTGACAATGGTAAACTATTTACAGGGTTGGGATCCTGGGCTATGACCATTTCTAAGCCAAATTCCCTTTGCTCTCTCTCAAAGTTTAACATTGAGTTTACATTCACCGTTAAATTTGATTATTGCCCTCAAAGTTGTCTCTCTGCATGTTTGAAACTGGCAGAAGCCAATAAATCGTCCAGGGGCAGAAATCACCTTTCATCAAACCCCCTTCCTATTGGTCTCTATCTTTGCTAAAAATCGTACAGCACCATCCCAACACTGTTTCAAAATAAAATAAAGTGAAGCATAGGGGGAAAAGAATAGAGGGAAAGGCATCAAGATGCTCACTGTGATCACCTCTAGGTTTTTTTTGTTTTTCTTTTTTTGTTCTTTACACAGAGTGAGTCTGTTCCCAGGTTCTGGCTTGGCTGACTTCGGTGGAGCCACCCCCTCAGGGAGGAAATCCTTTGAGGTAAGTGTGGGGGATGCAATCGTTTAATGCTTGACTGCTAACAAAAACCCATCAAGTTTCTCCAACAGGGAAAGACTTGACTCCCATAAAGATTACAGCCTAGAAAACCCATAGGATCTCTAGGAGTTGGAATTGACATGATGGCTTTTTTTTTTTTTTTTTTGGGTGGGGGAGGTTGTCTTTTTTTATTTTTATATTTTAGAAATTTTTATTTTTGCAGTGTTTCCTCCAATTTTTTTTTTTTTTTTTTTTAAAGTACGAGTTGTGGAGGAAGATACTGACTTCAGTTGGGCCTTGTTGAGTTAGACGAATCTTAGACATTCAAGAGAGAGGTGGAGATAGTATTCAAAGCTGCGGCCAGATGACGCCATCAGGAAAGTGGGTATGGTGAGAGAAGAGAGGTTGCAGGAACACTACTATTTTGGGGATGGGCAAAGGGGGTCCTGGGGAGGGTCCATGTCTGTCTAATCTAGGGATTCATGCAGATTCTGTTCCCCTTGGCCGTGATACCCACCTGTCTAGTAGTCAAGTAGTTATTTGACACAAAGTATCTCCTCGTGGAAGCACTCCTGCTAGGCATAAAAGCCCAGCCCCTGGGTTTGCCCCAAATCCTGGAGTACCACTGCTATTGCAAGTAAACCTCTCCCTAGCCCATCGCCTACCCAGGAACCTGCCTGCCTTTGGTCCTAAAAGGCCTTGGATTTTAATTCAGGATCCAGTTGATCAATCCCCAGTAACTCCAGCCTCTGAGTCCTCACTTGTCAATAAGGACACCTCCTCCCTTCCTTGCAGATCAGGGCAGACTAATTGGGATTACTGCAATCAGTGTTTGAAGATTGTATGATTAGAGAAATGTACAAATTCAATTTCGCCTGTCTAGATTCAATTCTACGCTAATCAGAAAGATAGAAAACTCCAGTGTAATAATGACAGGGAAAATGACTTTGTTTCTGGTCATTTAAATGTCTCTCACCGTAAACTCTTCCCAGGAGCTATGGCCTCTGGACCTACCTTGCTGAGACTGTGGGATGGGGTGGGTTCGGTGAAGGTTCATTATCTGATCTCAATACATCAATAGCTTCTTTTCCTTTGAATGATGTTTTAGACAGAGTTTGGAACATGATGGAGAATGGTATTGGGAGAATTCATCTCTCTGTCCAGTTCTGAGCCAGGGTCAGGTTTGGATGCTGCCAACACTCGTGGACCCAGGGGTGAGTTTTGGGCCAGAACAGGTCACATAGGGAGTGGCAACCAAGGCTGGTGGAGTGGTGCCTTAATTGCCTAGAACCTCCTGTCTTTATTCCTCCTATTTCCTACACTGGGAATGTACTTTCTCCTTTGCTTCACCTGTTGAACTCTTATTCATCCCTCAAAGCCAGCTAAAAATGTCTGCCTGCCCCCAGCCACCTCCAGGCCAAGAAGATCATGCTCTGCTCTGTCCTGTCACTGCACGCATTATTATCATTTTCTTGCCCTTCCCTCCCAACCATCTGCTTTTCCATGGAAGCCCTGATTAGATCTTTGTCCCCTGTAACTAGTGTTGAGTCTTAGGAAGAAAGTGAGGCAGGCATTATCTCACCATGTAGATTGTGCAAAGGACTAGGGAAATCCTCAGGCCAGTCCCATAGTGTCACATGTTCATGGGTCCCTGAGGCTACCTGGACAGTCAGGGATCTTGGGCATCTGTCCTAGTGGGTGGGGATGTCATAGAGGCCTTTGCTTTTGGAGAGGAATGAGTTCCTATCTTTGTGTCCAGGCCACTGAGTGCGAAGAGGGAGACCAGGCTATGGTGACAGTGGCATGTCACAGGCCTTGCCTGGCCTGGCCTCTTGAGTGGCATGAGTGGCAGCTCTGGAACTAGAGTTTGGGTGTGAGCCCTGGTGCTGCCACTCAGGGATTTCTTTAACCTCTCTGGGCCTCAGTTCCCTCAGTAAGGTGGGGGTAACAACAGTTCTTCCATGGGCTTATTTTGAGGACTAAAGGAAATACCCATGTAAAACACTTGAACAGTGCCTTGCGTGGGATTGTTGTTGTTAGGTGCCATTGGGTCAGCTCTGACTCTTAGCGAACCTGTGTGCAACAGAATGAAACACTGTTCGGTCCTGTGCTGTCCTCACAACCATTGCCATCCTTGAGCCCATTGTTGCAGCCACTGTGTCAATCCATCTTGTTGAGGGTCTTCCCCTTTTTTTGCTGACCTTCTACTTTACCAAGCATGAGATCCTTCTCCAGGGACTGTCCCCTTAAGATAACATGACCAAAGTATGAGAGATGAAGTCTGGCCATTCTTGCTTCTAAGGAACACTCTTGTACTTCCTCCAAGATAGATTTGTTCATTCTCCTAACAGTCCATGGTACATTCAATATTCTTTTCCAACACCACAATTCAAATGCATCAATTCTTCTGCAGTCTTCTTTATTCATTGTCTAGCTTTCACATGCATATGAGGCTATTGAAAATACCATGGCTTGAGCCAGGCACGCTTCTGTCTTCAAAGTGACATCTTGGTTCTTTAACTCTTTAAAGAGTTCTTTTGCATCAAATTTGCTCAATGCAATACGTCATTTGATTTCTTGATGGCTGTTTCCATGGGCGTTGATTGTGGATCCAAGTAAAACGAAATTCTTGACAACTTGGCTCTTTTCTCCATTTATCATGATATTGCCTATTGATCCAGTTGTGAGGATTTTTGCTTTCTTTTTGTGGAGGTGCAATCTATACTGAAAGTTGTAGTCTCTGAATTTCATCAGTAAGTGCATGGGATTAGCACTCAATAAATGTTACTCATTATAGCAGTGGTCATTTGGACATCTGATGGAGAGGGATCGTCTCCAGAAGCTGCATGAATGGTCTTCAGGAGGGATTATGTGTGATTTGGGTCCAAGCAGTGTTGCTTTGGCCCTGGAGACACACTGTGATCAGGAATTGCGGGTGGGCCCATTTTACAATTTGGGAAACTTGGGAAAGCTGATTATCAGTTCTTGAGCCAGGATGTAAACACAGGTGTGTCTGACTCCGAAGTGTCATCCTAGGCACCTGTAACTCTCGATCTCATTTCATCTCCCCTGTGGTCATGACCCCTGGTATAGTTGGACTCATTACAGTTGAGGAAACAGAGCTCAGAGATACTCAGTGATTGGCCCTAGGCCCCTGCTCTTTCCTCTACATCAGGCCACCAAAGGGGAAAGGCTGTTTTGCTGATGCAGGAACCTCTTTACCAGTGTGCCTGGGGACCTGCACCCTGACTCTAGTGAAGGAGGCACCATTCCTCCTGGTGAGCCATTTACCTTGGGAAAAAAGCATGAGCCCCATTCAAGGCAGGCCCTGGGATCCTTGCTGCAGCAACAGAGCCTCCCTTGCCTGCTGTCTTTTCAAATGTAAGGACCTATGAATGATAATGGATAATTTGCAAATTTGACATCATCAACACTGGCCAATTCCACTTAATTATTTGTTAATAAACACTAAGACCTCCGGCTGGAGTTTTAAGCTTCTAAATTTGAAATGAAAGCTGAGAGGCTGAATAGCACAGACTACCTGCCTCATCTCTCGCTGCATATTTATAAAGAATTTCATTTCGGCAGGGAACACCCAAGGTTTACTTGGTGTTCATTTGCATTTTGAATTTTTTAAAAATAGTAATTATCTGCAAAAGGTCAAATATTTGCTTTATCTATATAATTCAATTTCCCAAAGGCCTTTGGGATTCAAATTAACACCCTTGTAATATCTTCATTGAAAAAGAAGATTAATTATGCTTACATGGAACCTAATTTGGCTTATCAGACCTTTAATGTGGCTGCCATCCTGAGGGCATTTAAATTTAGGATTACGCTAGTGATCCCGGTCCCTTATTTGGGAGACTTTTAATATTTGTCATTATTTTTATGCATATCATTTTTCCCTCCTGCTCAGGAAAATTAAAATGTCGGCTCTGAAAGAAATAAACATTATGTATTGACATTGGTAATTATGTTTTGGTATTTAAGGATGCATAAAAAACTGCACACAGGGCCTCAGATATAAATTTGCAGTTAATATCCTCGGATGGAAACTGGAGCTCCTCTACCCGACTCACTAAATCGGGAACAGACTCCCTCACTGGGGATGCTGCCCTGCATAGTCGGGCTGGGGTCTGAGCAGATGTTTTTTCGGTGCTCAAGGATGCTTGACAATTTGAATGACCCCCAAAACCAAACCAAAGTAGGTGCCATTGACTTGATTCTGACTCACGGTGACCCCATGTGCATCAGAGTAGAACCGTGTTCCGTAGGGCTTTCCATGGCTGATTTTTTGGAAGTAGATCACCGGGTCTATTTTCCAAGGAGCCTCTGGGTGGACAAGAACCTCCAACCTTTCAGTTACCAGTCGAGCGTGTGAACTGTTTACATCACCTAAGGATTTCTGAGTGGCCCCAGCAACCCTGGATTTAGGATCAGGAGGTGGGGGTGTTCTATCTGTCACTGAAATGCTGTAGGATCATGACCAAGTTAAAGGCACTCTTGGAGCCCCAGGTTCCATTCTGTGAATTGCAATCATTCGTTTAGGTACGTTTTCACTGGTCCGGACTGTTTGTCTCAAATCTGCAGGTGTGCAGCACATTGTCTGTTACATAAGGGCTATGTGTAAGGTTTTGACCCCTAACAAAGGGAGTGGGGTCTTGGAGATAGTAGAAATTTTGAGTCAGAGTGTGATTTTGTGTCAGTTAGCTATTACTTCATAACAAATCATACCAAAATGTAGTGGTTTAACATAATAACTATTTTTTACTTTTCTAGGGTCTGCAGGTCACCTGTGTTTTTTGTTGATCTGAGCTGGATTGGCTAATCTTGACTGGGCTTGTTTTCCAGTATCTCCGGCCACACTGCGGGTTGGCTAGGGGCTGGCTGGGACAAAATGGCCTTGTGCGGGCTGCTCCCTGCGTTCTCTTGTCCTCTGGGTTTGCTCTCGTGGGAGACCAGGGGTTCGTGGGAGGAAGCAGAATCATGCAAATGCTCTTTCAATTTCTGGTTGCATTAGATTTGCTATTGTCCTATTGGCTAAAGCAAGTGACTCGACTAAGGCCAGAGGCAGGGTGGGAGGAGCCAACCAAAGGCATGGATACAGGAAGGCAGGAAAAATTGAGGTCACCAGTGCAGTCACCCGGCTACAGGTCCCATCTCTGTCCTGCCCCCTTACTAGTTGTATAAATGGAGGCATAACACTTAAAATGTGTTTGGTGACTGCCCAGGAATGCTTACCCCAGGGTATAATGGTGAATGCCCCAAAATGGGCACTGAAGCTCTGTTTATAATCATGAAAATTCAGAAACTCTTAAATACCCATTAGAAGGGGACTGGCTGCAAACATCATGGTATACTTGTTCAAAGGAATATTTTCTAGCCATTATGCCAATAGATCAATAAATATACAGACAGGGAAAAATGTCCAAGATAGATTGTTGAGGGCAAAAAAACAAAAAACAAAAAACAACAAAAAAAGTTTTAGTACAACTTGTAATGTACAATGTCTTTTTTTTTTTTTGTAAAACAACTACTATGTGTTTATTTCTGTAGAAAAAATGTCTAGAAGATAGCTCCAAACTATAAGTGGTGGAATTCAATACTTCTAGGTGGTTTGAATTTTTACAATGAACATGAACTTTAGGAACGGGAAAAAAAAGAAACAAAAAACCTAGAAAAAAAATTAAGGCAGAGAACAATGAGATTATTATTTTTAGGTTCTAAGTTAGCAGTGTGATGGCTAATAGTGCACTATAATAGTACAGATTATAAACTAAGGTAAGAACTAACATTTTTTCAGCTGTAGAATTCTTGCCTTCCCTGTAGGAGACCGAGGATCAATTCCCAGTGAATGTGCCCCGTGCTTGGTCAGTGGAGGCTTGCATGTTGCTATGATACTGAACAGGTTTCAGTGGAGCTTCCTCACTAAGAGAGACCAGGAAGGAAGGCCTGGCCATCTACCATCAGCCCGTGGAATCCCTGTGGATCACAGTGGTCCAGTCTGCAGCTGATGACAGGGAAGGCACAGGACCAGGCAGTATTTCCTTCCATTGTGCATGAAATGAGGCCCCATGAGTCCGAGATGACTCAACAGCAGCTAACAACAACATACGTGCTGAGGACTTCACGTCTTTTGTCTGCCATATTTGAAAGAGAGGTGAGAACCGCCATTCTCCCGGTGTGGAAACTGAGGCTCAGAGTAGGTAAGTAACTTGGCCCAGTTGAGTGGCTGCTTCTCTGGGGTTGTTCATTGTTACTGATATTTGACTCTCAGAGCCCAGCCTCTCATGCAAGCAGCCATATTGGTATGTAAAGTAGAGATTCCCCAGGCCTGGCCACCCATCAGAAACACTTGAGGGGTTTTTCCAAATACAGACTCTTGGACCCCATCTTATATCACCTTCCTGGGGTGAGGGCCCAGGAACCTGTATTTTAATACATGGCCACAGAGATTCTGGGACAATCATTCTGGCATCAGGAGCCACTGTCCTAAATCCCTTTATCTTGTCCAGTGATTCACTTGATCTTCACAATACTCAGGGAACGAAACAAAACGTAGATGGTGGCCATTGTCCCCATTTTACAGATTAGGAAAATGCTCTGAGAGGGGAAGTCACTTGCTCAGTCACATTTCCCAGAGCTAAGAGATGGAATTGTTGCTGGGAGCCTCAGCCTGACTCTGAGCCCATATGGCAATCCAGCCCATTGAGTGGAGAAGGCCCTTGGGAGAATGACAGGAAAGAGGAGAGATTCTTGGAGTGTTGGGACCACCTGGTAGGTTGTGGCTGCCAACTCCCTCCTCACTGGACCAGGCTTGGGCTGTTGGAGTGCAGATGGGAGAATCTCTGTGGCCCATTTCTCTTAGTACTTGGAGGCTGATACCAGGACAGCATTGCAGGTGGGGATGTTGACCATAACCTCTGTCCACTGGGGACCCCTCAGATGATCCCAAAGACCCAGCCCATAAAACAGGGGCAAGAAATGGGCCCTAATTGGGCCTCTTCCTCCTCCCACCATTCTCAGGTGCTGCGATTCAGAGCTCTTTCCTCTACTCCTCTTTCCAGTTTGTTGCTTCTTTTTTTAGGTTTTGTGGTAGCTAAGTTTGTGTGTCAACTTGGCTGGGCCTGGTTGAGTGCTGGGCAGCTGGATGTAGTATTCCTCATGATGAGACTGGTAATCAACTCCGTGGTGGAATCTACTGTGAGCAGCTGAGTAGCTGCCTTAGTGATGTGGTCTGCTTCCCATATCTAAGAAGCAGCTTTGGGAATGGTCTCTACCTTTTGGCATGCTTAGACTCTACATGTAGCCGTGTCGTTGTTCAGCATCCTGCCATGCTCTGCCGACCTTGGAACTTTCAATGGACTTGAATCAGTGGCCTGCTGTGTTGTTTGGTAGCATTGGGACTGTGCCTTTTCACTTGTCAACCTTGAGCTTGTCAGCCTCAGCAGCCAGTAGCTGTCTGAGGGAAGAAAAGCCTCCAGCTTGAGTGGGCTGGGAACAGGAGGCAGAGCTGAAGCCAAAGGTTGAGGGGCTTTCACCCAGGCCCTAGAGTGTGGCACTTTGAACTCGGACTTCTAGCCTCCAAAATTGTAAGACAATAAGCTCCTGTTTGTTAAAGCCATCCCATTTGTGGTATATTCTTGTCAGAGTGGCACAAGGTAACCAGAACAGGTTTTATTACTTTCACGGGAGTAGATTTGATTGGGAAGTGGTAATGGCTGCCATCAGAGAGCTTTGCACCATCTACGGAGACAAGGAGGCTCCACCAGCATCACTTCATCATTGGTGAGGTGCCAACTACCTGGGGAGATGGGGCTGAGGACTTGTGTGGGTGCCCTGCAGGTCTAGGGATGTCTCTTGTACCCCCAAACCTCAGAGGGATTCTTTAGATACCACTGTCCCAGTCTCAGGTGGGCTGACTCTGCTTCTTGGTTTCTTCTGCAGGAAGATGTCAAGATGAGATGTCAGCTCCACCACTGTTCTCCCACTCCCCCCAGCAGTCCTCTTGTCTCCTTTCAAACTCCTGGGGATTTGTTCACAGTTAACAATAACGTATAAAATATAAAGAATACTGCCAGCTTAAAAAGAAAAGGGGTAATTTCTAAGAATTTTCCCTATGAAGAATATTATCCAAGTGGGAAAAAATGATTGCACTCCGATTTCCATGGCAGCTTGCTTTATGGTTACCCAAAATGGGAAATAACCTAAAGGCACAGAAATAAGGATCTGGTTAAATAAATTATGGTAATCCGTATTATGGAATTCTGGGAAGTCATGTAGATTTGTATTCATTGACATGAAAAGTTGTCTATGGTATAGTTGAGTCAATGATGCAGTCCCAGTTTTATAAAATTATATTTTTTATTTCATGCACATCTTGAAGGGTATCACCAATCTATTCACATGAAGATATGTCTCTGGAGGGTGGGATTTCAAGTAATACATGTGTATTTCTATTTTGGGAGAAAAAAAAGAGTAAGGAAATTGAGACTAAGTGAAAGTAAGTGTAGCCACAGAAGATGTACCCAAGAGAGTGTTCCCCTGAAAGTAGGCCAGAAAGTTATCTGCCTTTGTAGAATGCACATCATTTCCTCTTATTAAGCACTGGGAGACTGATAGGGCTGGATGCTTAAATTTAAACTTGTTACTGAATTCCTTAGCAGCCAAAGCAAAAAGGGAAAGAAGCATGTATAACTTGTCTACTGTTGTCCAGAGGAGTAATTGCTATTCCTGGGAGAGGCTCAGAGAGCCATTCCTCCTAGGTCTTAGAGAGAAACATCTACGGGCTGTGATAAACAATGTCTTCCTCAACATCACTTGGTGCACACAAGAGTTAGACCAGGGCAACCCCCTTACAAGGGCAGTGAAGTGAGTCTAGGAGAGTAAAATGAGGTAGGGCAGGGGAGGAGTTTCTGATGCACAGGCCCACGGGGGTCCGACAGCCTGCCAGGGGAGGGAAGGGACGGAGCCTGCTGGGGTACCTATCCCGGGTCAGGCACTCCTTCTCTTGCTTGTCCTCAAGAGAGTTGTGTCTGATGCGTCTCACCAGGACCATTTCCTAGCGAGGAAACTGAGAGGAGACATCAGCTGCGCAAGCTCATGTAGCTGGGGAATGACAGAGCTGGACTAGCTACTCAGGTCTGTTGTCCCAAAGCCAGGGCTCTTTGGGCCCCACCCAACCCCCCAAACAGCCCATCTCTGAGGCCCTGGCATGCTCTGGCTCTGCTCCTTGAGGCTGGCTTTGTTCTTCTCACTCTACACACTTACTGTTATTGACCTTGGACAAGTTCTTGTTCTCAGCTTCCTTATCTGGAAAATCAGGATAATGGTAGGACCCCCTTCACTGGTTCATGGTGAAGAGGAAATGAGTTAGCAAACAGATAAAATGCTGAGAGCAGTGCCTGGTATCCAGTAAGGACCCACCGGTCCTCTCCCACCCAGCCTCCTCTCTGCATATGGAAGGATTTTTCTAAGCCACACCACTGAGGATGCCATTGACCTTTTCTTTTCACCTAAGGCCCCCATTAACCCGATTTCTGTGGCTGCAGAACCGGGTGGCCTCCTCAGTAGCCTCTCTCCCCACTCCTTCCCTCACCTTTTCTGCTCCAGCCATACCACCCTTTCTCCAGTTCTTCGACTTATCTCTCTTCTTTCACCCTTTGTGCCGTGCCCTCTGCTTGGGCCTCTTTCCTCCACCCACTCACCCAGCCAATGCCTCCTTATCTTTCCACCAGAAGAGCTCCCCGATCTCCCAGCCCTGAGGCTGGGGAGACAGCCCTCCTGTGGGCCCACAGCCCATCCACGTGGCAGGCACAGTTGTCTTCTGGTTCTTCCAGATGTCTTCATCTGGCCTGCAGTGCAGAGGATAATTACCCCTCAGCTTGTTCAAGGCTCACATAGTGTTTCTACACAAGGAGTAGCTGAATATTTAATGAATGGCTGGGTTGGAGGAGTTGGGTAGGAGAAGGCCAGCCAGACTGATGGACGTTTATGAGTGAAGGCCTGGCAAGTTCAAGGCTCAGAATAAGAGCTGACAGTATCATGCACGTATGTACTAGGTGTGTGGCAGCCTTCATTGTCACCTCCATTTCATAGTTGAGTAAACTGAGGTACAGAGTGCTTAGGTCATCTGCCCAAGGTCATCTATTAGTGACTGGTGAACTGGGACTCACACCCGGGGTCTAACTTCAGATCACAGACTTTGAACCCTATGCCCTACCTTGCTCCCAGGCTGCATGTGGATTGAGTGATGTGCTGTCCTAGAAATCACACGAGAAAGGATGTTGGAGTCAGGAAGGTATTTCTCTGGTGCCTGCAGGTAACAGACCCCTAACTGAACTCACACCTATGCTCACCATGACACAAGCACCCCTAAGTGGAAAATTGTAGCCCCACACATTTGAGACACAGGCTGCACCCATAAAAAGATACAAAATTGATGGCAAAATTTAACAGCAAAATCATGGTACACTCCAACACAGTCATGCACAAACTCATTAGTGAGTGCATAAAAACTGTGTGTCCAACACACACACACTGCTCTGAAGTTTTTAAGTGGAAGAAAAGCTCTTTAGTTGCCTTTGAGTCAATTCTGACTCATGGCAACCCCACGCTTGCTGAGTAGCCCTGCTTCATAAGGTTTTCAGGGCTGTGAACTTTCAGAAGCTGGTCACCAGGTCTGTTCCTAGGCACCTGTGGGTGAGTTTGAACTACCAACCTTTTGGCTGGCAATTGAGCACTTAGCCATTTGCACCACCCAGGGACCCAAACCCTCCCCAGTGAAGTTTAAAGGGCCCCAGATGCAGGTGAAGAAAGCAAGGCAGCTGCCTCTCTGGGATGTCTCACTACCGCCCCCTCCTCAGTCACCTGCCATTCAGGGACTGCTCCTTGGTAAGCACCATGGTCCTTGGCCTGTGTCCTCCTACTGATGGACTTTCTTGTCCCTTCCCATCTGCATTTAATGGCAGCAGGTCTCAGGGGGTTGGACTTAACCAGCAAATTGAGGCAGAGGCGGGTGAGTAGTGTGTGCCAACCATTCCAGGGTTTGGGCACCAACAACTCACTCTCCTCCAGGCCACAGCCCAGAGAATGTCCTCCTTGAGCAAGACTCATCTCTGCGTCCCCACTCCCCTCCATGTTTCAGGGTACAAATTGGGCTCTTAAAGACTTGGTCATTGATATCACAGATTCCACTCCCCTTGTGAATGGGTTTGCATCGGCACAGAGTGAGTTCCCCGACACTGGATGTGTATAAGCAGAGGCTGAGAGACGGAGGGAGCAGCTGTGCTCTGGGGCTCTGTGTGAAGGGATGGCTTCTTTTCTCCTCTGCCTGACCTTATCTGGGGTCCCCAGGGTGCAGTCAAGTTTGCCCAGTGGTCTCTACCTCAGGAGTCCGTGGTGGCAGTTGGTGGATGGTCCCCCCTGAGAGGGTCCAGGCAGCTGCCAGGAGGGTCTAGATGGGAGAAAGGTGGGGTGGGGCAGGAGTGGGGGCCCCTCTTAGGTGTGAGCAGTGACTGCCCCTCTGACATCCACAGGGGGTCAGTGTAACATTAAAGTTTCTCCCAAGCACTTTCCCCTGTACAGCCCTTGTGGAGGCCCTTGGGTTCCAGAATCTGGGTCGGCAGGCTATATTTAGAACCCCTGGTGGGCAGGTGTGAGGCCAGGTGGGATGCGGAATTCAGAGAATCACAAGAGAATTTTTTAAAGTATTTCAGAAGGAAGTTACTGAGAGAGACACAAGATCTGATTTGCAAACCTATTTCTGAGACGTGGAGACAAGGAAGCCCCTCCCTCCTGAATCCCTGACAGGCCTGCAGCCACCTGGTGAAGCCCCTTTCTGCCTCTGCCTGCTTTAACCTGGAAAAGGCCCACAACTTGATGCTGTGGAGTCCGTACTGACTCATTACCACCGTACAGGATGGAGTGGAACTGTCCCTTAGCGTTCCCTATAACCTTTAAGGAAGCAGATTGCCACATCTTTCTCCTGTGGAGCAGCTGGTGGGCTGGAACCTCTGGTCAGCAGCCAAATGGTTAACCACTGCCCCATCACAGCTCTTTAGATGAGGGAGAGTCATGGAGAATAAGAAAGGAAAGGCAGGACTCTCACCAAGCCCCACTGCTTAGCACATCCACGGAGCTACTACTAGCGAGAGTTCTCCTTAGTGTCCCAAGAGCTTGACAGGAATAGTTGGATGCTTTGGGAAACTTAGGTGACTGACCCTACCTCCCGACAGACACCTTTCCTTAGTCTCTTTTCTGTACTTTCCCAATATTATTCCTAGCCCCCTTCTGAATCTTATTTTATGCTAATAGTTCCCTAAGTATTTTAATTAGATGTTCCAAGCAAAAGAAAGTTTCCAAAGTTAATTAAAAGTTGCCTCACTGTAATTGTATAAAAGCAGCTTTTGCTTCTGAAAATTAAATTCTTATAATTAAACTCCTCTATCCATTTAAAGATTTCGGTGGAATGTTTATTATTCATTTATTATGAAGAAACCTTAGAAGGGAGAGTGCTCCCAAGAGTTGGTCCTGCCCAGGCCATGCCAGGACTCCACTTTTCCCTCCTTCAATGAGTTCATGCCTCTGGGAAGGAAAGAAAGATCAAGTCCTGTGTGACCTTTGGTGGTTCCGTGAGATGCAGGCTTTGAGCTTGCCCTCTAATTCTGGCTCAGGTTGTGTGAGGGGCAAATCGTACATTTGTATTTGCTGCCTTTCCCTGCCCCGTCCTGTTTTCATCAGGTTTGGCTGTGTGGTTTCCTCTGGCCAATGAAACGTGAGAAGTGACATGTGCTGCTTCTGAGCAGAAACTGTGGTAGCCTGGTTTGCCGTGATCTTTCTCTTGTCTCTGCTATTATGACTGTCTCTCACACATCCAGTACTACAATGTTTGACCAGGGACAGGATAATGGCAGTCCATACTTCTCCCCAGAAGGAGGGCACTCGAGAGGCACACCAGTAGCTAGTCCATAGCAGTTCTCCTGATTGCTGGAAGATGTTGCAGCGAAGACGATTCTGTTCTCATACAGTAGAACTGCCCCACAGGGTTTCCAAGGCTGTAAATCTTTATGGAAGCAGACTGCCACATCAAGGAGCAACAACTGACCTTTCAGTTAGAAGCTGAATGGTTAACCACTGCACCACCAGGGCTCCTTGGGAAGCTGTTACTAGGGCTCATTACCCTGGAGGTAGAGGATGTTCCTTGAATGAGACTGGTTCTATTCCCTGGGAGTAGTGCCTCATCTATGACTTTTGCTTTCACTTTCTGGGTGTCCCTTCCTTTTTCATCCTCGTCTTTGGCTATATTTGAAAAATGCATTGGGAAAACAGCTTCCTAAGCCTACTTCTTGCCCATAGAAGGTTATTTCCTATCTTTAATGGTCAATGCCCTATAACATTGGTTGGTGGTTCTGTTGCTAGTCCAACTCATGAAGTTTTCATTAGCTTCTTGTCTGTTCAGTTCTGGTCAGCTGTACATACCATTAGCACACCAACAGTCATTTTTTAGACACATTCCTCTCTTGTCTTAATTGCAGGTACATTGAGATTCTCAGACTTCTGAAAAAGAGCCATGTTCTTAATCTCTTTTTCTTGAGCCATTTTGTCCAGCAGAAAAGAATTACTGGATGCCTCCTAAGTCAATCCAGAGATTTTTAACAAAAGCTGTTATGATCACAATCTTCATTGGATCTTTACCAGTAGACTGAATTTTAATCAACTTTCTATTTAAAAGGCCGATTCAGTTTAATCTATTACCAGCTGGAAATGGAAAGCAAGTGCATCTTCCCTTCATGCAAATCCCAGAATTTTTGGACTGTCTCTTTCATTCCTGCTTTCAAAGTGGCCAATATTCTTTGAGCTCATTTTTTTTTATTGAACTAGTATGTCAAGTGCAACTAATAGAAACCAAAGCATCCTACTAATATTGTGTTCCTCTTCATCTAAATCCACGAACTCTTCATCTAAATCCACAAGCTCACTGGGTATATTTTTGGCCTTCCAAGTTATTTTAGAAAACAGTTTTACCTAATGTTACACTGCTGTGTATCACGGGTCACCTTTTTTCCTAGCCTCCAATGAGATTGCTTACTTCCTACCCGACCTTGATGCCAATGGCATATATTTTAGATGTTTTATTTATTTATTTGCATTACTTCATTTCCAGTACTACTTTCTATATCAGTAAGGATAGGTTAAGTTATGCTTCAGTAACAAATTTCAGTGACTTACAATATATGCTGATTTCTTGCCCATTCTTCAAGTATATCAAGCCTGAAGGAGCAGTTTTTATTTAGGACACAGCCAGTCTTGCTCTGTAGGAAAAGAGAGATGGGTAAACCACATCACTTTTTTTTTTTTTCTTTTTTCTTTTTGTGTGATTTGGGTGAAAGTTTACAGAGAAAATTCATTTTCCACTCAACAGTTCATACACATTTTTTTTCCCATGACATTGATTGCAATCACCATAATATAACACTTCTCTTCCCATTTCCTCTCTGGTACCTTTTCCCTGTGTTCTTTCCTATGCATTCCTGCCCTCTGAACCATCTCCCCATGCAAATGCTGCCCTTCTGATTGCCCATGGTTGATTGTTCTAAGGAGTGAACCTATCTGGTATAAATGTTCAGCTTGTGGGCCTGTCTGTTGTTTGGCTGGAAGCCATGGGAGTGAGAACTTTTAAAATGTCTACTCAAAAGGAACACCATCGCTTTTGCTCACACTTTACTGGAAAGTAAGTTATATGTCCAAGCCATACTCTTGCCTTGTCGATCAGTTTGTTGTATGATAGAGATCCTATGGTAGAGATCACATGATAGAATTTTGCAAGAACAACGACTTATTCATCAACAATACATTTTTTCAACAACATGAACAGTGATTATACATGTGGATCTTGTTGGATGGTATACAGAAGACTCAAATTAACTACATCTGTGGAAAGAGATGATGGAGAAGCTCAGTACCATTAGTCAGAATAAGGTTGGGAGCCGACTGTGGAACAGACCATCAATTGTTCACATGCAAGTTCAAGTTAAACTGGAAGAAAATCCAAACAAGTTCATGAGAGCCAAATTATGACCTTGAGTATATCCCATCTGAATGTACAGACCATCTCAAGAAAAGATTTAAGGCATTGAACACTAATGACTGAAGACCAGACATCAAGGACCTCCTCTATAACATCAAGGACATCATACAAGAAGAAAGAAAAAGGTCATTAAAAAGACAGAAAAGAAAGAAAAGACCAAATGGATGTCAGAAGAGACTCTGAAACTTGCTCTTTAACACAGAGTAGCTAAAGTAAATTGAAGAAATGAAGTAAGGGAGCTGAACAGAAGATTTCAAAGGATGGCTTGAGCAGACAAGACCACTAAAGTTTTTTTTAATAAAATGTGCAAAGACCTGAAGTTAGAAGACCAAAAGAGAAGAACACACTTCACGTTTTTCAAGCTGAAAGAACTGAAGAAAAAATTCAAGTCTTGAGTTGCAATACTGAAAGATTCTATGGGCAAAATTTGACTGTGTAGATCCATAACAAATTATGGATAACATTGCAAAGAATGGGAATTCAGAACACTTAACTGTGCTAATGAAAGCTGTACATAGACCTAGAGGCAGTAGTTTGAACAGATTAAGGTGATATGCATGCAAAAGCTGGGGAATGAATAAGGAAGACTGAAGAAGAACTGATGTCTTTGAATTATGATATTGGGAAAGAATATTAAATATACCATGGACTCCTAGAAGAATGAAAAAAATCTGCCTTGGAAGAAGTACAGCCAGAATTATCCTTAGTAAAAAGGAAGGTGAAACTTCATCTCACATGCTTTGGACATGTTATCAGGAGAGACCAGTCCCTAGAGAAGCACATCATGCTTAGTAAAGTAGAGGGCCAGCAAAAACAAGTAAGACTGTCAATCAGATGGATTGGTCCAGTGGCTGCAACAATGAACTTAGGACCATTGTGAGGATGGCACAGGACCAGATGGTGTTTCATTCTGTCCTACATAGGGTTGCTATGAGTTGCATGTTGCAATAACAAACTCCTCTTTTTTCAGGTGGGATCAGTGAATATTTTGAACAATAACGCAAGCTACTATCTATTGTCTCCTCCACCATACTGAAATCTGTGTGGGCTGGGGGCCAGGACTAGTTAATCTTCATGATCTCAGCACTTAAAAAAGGACAATGCACACATAGGTGCTCCATAAGCACATACTGGATAAATTGTCCTCGAGGGAATCAAAGTGAAGGTAGACCAGTTGCTCTTGGAACAATGATGTTATATCACCACTTCAACATGGAGAAACTGAATGAGGCATAGACTGGGGAGTTGACTTGCCTAAACCACATACCTCATATGTGACGGAGCTGAAGCTATACCCCAAGTCTTTATTCCTGGGGCAAAGCATCAACGGAAGCACAGACTCCAGAGGAAAAAGTGTTGTTTAGCTCCCTCCAGAGAAACATTTCTCCTTTGTAATTAGCTAAGCCATGATTGGTCTGGTGTCATGGCAGGGGATACTGAGTTGAATTATTCAGTGAACCACATGCTTCTCCCCAGAGGCATTTGGTTTTAGGGGGAAGATAATTCCTCTCTAGGGCTATTAAGGGGAGCTCTGGTGGCATAGTGCCTAAGGCATTTGACTGCTAACCAGAAGGCTGGCAGTTCAAACTCCACCAGCCGCTCCTTGGAAGGAAGATTGGGCAATCTACTTCCATAAAGATACCACCTCGGAAACCTAAGGAGGGGTATTGACTTGATGGCAGTGAGTTTGGTTTTTGGTTTGGTTTAGGGCTATTGAGTGCTATACTTATTTGTTTGAGACTTCATATAAATATAAAATGGTAAGTCTTCAACAGGGTCAAAAGCCACCTTTCCCATGAAGCTCTTTCTTAATTATTTTATTTAACAAATTTGTCCTGAGCGCCAGTTATGTGTCAGACACTTTATTAGATGCTTTCTATACATATTCCTCTTTAACTCTTGCAGCACCCATAGTGGTAAGTACTCATATCACACCCATCTTACAGATGAGGAAGCTGAGGTTCAGTGAAGTAATTGTCTAGCCCAAGTTCACAACTGCAGGAAGAGGCAGATCTGGATCTTGAATGCAAAGTCTTTGTTCCTTCTACCATGACATTACTCTTTGACAATGTCCTTCCTCCTACCTGTGACATTTAACCACTCACTACCTTCTATGACACTTTAGAATAGTCCTAGCACAGTGTCTGATTATGTTGGTAGGCAATAAAAAGTTGTATGAGACCACTACTAGTTAAGAGTCAAGAAAAACTTACTCTCAGAAAGAAACATTCTTTGAAGGTTACCAGTGAGGGAAGGGAGAGTGAGTACATCACTAACTAGAGGGTAGACAGATATTAGCTTGGGAGAAGGGAAAGGCAATATACAATAAGGGGGAGGTCAGCAAAAATGCTCAAGGCAAAGGAAGACACTGGGAGGAGCACAAGAATTAAAGGCAACAGAGGTAAATGGTACTACACACAATCTTGCAATAGCAATCTTGCAGTAACAGTAATAGCAATAATCTATGAGTGGACACATAGATAGATACAAAAGCTGAACAAGAGTGGGAAAGTGAATGGGATTGCACTCATGTATGTATGTATGTGTGTGTGCGTGTATATATATATATATATATATATATTCAAAGGATATTTCTACATATGTATTTATATAAACTGCAAAAATATCCATGAACATGGTGAAGCATAAAGGAGGCAAAGTTATGAAATCTTCTTAGCCATAACCAAACACCTTGAAGAAATGAGTCATTGGGCCTGGGGGCTTAGGACCATAGTCTCAGGGAACATCAAGGTCAATTGGCATAATATAGTCCACAAAGACAGTGTCCTATATTCTACTTTGGTGAGTAGTGATTGAGATCTTAAAGCTTATGAGTGGCCATGTAAGGAGCAACTATTGGTCTCTCCCCAGCTGGATCAAAGAAGAGTGAAGAAAATCAAAGATGCATGGAAACAATTAGTGAAAAGTACTAATGGACCATGTAAGCCCCAGCCTTCACAACCCTGAGACCAAAACTCGATGGTGCTTGGCTACCACCGCCAACTGCTCTGAAAGGGATCACAATAGAGAAGGTCCTGGATAGAGTGGGAGAAAAATGGAACAAAACTCAAAATCATAAAAAAGAACTGCTTCCTAGTCTGATACAGACTGGTGGAATCCCCGAGACTATGGTCCTTAGAGACCCTTTAAGCCTGGAACTGAACTCACCCCCAAGGCTCAACTTTCAACCAAACAATAGGCAAGCCTATAAGGTATACACTCCCTAGAACACCAAGGCAGCATTGCCCAGGAATAAAGCTCAGAAGGCAGGAAGGAACAGGAAAGAAGGTCAAATAGAAATAGTAAACACAAGGAGGAAGTGGAAAGAGTGCTGTTACATTGTAGGGATTGCAATCAATTTCATGAATCAAGATGCATATGAATTATTGAATAGAAAACCACTGTGCTCTATAAACTTTCATCCAACTCACAATGAAAAGTAAGGGAAAAAAAAAAGTTGAATGAATGAAAATTTACATACAAAGGAAAAAGTACAGGCAGGGTAGGAGCTCATGGCCCCAGATTTAAGTTTGAACCTTGTGGCTTCTTAGCTCTGTGACCTTGGTCATGTCATTTCCTTCTCAGAACCTCATTTTCCTTTTCTGTAAATTGGTACGGAAAACCCAGTTCCTCTTGTTTCACAGAGCATATTGTGAGAGCCAGACAGCCACAGATGGTAGTTCTGTACATACATTCTCTGTATGTTGTTACCCAGGTGAGGTTGAGCACCAGGCCACAACTAAATTGGGTGGTGCTGGAGAACAACAAATGTGTCTAGAATGGGAATGGTGAACTGATTAATTCCTCACCATTTTTTCATGCCAACACCAGCCTACTTTGCTGTCGGCTCTGCACCTGGAGTGACAGGCATCTGGAATGTGCTAGGCCAGGAACTGCGTGGCAGTGACTTTATAGGCCATTATGCAAATCCTTGTTAGTTCACTGGTGTCAAACCCCTTGCCTGCCCAGAGACGTTGGAGGCAGAGGCCCAGCCCACAGTACCTTTGCTCTCTGAGGTGCTGAACTACTCAGGGCAGCCCCACAGCCTGTCCCCAGTCAGGCTGTCTAACGTGGGAGGATGGTCAGAGCAGGACAGGACCTCTGTTCCACTCAATTATGGTTAAACTTAATGGCATTCACAGCTAACAACCCTTTGCTCATTACTTTAGAGTCTAGGAACCAGGTCTCCATCCATGATCTTATCTTGCCCTCCCAAGAACTCCACAGGGCAGGTATTTATTTTCATTTGAGGAAGGAAGAAATTGTAGTTCAGAGAGGTTAAGTGGCATCCTAAGGTCACACAGCTAGTAAGTGCTTGCCTATGGCTTGACACCTAACTCATCCCATTTTGCACCAAATAGCCTTTGTATTCAGTATCTCAGTGATTGACACCGCCTCCCACTCAAGCCAGAAATAAGTTTGTCATCCTGGATATCTTCACCCCGGTTACCCTCAACATCCACTTAGACTCCAAATGTTGCCAAATCTCTGTCCTCGATATCTTTCCACCTACTCCTTGCTATCCCCTGCCATCTCTTAAATGCAGGCGCTCATCTTCTCTCTTCAGAATTCCAGCCACAGTCACCTAAGCTGGCACCATGATTCGAGGCTTGCTCCTCTATCTGTACTTCACCCTGGAGCTGCCAGATGATCTTTAGAAAACACACATGGGATTGGATCATCCCACTTGCCTCCCATGTCTCCCTGGACATTAGGATAATGCAGGGGCCTTTGAGTCCTGATTCCCGCCTTCCTTTCTAAGCCAGTTTCTCAAAATTACCCCCCAATTCAACATGTTCTCTAGCTTTTCCCACTCATTCCAGTTTCTCATTTACTCTCTGATCCCTTACATCTTTGTCATTGCCCAAGCTGTCTCCTCTCCTTGGAATGCTTTTACTAACCTCTTCACCTGGATAATTCCTACATAATTCTAACAACTCAGCTTAGATGTCCTTTTCTCTTAACAACAGTCTCTGACCAACAAGACAGGGCTAGTTGTCATTCCTAAGCGCTCCCACAGCTTCCCAGGCTTCCTGATCCACAAACCTCTAATTGCCTAAATAAATGCAAGTGTCTCCTCTAAACCGAATCTACTGAAAGCAGGCACTAGGTATTATATCTGGGTACCTATACTCCAGTATAATGACAGACCCATAGTAGGCATTTAAAACTAAGCTTTGGAGCCAGACAGATGTGGATTCAAATCCCAACTCCATTGCTCACTGCCCAGGGCTTTGTGGACAAATTACTTAACCTCTGTATCCTTTTGTTTCTTTATCTTTAGAATGAATTTAGTAATAAAGGAGCTCTGGTAGCATAGTGCCTAAGGCACTTGACTGCTAACCAGAAGGCTGGTGTTTCAAACCCACCAGCCACTCCTCAGAAGGAAGGTTGGGCAATCTACTTCCGTAGTGATACTGCCTTGGAAACCCAAGGAGGGCTGGCTATGAGTTGGGGCTGACTCGACGGCACATGACAACAATAACAACAACAACAACAGTAATAAATCCTACTATTGATTCCTGGCTCACCCCTCCCTCTGGGAGATGATGAGGCCAGAGAGAATAATCAGCAGGCCTCCCCAGTTGTTCTGGAATCTCTATGGACACCTAGGAGGGTAACACCTGCCTTTTTCCAGACTGGACTGAGGAGAAGTAGAGATTTGCTTTCAGGCATTGATACCGATGAGTCAACCTGGCTAGGTTATTTGGACATAAAGCTACATGAGTTACTACTCAACACAGATTCTGACTAGCACTAGTGGGAGAAACGACAGGTCAACAGGACTTGGAAGACAATCTTTCCCTAGGCTGGGAGCACGAGCCATTGTCTTTCCTTTTATATCATTTTTGTCTGTGGCACAAACCCACTGCTACGGAGTTGATTTCAACTCATAGCGGCCCCCTCCTTGAGTTTCCAAGGCAGTATCACTATGGAAGTAGATTGCACAACCTTCCTTCAGAGGAGTGGCTCGTGGGTTTGAACCACCAGCCTTCTGGTTAGCAGTCAAGTGCCTTAGGCACTATGTGGACAGCCGCTCCCAAATGCCTTCTCAGGATGGCGCCAACTACACCACATGTGGCCCCAGTGTGGGAGGCACAATCATGGTACCCTGAAGATACCCACGTTTAGTCCTTGGAAACTATATGTGTTAAGTTACATAGCAAAGGGGAATTAAAGCTGCTGATAAAATTAAGTTTGTCAATCAGATGACCTTAAAACAGGAAGATTATTCTGGGTTATCCAGATGGGTCCAGTGTATTCACAGTGTCCTTAAAAGTGGAAGGAGGAGGCAGAAGGGAAGTCAGAGTCAGAGAGATATTTGAAGTTGCTATGCTGTTGGCTTTGAAGCTGGAGGAAGGGTCCATGACTCAAGGAATGCAGGTGGCCTCTTGTTGTTGTTGTTGTTGTTATGTGCTGTCGAGTCAGACCTGACTCATAGCGACCCCTCCTTGGGTTTCCGAGGCAGTATCACTACGGAAGTAGGATTGCCCAACAAGTAGGATTGCCCAACCTTCCTTCCGAGGAGTGGCTAGTGGGTTTGAACCGCCAGCCGTCTGGTTAGCAGTCAAGTGCCTTAGCCACTATGCTACCAGAGCTCCCCTCTAGAAGGTGGAAAAGGCAAGGAAGCGGATAATTTTGTAGGAGCCTCCAGAAGGGATGCAACCAACACCATGATTTTAGCTCAGTGAGACCTGTTTTTGTTTTCCGACTTCCAGAACTGTAAGAGAATAAATTTGTTTTGTTTTAAAGCACAAATAGTAATTTGTTACAGCCGCAGTAGGAAACTAATACATCCTCCAACACTATTCACTTTCATGTGTTTCCCCTATTAGAATGTCATTCTTATTTTCAGAAATATAATTCTGTATACTGAGCAATATGAAGTATCAACTAGGCCAATACCAGACCCCAAAGCGTTATCCCTTGACTACTGTGGGTGGCTCTGACCTATTTGTTACCTCATTGTTCTAGGTGTTGCCATCTCTCAGTATATTTTCTTTTTAAAAATTTAGATCTGTTTTATTGTTGTTGTGGAGAATATACACAGCAAAGCATAACCAATTCAACAGTTTCTACATGTACCATTCAGTGACATTGGTTACATTCTTCAAGTTGTGCAACCATTCTCACCCTCCTTTTCTGAGTTTCTCCTCCCCTATTTACTGCCCTCTAAGGCTGCTATCTAATCTCTCAAGTTGCTGTTGTCAATGTGATCCCATACAGATAGCTCTTAAGAGAGCTTGGTGCTCAAAGCAGATTTTTTTTTTTTTTTTTTTTTCTAGTTAGGGTGAACTATTGTTTGGTTTTAAGAAGATTTCAGGTATAATTTTGGTTTAAGGTTTAAAGATTATCTCAGAGCAATAGTTTCAGGGATTCATTCAGCTTCACGGCTCCAGGAAGTTTGGAGTCCATGAGAATTTGAGATTCTGTTCTGCATTTCCCTCCTTTTGATCAGGATTCTTCTATAGAGTCTTTGATCAAAATATTCAGTAATCATAGCCAGGCATCACCCAGTTTTCCTGGCCTCATGGAAAAAGAGGCACTTGTCTGTGGAGACAAGTGACCACACATTCCATACCTTCCTTCTAGTCCTGATGCTCTCTCTTCCTCTGTTGCTCCAGGCAAATAGAGACCAATGTTGTGCATTGTCTGGACACTTGTATGTTTTTAAGATCACAGGCACTATCAATAAACTAGGCATAGAAACACTAAACTAGTTATTAGGCCAATTAACTTGGAAGGCCCATGTAACAATAACCTTAAATCTCCAAACCAAGGAACTAAATCTAATGAGGTGTTTGGTTGTATGTAAGAAGCCTCAGCAGCTACTTTTTTATTTTTTTTTTAAATTTGTAACTGTATCCATTACACAACTTTTGGCAATTTAACTTTTTATAGATATACAACTTATTGGCATCAATTATAGGTTGCCTTTGTGACCCTACCCTTAATTAGTGCAATATTTCTATCACCACTAACCACCCCCAATTCTACTCCTCCCTCTCTAGTAACTAATAAACTTTGTTCTCTCTCTATTTCCTTATTCTTGTATTTTCAAATGAGTGACATCACACAATATTTGTCCTTTTGTGACAGACTAATTTCACTCAGTGTAATGTCTTCCATAATGCCTAAGGCACTTGACTGTTAACCAGAAGGCTGGCGGTTCAA
>NW_006921624.1:5136082-5151254 GCF_000298275.1 Orycteropus afer afer
AATACAATATTTGTCCTTTTGTGACTGACTTATTTCACTCAGCATAATGTCCTCCAAGTTCATCCACGTTATGCGGTGTTTTGCAGATTCTACATCATTCTTTAGCATTGCATAGTATTCCATTGTGTGTATTTTTGTAAAGTCTTTTGATGAACAAATGTTTTTAAGTTTTATGAGGTCCCATTTATTTATTTTTTGCTGTTTGTGCTTTTGTTACTATATTAGATAATCTGTTGTTAAAAAGCTAGGCAGGCCATTAAGTATTGGTTGGAGGGAAGAAAGAGAGAGAAGAAGGGGATAAAGAAAAGAAGGAAGGAAGAAAAGAAGTAAACACATAAATAAAGTTATGACAAGGCCCTTGATCTGCCCATTTGGTTCTCCCAACTTACTGATGAGGAAGTAAGTAGTTTATCTTTCCTAACCGCTGCCGGAAGGAAGGTTGGGCAATCCTACTTCCGTAGTGATACTGCCTCGGAAACCCAAGGAGGGGTCACTATGAGTCGGGGGCGACTCGACGGCACATAACAACAACAACAACTTCTGCAGTAGATGGTTGAGTGAGATGCTGTTTCTCAAGAACTTGACCCTGGGTCTGGCACATAGTATGTGCTTTGTGAATGTCAATTCTTCCCATACCTTGTGAGATGGATGTTGTCCAGCAGCCTGCAATGAAGTAACATTACTCTCAGTGTATTTTTTTTCCCCAACTGTTGTGTCTTTTCCTCTAACTGTAAACTTTCTCACCACTTGTCTATCCACAGGCTGATAAACTCCTTAATTTCCTTGCCTTTCATTGTATTCTAGAGGGTCAGGAGTAAAGTTCTGACCAGGAAGGAGGAGAAACTGCCTGTACTGGTTCCTCTAATTCTAATTTCAGCTCTTTGGAGCTAAGCACTCTATATTGCAAAGTCTCACAGATGCTTTATTCCTTGTGTGCCTGGGATGTATTACTGCAATTTTCCCTCAGGTTGAAGTTCAGATGGGGGGCATACACTCTTAATATCACAGATAGAATCTTTGAATGCCTAATAAAGATGCCAGTCGAAGGCTGAGTACAGGCAAATACTGATGATCCAGGTTTTGTCTAAAATTCCCCCTAGTTTTCTCCACTGGAACTTCTTTTTCTTTCTTTTTTTTTTTTTTTTAAATCTATTTCCTTCCACCTTCTTATTTTTCCTTTTTACTAGAGCCATTGTTAACTCTATTACTCCTCTCCCTTCGATATCTTAGAAGCCCTCGGGTATGTACTTTTAAAATCAGAGTTTTATTTCCTAATTTTACCAAAATTATTCCTGAGGATTTGGCTTATGACATGAAAACTCCAACCTAGAAATAGCCATGTAACCCTCATACTATCAAATGAGTTGGGCTGCACATGAGCCAACCATAAAAGACAAAGTACAACTGGATTACGGCATATTTCAGATCCAATTCCACATCCACATTACATTTAGATATCCCTGAAGACCAAGTAATTCTAAGACATTTTGGGCCCATTCCCAGAGTTTTTTTTTTTTTTTTTCAAATTCATTCCAACATAAAAACACAAAGATTCAACAAGTAATAGCCATAGAAACATTTAGTGCCAACAATTCAAAATTTTGAATGAGTCAATACATGGCAGTCCTGCCCTCCAATTTTATGTTCTAAGGTACTTGCAAAATCATCACAGAGATAAAATGCAGAGTCACCTTTGTAAAAAATTAATGGTCATACAAAACAAACAAACATAAAACAGCTGACCTCAAAGGGATTTCTCTTCCTTCCAATTAAGAGGAATCTAGCAATCTTGTGTGGGGCTAAATGAGTGGGAGTGTAGGAAGTGCATGGTACAGGGACAGCACACAGTACATGTGCAGTGTGTATTGGTTAATAAAGAGTACTTGGACGTGTCATTTAAGACTGAGACCAATCACAGATTTGGAAACTGTGGAGCAGAGAGGGTAAACGTTCAGCTAAAACTAAAAGCTTGTTAAAGGCTGGGGTGGGAGGTAGTTTTAGGTCTCCCATCCCCCAGTCCTGAGTTCTCTCCACTATATGGGTCCCCATATCTCCTTCTCAATCTGACAGGAGATGTTTATTCAGCACTTGTAATGTACAAGATACTATAGTGAATGCTGATGCCATAAAGCAATCTGAATAGCCAGAGATATAGATCTTGTGGTCAGGGAAGGATTTACTATGTGCTGAGTTAGAAACATGGGACTTAATGTTGACATTTAAGTGCATTTATGAGCTCATGGGCAGATGATGGGTGTGAGAACTCAGACAGTTCTGGGTTCCAATTCTGACTCTGTCACCACTGGCTGCTTGATCCTAGACAAGCTATTTTTCTTCCTTGATTTCTTCACTAGATGGTTGAGTGAGATGCTGTCTCTCAAGAACTTGACCCTGGGTCTGGCACAGAGTATGTGTTTTGTAAATGTCAGTTCTTCCCATACCTTGTGAGATGGATGTTGTCCAGGAGCCTGGGATGAAGTAATATCAAGTCCATGCCTAGGGTTTTAGGGGAAGGCTCTTCAGTTTTCAAGATGACCCATGATGCACCTTGTGCTGTGAATGCCTCTGGTCTAGTCTTGACAGAAATCAAGGGCATAGTCTTGAATAATGCATAGCTTTAAAACCTATGTTTGTTTGAGTCTATTTATCTCATTAGTCTTCTGGTAATGAGTCTCTTTGGGGAAACTGAGGTTATCAAGCAGAATTTCCTAACCCATCTTAATGAAACAATTCACTTCCTCATCAGTTAGTTGGGAGAACCAAATGGGCAGATCAAAGGCCTCATCATAAATTTATTTATGTATTTATTTATTTTCTTCCTTCCTTCTTTTTTTTTACTCCCTTCTTCTCTCTCTTTCTTCCCTCCAACAAATACTTAATTATCACCTACAATTTGTACCAACCTGAGATATGCAGACAATACAACTTTGCTTGCTGAAAGTGAGGATGACTTAAGGCACCTACTGATGAAGGTTGAAGAATACAGTCTGCAGTATGGATTACGTCTCAATATAAAGAAAACAAATATCCTCACAACTGGACCAATGAGCAGCATCACAATAAATGGAGAGAAGATTGAGGTTGTCAAGGAATTCACGTTGCTTGGTTCTACAATCGATGCCAACGGAAGCAGCAGTCAGGACATTAGACGACATGTAGCACTGGGAAAGTCAACTGCGAAGGAACTGTTTCAAGTGCTGAGGAGCAAGGATATCTCCTTGAGGACTAAGGTGCGCCTGACACAAGCCATAATATTTCCAATCGCCTCATATGCATGTGAGAACTGGACAATGAATAAGGAAGACCGAAGAAGAGTTGATGCTTTTGAGTTGTGGTGCTCGCGAAGAATGCTGAAAGTACCATGGACTGCTAAAAGAACTAACAGATCTGTCCTGGAGGAAGTGCAGCCAGAATGCTCCTTGGAGGCAAGAATGGCCAGACTTCGTCTCATCTATTTTGACCATGTTGTAAGGAGGGACCATTCCCTGGAGAAGGATGTCATACTTGGTAGGGTGGAGGGTCGACGAAAGAGGGGGAGGCCTTCAACGAGATGGATTGATACGGTGGCTGCAATGATGAGCTCAAGTATAGCAGGGATTGTGGGGCTGGCGCGGGATTGGGCAGTGTTTCGTTCTGCTGTGCATGGGGTCTCTATGAGTCGGAAACGACTTGACGGCACTTAACAACAACAACAACAATTTGTACAATGTTTAAGGTTAGGTGTCAGCTTGCCTAGACCATGATTCTCAGTGTTTTGGCAGATACTATGCAATCATCCTTCACTTTGTGATCTGATCTGAAAGGGGAGTTTCCTTCAGGGTGTAGCCCGCACCCAATACATATGGATGTTCTAGCAAAGCTCATATTGTCTCCATCCTGCATGTGACCCATCATCCTCTGACCTTCACTTCTTGGGATGTGAGACAGCAGTCTGACCTGCAGATGTTGGCATTCATAAGCTCCTACAGCACTGTGAGCCTGTAGTCTACCATCTGCTTGCCAATTTTGGGTTCGTCAGCCCCTGCAATCATGTGAGTCAGGAGAAGCCTCCAGCCTGTTGCCTGTCTCATGGATTTGGGACTTGTCAGCTTCCACAACTGCATGAGCCATTTCCTTGAAATACAACTCTCTCTTACTCTCTCTCTCTCTCTCTCTCTCTCTCTCCACACACATAAACACACATACAATCCACTGGTTTTGCTCCTCTAGAAAACCCAACCTAAGATACTGCATTTCAGGTGTACTAAGCATCTGTTGATTGAAAAAAAAAAAAAAAAACAAAGCTTGTGTTCAAGGTATTTATTATCTAGTGGGTGAGATAAATACTATAAATGAATAGTTACAACATAGTGTGATATAGGTTCTAATATATACACACTTTTTTTTTTTTAAGATGGTATGGGGTGAACTGGGACTGAAAGGAGGCTGTATGGAAGGAGCCTGAGAGGAGTTACAGTGAGCTGGACATGGGGATGGATTGAGTGTGGCAGCAGGGAGAGGGTACTCTCTGGGTGACTCCAGGACCCGGGTGAACTGAGGATACAGGACCAGAAGCAGCTTTGTGGGGGTAATGCTTCTTTCTTACGTCCAGGTAGGAGTTCAAAGTAGAGATGCCCAAAAATGGTGATGCTTCAAGAGAGAGAGGAGGCAAGGTGCAGTAGCAGTGACTTGGTAAGAAGAGGACGGATTTACACAGAAATCTGGAACTGAGAATTGCACTGTTGAGAAGTGAATCAAGGTCATAACGATGAACCACAGATTCCAACTCTATTTCTGAGGCATATGAGGGACCATCATTGGACAAGAAATCTTCTGTTTCCTAGAAGTTTTGGAGCCCTAGATAGTATATGAACCCATGACCACTGGTGTGTGTGGTGGAAAACAGAATATCTGATGAATCAAATTGGATTCATGGACTTGGAGATAGCGTTATGTCATTAAGAACAGGACTTTTCAGCCCTCCTGCTTCTTGAGGGTAACCCAGCATATCCTGACCTTAGTGCCCCTTGGAGAAGAGGGGTCAAGTCTCCTGATCACTTAGGAATTAGGTCAGAGATGACTGGAACCCAAGAGCAAGTGAATTGTTTCTAACCTTGCTATCTGCCTCCTATTGAATGCCTTCCTTCCTTTCTTCCATCCCTTCTCTTCCTTCCACCACCATTAGTTGAGCATCTATTCTGTTTCAAGCCTTGTGCTAGTGACTTGTTGTCCAAGACAGAATGAGAGCCTGGCCCTGCTCTCAAGAGCCCTCAGTACTGAGTAGGAGACAGGTGAAGAGCAGATGATTACAATGCACTGTAGAAGTAACAGGATGAGAGTCCAGTGAGGCCTTAGGAGTCCTAGAGGCTTCCCAGAGGAGGTGGGACTGCAGTTTGGGTGGCATGAATACAACCTGTTATGTTTCCCTTGCCAGTCACTCCATCTTTCTAATTCCTGAAATTCTAGTTGAATTCTTCAGGCCACACCTGGGAAAGAGCCATCCTTCAGAGAACAATGGAACCGTCTGAGCTTAGGGCCGGCCACCCATGTGCACTGACAGAGCCCCACGGCAGGTGCTGGTGTGTGGCCCAGAACAAAGGAATAACCTTCACACCCAGCCAGACTCAGATGCACAGCAGTTAGTTCTTTGGACCGAGATTCTGCTCTGAGCATTGATTTCATTTACAACCTCCTAAATTTGAGGCCATTTCTTCCTTCTGTATTTGACAAACATGTCATGTTTGGAGCTCTGGTAGTGTAGTGCCTAAGGCACTTGACTGCTAACCAGAAGGCTGGCAGTTTAAACCTACCAGCTCCTCCTCAGAAGGAAAGTTGGACAATCTACTTCTGTAGTTATACTGCCTTGGAAACCCAAGGAAGGGTCGCTGAGTTGGGTCCGACTCAACGGCACATAACAACGACAACAACATGTCATGTTTAGGTAAACTCAGGGCCCTGCCAATCCCCAGAGTCCTATGTTCCCCAGGACAAACAGACACAGAGACCTGGCAGCTTGACTGGGAGCAAGAAAGGCGCGTAGGAATCCTGAGGGAGGCCTGTGTTTATGCTTCACTTCATAACGACAATTATTTACCGTATACCTACGGCCTCCTCAGAACCAAGGATAGGGTCGTAGTGAAGAGTTGATTCTGGTGACCAACTGCTTGGTTTGCATCCTGACTTCACTGCTTACTGGCTTGAGGAGCTTCAGTGACTTACTTAACTCTATTCCTCATTTTCCGGAGGTGGGCTTAATAGCATGAAATCAAAATGTGTGCAAAGCACTTAACATTGACATGAGTTATTTGCTTAGTCTCCTAGCCACATACTGAATGGTCTAATTGTTGGCTGTTGAAGGATTTGGACATGTGAGGATGTCAGGGAATGGCATTCTAGGAGAAGAGGACAGAGCGAGTAACGGTTTGGTGGTAGGAACACACAAGGAAGTTTGTTTGGCCGCCGTGAGGTGTGTGATCAGGACTGAGTAAGTAAGAGGTTTAAGATTTCAAAAGTAGGTTGGAGCCAGTCTTCAGAGGCCTTGGGGATCTCCTAGTTTTACCAGGGCCTTGAATGCCAACCCAGGTTCAGTCATGGAAGTTCCAGTGGAAAGGGCAGATGTGACCAAGATCCGAGGAATGAGAGCTTGGTAAACTTGCAGTCTTGTGCCTGAAGGTCAGGAACCTCTCAGCAATGCAGCTTTGCACCCCGTGCTTTTGTGATCCAAGTTTGATAGTTATACTCCAGAATTTGTGGGAGGGAAGAGATCTGTTTAATGCTCTATCCTGTCAATGTAGAGTTCTTAGCACGAAACCACCACATAAGCATTTTGCCAAACCTTGCAAAAGTCAAACAAATGGGAACACAAGCATAGAGGCAACAACATTATAAACCAAGTACTGGTGGGAAACCATAAAAAGAGAGAGCTGGCATAGATCAGATACATATTTTTTAATCCTAAAGACGCTAATTCAGGAGTAAAGTTACCTACCATCACAGGGATTTTAAAAAACACAGTTTTCCATAGTGCCAAGTTTATTTAATTTATATGACCACCACGTTCTGGTGGAGTAGTATCTAAGGCATTTGACTGCTAACCAGAAGGTTGGCAGTTCAGACCCACCAGCCACTCCATAGAAGGAAGACTGGGCAATCTACTTCCCTAAAAATTTACTGCCTCAGAAACCCAAACGGGGTTGCTGTGAGTCACAATTGACTCAACGGCAGTGAGTTTTCTTGAGTTTTTGAAAATGTTGTTGCTGTTAGTTGCCCTTGAGTCCATTCCGACTCGTAGCAACCCCATGTGTGTCGGAGTAGAACTGAACTCCGTGGCGTTTTAAAGGCTGTGACTTTTTGGAAGCGGATCACCAGGCTTGTGTTCTGAGGCACCTCTGGGTGAGTTCACTTTGCCAACCTTCCAGCTAGTAGTTGAGTGCGTAGCTGTTTGCACCGCCTGAGGCCTCCTGATTATGAAATTGTTGTTGTTAGACCCTTCAGTCTATCTATAATATATATATTTAACATAATTATATATCAAACATATATATTTAATATAAAATAATTTACATCTAATCATTAGTTATTTTAATAAATACATTTTAGCTAATAAAAGTAGTATATGTATATGCTTTAAAAATCAAATGATATGATTATAAAAGAAAAGCACAGGGTCATGCCTCCAACAATTATATTCACTAGAGGGAACCACTTTTACTGAGATGGTTTTAGCATCAACAAGCCTGGTTAGTTTGGAAGTATGTATTTTTTAGACCTTGTATTTACTGTATTTAAGTGATATATCAAACTTTTGTTATATTCTCCAATAATGCCCTATTCTTGGTCCAGGCACTTTTCAGGCAAGTCCCCTGGGTACTGGTAAGGGATGAGCATGAAGAGAAAATGGCTTCAGGCCTAAGATCTTTCTGGGAGCACTGAGTGCCAACATACATAGCTTTTACTTAATTAAGAAAAGATGACCCCAGACAAACAGAATCATTGTCTGAAGTAAGTTCTGCACCAGAACTGCTGGGTTCTCAGCACAACATTCCCTGGTCTTGACTTTCCTGTGGTACAGGGAGTGGGGTGTAAGAGCACAGGCTTGGGATCAGAAGGCCTAAGCCACTTCGACTTTTAGGTGACTATGGTTAAGTCACTTGTTATCTCTGGGCCTCAGTCTGATTTTCTTTGAATAAGGGAGTTGGAAGAGATGTTTTGTGTTAGTATTTGTATTGGTATTTTTCAGTTCTTACTATAGAGTATCACATTACTTACGGAATCCTTGTACATAGGGGAAAGGTGTGTGGAGTAGGCATGAAGTGAGGGGCTATTGGGTCAAACCCACAAGCAACGTAAGGGGCCAGAAACAGCTGCCACAGCAGGTCTATCCAGCCATGTAGATGGAACATGACAGTGACAGGACCTGCATGATGAACCACTCTCTCTAATAAAGATCCCCAACTCCCCTCTGTGGCTTAAAGTGATGAAGTCACGGCCTGACACCCTTCCTGGAGGGCAACCAACAACACTGAGCAGAAACCATGGCCAGGTGCATCTGGCAAGGTGACAATTGATTCCCACTTGCATAGTGTTGACATCTGGGCTCTTATCTTCCATTTTTGGGTGTCAAACACTTGTATAGGATGGCCCTGGTATCTGTGGGAAGACAGGGAGGGGCTGAGAAGATTAGGTTAAGGGAGATGCATGGCTCTAGAATGCTTTCAGCCACTTCATGTTGGCCATGGAGCTGCAACTTTAGCTGCAGGGTTTGGCATAGAACTTCCTGGGCCTTGGGGATGTGAGATGTGAGATAGGACACCTGGGAACCCTTACTGGCATGTGAATTATGAAGTCTTAGAATCTAAGTGCCAGAAGGGACTTCAAAAGCCACCTTGTTTGCCCCTTTCTTGTAGGATTGAATTCTCTTTAACAGTATCCCCACCAAGGATGTTTAGGCTTCCCTTACAGTGAGAGAGAGCACCACTTACTGTCTTCCTAAGGTCACATTTGCTCAGCTGGCCCAGGGAACTCTCCTGTGGCTTTCTCTTCTTGAGGTTGAGCACACCAGTTCATCTCTTGTCCCTCATAAAACATAACTTCTGCCATTTCCTAGTGCATGTTTAGCTGCTCCATGCCCCTGTAGAACACCAGCATCTGGGATGAAAATTCATCCTGCAGAAGACAGGTAGGTTCAAAGCTCCTTAGTTTCCAGGAGTGGAACCAGTGGCCTTTGGCAGCAGAGCCCAGCCCTGCAAGCCCCTGATTATAGGATGCCAGGGCCGCGGGCGTGCCTTTTCATTAGTGGCACAATCAGACATCAGCCTGAGTGATGCCTCACGCAAGGAGATGGAGGATAATAAGCCCCTTCTGTCTCCCTCCAGCTCCTACGTCTGAGCTGAGAGCATGAACTCTACCCCCCCTTTTCAAATAAAGCTTTCAGCTTACACAAAATCACTGACTGTCAGATCTGAAAGGAGCTAGGGAGCTCTTATCTCCCCAGCCATTCTTCCTGGGCCGTCTCTTCCATGCCATTGGCTTCAACCACCACCTCCAAACTGGACTCCCAGATTGGTGCCTCTGGCCTGGGTACCCACCTGGTACTCCTGATCCATGATCCTGCAACCTCACCGACATCTCCATCTGCATGACTCATAGGCGCTTACCATGCAGCATGGCCCACGTCAGATCAATCATATCCCCCCAAGAGCACTGCAGACAGTGCAATCGGCTTGTGCCCAAGTGCTGAGGCAGGAAGGCTAGTGGCACGTTCAAGAAAGGGAAGAGTGTGAGAACGGCTAGACCTCAGAAGGGAAGAGGGTGAGTGGGGTGACACGAGGCTGTAGAGAGAAGTGGGGACCAGAGCACACAGGAAGAGAGGAGGGTACCTGGGCCTAGGAAGGTGGCCTTGGAGGTGTGTACAGGAGGGTGTTGAGAATTTTGCCACTTGCAGGAAACGGTCAGTAAAGTCTGCATCTCACACAACCTTGGGGCAGGGGTGCTGGCAGAGGAAGGGAGAGGTAGGCAGGATGTGTTCAGGGTGGGTCCTTAGCCTGGAAAAGAGATAGTTAGCCCCTTGGTGGAACCAGGAAAGCAGAAACACACACTGGGGGCTAGAGGGACTGGGAGAGATTGAAATTCCACTGTCGATAAGCCCAGAGGAAGGTTGGAGGCAATTTGGGGTTTCTGACCTGCAAGGTGAGGTGGGGGTCAGAGTTAATGTCTTTAAGCTCTTAAAGCCTCAAGGTGACCCTGGTCACCACTGTGTGACCTTACTCTCAAAGTATAGTCTCAGTAAATGTTGTGGATGTGAGTGGAACGTGATTGTTCCCTAAGACCTGGTACTTCTGACTCCCAGGCAAAATAGAATGTGTTGACTTTCTTCTACAATCCCCATTCTACTCTAGTTTCTACTGGATCCATTAACCAGGCCCTCTCCGCTCCCCCAGCCACACCCCTCTCCATTTGTGGCTGGCAAGGAGGGTCTGGTGTTGCACCTTTTAAAAATGCAATTGTGTATCTCTTTCCACTCCCCACAGGTCCCTGCTCTTTAAATATGGGGGGCCTTGGCTCCTTGTGGGGAGGGCTAGCCCACCCTCAGTCTGGTCTTCTCTTTAGGTCGGCTCCCCAGCTCTCAAGCACTTAGAGCAACCCTTGCATAGTCAGCGATAACCAATCCCACTGAGCAGGAAACACACACTTCAGCATTTAGCACAGGGCCTAATGTGCCTGGAAGTAATTGTTCAGAGAGACTGGGCTAGGAGTTGGGGGCGGGGATGGCACTGGGGCTGCAAGCCTGGGATTGAGAATGATTTGTTTCCTTTTGATTCCCTTTGCAGGAGGACAGCTCTGAGTCTTGTCCAGACTCTTCTAGAGCCAGTGAGGGCCAGCACACAGTAGGCATCAAGTGCCCGGGGAGGGCAGGTGTGATGCTACACACAGCACTGTCAACTCTTGATCTCTCAGAAGGGCAGCAGGAGTGGCCGTGGGTCATGGGGGAAGCTCACCTGGCAGGGGACAGGAAAGCAGCTTTAATTTGCTGCCTCACAGAAGGGACTAGCTCCCTCCCAGGGCATACTCCCCCATCTGTGCAATGGGGACAACTACATCTGCCTTGCATGGCAAAGACTAGGGAGAACACATGTACAGTGCTTGGCACACAGTAGGTGGTCAATAAACGGGGTGCATCAATGACCATTGTAACCAATGTCCTGGCTGCCATTTATCCTCTATTCCAATCTATCCTCCCAGACCCTCCCCAAAGCTCCCTTCAACCCCTCTGATGGCTTCCCATTGCCTGTGGGACAAAGCCACAACTCCTTAGTTTGGCATTCAGATTTTAACTCAGCTTCTCCCCAGACTAATTTCCTACCACACTCACTATACTACAGACATCCTGAATCCTCTGCACACTTGAGCGTCCTTGGATGCTGCCAGGGAGATGCTTTCCTCCTTCTCTGCCTGGGAAGTACCTGCTCATCGTCCAAGCCCAGCCAAAGCCTCACCTCCTCATTTAAGCACCTCTGTTTATAGGCTCAGCGCTCCTTGGACACACTGTGACCATAGGACAGCAAGCTGGGGAGGCAGTGAAACATGATGGCTAAGAAGGAGAGCACTCTTCCCCTTGCTGTATGCCTTTGGGCAAGTTACTTAACCTCTCTGAGCCTCAGTTCCTTCATCTGTAGAATGGAGAGTGTGATCTCTCCCTCAGAGGGTTGATAAGAGGATTTAGGTGGAAAAGGCATGGGAAGTGCTTGGCCCAGTGACCAGAATTTAATAAGAACTCAATAAATGCTAACCACTGCTACAGTTATAACTGTGGTACATTATTGCTTGCCATTTTGTATTTGTCTCCATTCTTAGGTTGTGGATGCTTGACCTCCTCAGGCCTCAGTTGACTCCTGCCTACAATGGGGATTTAGTAGCTATCCTTAAAGGCATGAAGGAACTCTGGTAGCACAGTGATTAGGCCCTTAGATGCTAACCTAAATGTCGGCAGTTTGAACCCACAGCCACTCCGTGGGAGGAAGATGTGGCAGTCTGCTTTTGTGAAGATTACAGCCTTGGAAACCCAATGGGATGACAATTCTCTGTCCTACGGGGTGGCTACAAGTCATAATTGCCTCCACAGCACACAATGACAAGGGTCTAACCTGTGTAGAGGGCTAGTCAGGGCCTTATGCTAAGAAATGCCTAGTAAATGTTGAAGTCCCTGAGTGGTGCAAACACTTCACAAGCTCAGCTGCTGGCTGAAAGGTTGGAAGTTCAAGTCCACCAGAGACACCTTAAAAAAAAAGGCCTGGTGATCTACTTCCAACAAACCAGTCACTGCCAACCCTTGGAGCACAGTTCTACTAACACATGGGGTTGCCATGAGGAGGAATCCACTTGACGACAACTGATTTTTTAAACGTTGGTTTGTTGTTCCGTCTGCAGCTCAGGCTGGGCTGTCCTTTTACTGCATCCCTTGCCCTGGCTCAGTGCCAAACACCGAGCATCCGGGACCCATTCAAGTAATGGCCCCTCCTCTCATGTGATTGTCCTAACACACAGTGCTGGCCACTCTAGTGCTCCCTGCCTCACCTGTCCCTCCCTGCCTCTCTCCTTTCCCTCGCCAGGACCCTCAGATTAAGCCCAGGCTCCTTACCTGCTCCTAAGAACTCTCCCCAGTGCTCAGCGCTCCCTCTAGCTTTTCAAGTTCCAGCCACAGGGAGCTTCTTTCAGTTCTGCATGTGGGTGTGGGTCCTGCCAATTGTTGTCGAGTTGCCTCCGACCCACGATGGCCTGTGTGTAACAAACAAAACGCGGCCTGGGCCTGTGCCATCTTCATCATCTTGGACATGTCTGAGCTCATAGTTTTGGCTTTTGTGTGAAGCCGCCTCACTGAGGTTTTCCCTCATTTTCACCCACCCTCTGTTTTCACAAACAGGATGTTGTTTTCTAGTGACTGATCTTTCCTGATGATGTGTTCAAAGTAAGCAAGCCCGAGTGTTATCTTTGCTTCTAAGGAATATTCTGCTTCTATTTCTTCTAAGACTGATTTGTTTGTTCTCCTAGCACAATATTCATTGCCAACACTATTGTTGTTGTTATGTGCCATCGAGTGGGCCCCGACTCATGGTGACCCCTCCTTGGGTTTCCGAGGCAGTATCGCTACGGAAGTAGATTGCCCAACCTTCTTTCCGAGGAGTGGCTGGTGGGTTTGAACCATCAGCCTTCTGGTTAACAGTCAAGTGCCTTAGGCACTGTGCCAACACCATAGTCAAATGTTAGTTCTTCTTTTGTGTTCTTTTAATTGTCCAGCGTTTGCATGCCTATGAAACAATTAAAAAGGCCATGATTTGGTAAGTGGGTTAGACTTACCCTTAATTCAGGGAGTTTGATTGCTCTATTTTCTCTTCCTGAGCCATTCTCCATACCTCTGCCTGCCCCCAGCAAAGGTGGACACTACAGATAGTCTGGCTAATGCCTACTCATCGTTGGTCTCAGCCTCCTGACCGCACACATCTAGGTGGGGTGAGCGCAAACAAGGCCTCCAGGATCAGACTGCTTGGCTTTGAGTCCCTGACCTGCTTCCTACCTGAGTAACTCTGAGCAAACTTACCGACCCTCTCTGAACCTCAGGTCCCTTAGCTGTGAAATGGCGATGGTGGTAGTGGTGCTGCACCGGCTCTCCTGCTCATCGGCCCTTGCTACCTATTGCGCACGTTGCCTTTAAGGCCAGAAATGCTTCCAGGCTGACGTGTGGGTAAATATTCCCTCCCTAAATATTTGATTTAAAGAGCTTGACTTGGAGGACAGAATAAAATAAAGCTGCGCTTTCTGTCATGTATTATTAATACCTATAAATGGCGGTGGCGTGGGTTCTCTGTCCGATGCTGCTTCTTGGAGCAGCAGGCTTTTAAACAAGTTTCACTTACTGAAAATTGGGTTGTAGAAGGGGGAAATGAAATCTCTCTTCAGGTACGATGATAAAAACATGGCACCAGGCACCCGGCCACATAGGCCAGAAGGGGACCTGGAAATGGCAGAGACTTATAATAGTCATTCATTAAATCACTCACTTGTTCATTCACTCACATCTCAGGGTGGTTTGCTCAATACATTTTCCTCCTTTCTTCCTCTCTCATCCCTTCCTCCCTTCACTCCTCCTTTTTCTTACTTCCTCCCTCTCCCTCCCTTTCTCTGCCTTCCTTCTTACCTTTTTGCAAACTCACTACCACCAAGGAAGGAGCTCTGGTAGTGTAGTGCCTAAGGTACTTGACTGCTAACCAGAAGGCCAGCGGTTCAAACCCACCAGCCACTCCTCAGAAGGAAGGTTGGGCAATCTGCTTCCACAGAGAACTGCCTCGGGAACCCAAGGAGGGGTTGCTATGAGTCAGGGCCAACTCGATGGCATATAACCACCACCACCACCACCACCAAGGGACCATTTCTTCATTGTCCTTATGAGGAAACTGAGCCTCAGGATTTTTCGCTAACCTCACACTGTTAGGAGGTGGTGGCCCACAAGTATTAACTTAGACCTGTTTAGGACCATAACCCCCGTGAGGGCAGGCATTCGGTCTCGTTGTCTTTGTCTCACAGCTGCTGGCTGACCACATGGCTCAGTGAAGGTACCAGTTCCTTGTTAGAGGATCAAGGCAGGAGTAATCCAAGGTAGCTTCAGGGAGGAGGAAGACTTGAGGCAGTCTTTTAAGGACTGGAAGTTCCTAGAATTGAAAGCAGAAAGTACATGATTGCAATCATTAGGAAAAATTTGTAGTTAAAACCAAAAATCAAGCCAATTGCTGTTGAGTTGATTCTGACTCATGGCAACACCATGTGTTGCAGGGTGGAACTGCTTCATAGGGTTTTCAATGATTTTTTGGAAGCAGGTCACCAGGCTTTTCTTCTGAGGCACCTCTGAGTGGTTTTGAATCAGCAACCTTATAGTTGTTGTTGTTGTTAGGTGCCGTTGAGTAGTTTCTGACTCATAGCAACCCCATGCACAGCAGAACGAAACACTGCCTGATCCTGCGCCACCTCCATGATCCCTGCTATACTTGAGTCCATCATTGCAGCCACTGTGTCAATCCATTTCATTGAAGGCCTCCCCCTCTTTCGTCAACCCCCCACTCTACCAAGCATGACATCCTTCTCCAGGGAATGGTCCCTTCTGACAACATGACCAAAATAGGTGAGACGAAGTCTGGTCATTCTT
>NW_006921624.1:5153049-5161481 GCF_000298275.1 Orycteropus afer afer
AACTTCAAGTTGAACTTGCATATGAGCAGTTGATGGTCTGTTCCACAATCAGCTCCTGGCCTGGTTTTGGCTGAAGATATTGAGCTTTTCCATCACCTCTTGCCACAGATGTAGTCAATCTGATTCCTGTGTGTTCCATCTGGTGAAGTCCACGTGTAGAGCTTCCATTTGGGTTGTTGAAAAAAGATTTTTGCAATGAACAAGTCGTTGATCTTGCAAAATTCTGTTATGCGAGTTCCGGCATTAGTTCTGTCACCAAGGCCAAATTTTCCAACTATTGGTGATACTTCTTTGTTTCCAACTTTTGCATTCCAATCACCAGTGATAATTAATACATCCTGATTGCATGTTCAGTCAATTTCAGACTGCAGAAGTTGATAAAAATCTTCAATTTCCTCATCTTTGGCTTTGGTGGTTGGGGCATAAATTTGAATAATAGTCATATTAATGGGTCTTTCTAGTAGGCATATGGATATTATCCTATCACTGACAGCATTGTACTTCAGGACAGATCTTGAAACATCCTTTGTGATGATGAATGCCACTACATTCCTCTTCAAAATGTCATTCCCGGCATAGTAGATCAATGGTTGTCTGATTCAAAGTGGCCAGTTCATTTCAGCTCACTAATGCCGAGGATGTCAATCTTTATGCGTTCCATTTCATTTTTGACAACTTCCAATTTTCCTAGATTCGTACTTCCTACATTCCATGTTCCAATGATTAATGGATGTCTGCAGCTGTTTCTCTTCAATTTGAGTGGTGCCACATCAGCAAATGGAGGGCTCAAAACCTTTACCTTATTCATATGAGTAAGGCTGGGTTTACTCAGATGATGCAGCTCTTTCCCAGTCCTATTTTGAGAGCCTTCTAACCTAAGTGGACTATTTATAAAGTTGCTCAGTAATGTATCAAACAGTGTTTCTTTGCTACTTATAAGGCTTCCCTGGTCAATTCTTTGAGAAGTGGATGGCCTCTTCCTTCTTCCTAGTCTGTCTCAGTCTGTAAGCTGGGCTGATACCTGTGCACCATGTGAATCCCACTGGGTTTGAAACACCAGTGGCTCAGCCTCAAAACTCACATCAACACATCACCACAGTAGGACATACCGACTGACAGGTTTGTCTCCCTGTTGGAAACCTCTCGTACCACCTTTACCTGGGTCCCTGCGGCTGACTTCTCTGTCTGGGTTCCTGGCCTTTTAATCCCCTTTCACCCACTCTCCCGCCCTGCTGCTTTGGGCGTGCCTGGGTTCCCTCTCCTCACTTGGATCCCTGTGGCTGACTGCTCCTCTGTCTGGGTTCCTGGCTTTTAATCCCTTTCTCCCACTCTCCCACCCTGCTGCTTTGGGCATGCCTGAGTTCCCTGTCCTCACCTGGATCCCTGCGGCTGACCTTACAGTTAGTAGCTGAGTATTTAACTGCGTCACCCAGGGACTCCTAAAATCAGCTACCGCTTACCAAATACTTGCGACGTGTCTGCCATTGGGCTAAGTACTTGTACATAGGTCTGTCAGTTTGTCGTACTGCAGTTGCTTGTGTGTTGCTGTGAGGCTGGAGGCTATGCCACTGGTATTTCAAATACCAGCAGGTCTACCCATGATGGGCAGGTTTCAGCAGAGCTTCCAGATTAAGACAGACTCAGAGGAAGGAAGGGGGCATCCACTTCTCAATGCATTGGCCAGTGAACACCTTATGAAAAGCAGAGAAACACTGTCTCATATATTACTGTACATAGGTAGGAACTTTTCTTTAAAATTTTTTATTTTAAGAGTTTGTTTTACATTCAACATTACATGTACATTTAGTTTCACTCCTATTTACCATGTCCAACCCTAACTCAGTCTCCTTCCTTCCCTGCCCAGTAACCCTCCCCCTGTACCCCTCATACTTATGCACTCCTGTGTGTCCTGCATTTCCTTTGTGCGAATGTTGCCCCTCTGGTGCACCATGGTCAATTGCTCCAAAGGATGCATTTCCATAGAGTATGTGAGTGTGTCACCCTGGGTTGAGTGGTATGCATGTACATCTTGTTTACTATTACGCTGAGAGCCAGTCCTGGGAGTGAGTTTTATTCCAGGCCCAGAATGTATCCCAGGACCATAGCATGGGGCTCTCACCAGACTCCATCTGACCAGTAATTCTGGTCATTATTGAGTTTCCATGTTTTTCCTCCCACTCTATCCAGGATCTCCAGATCTGATCCTTTCCTGAGTGGTTGGCATTGGTAGCCAGGCACCATCTAGTTCTGGTCTTGAGGGCTGTCGTGTCTTAGGGCTGATTGCTTCCAAATGCCCTTGTTTTTTTGTACTCTTCTTTGGTTCCCATGATAGGAGACAATTAGCTGCATCTTAGATGGCCACTTGAAAGCTTTTAAGACCCCAGTTTCTACTCACCAATGTAGGATGAGGAACAAGACTTTTATGTATTTTGTTGTGCCAATTGAGTCTGGTGTCCCCCAGTACTATGGTCCTGAGATAGTAGAGCCATTGGATCTCTCTCTCACAGTGTCTGTGTGTCTGTGAGGGATCACTCTGTCTGTATTCTGTTGTTTCTGTAAGGATTGCAGGTATTTTGTATCACTGGAATCTGTGCAAGATTAGCCTCCACTGAATCTATCCTTGGTCTAGAGTGTACTCCTATTCACCGACCCCCATCTGATCTTCTCAGATATTTATGTGTTTATCTGTAGCCTGGTGTTTGGTGATAATGGTCATGCAGTGTTGTGGACACACTGATTGGTATTAGCATCTGTCATCTATCTCCTATGTGCACAGTTCGGTGTCCTTCCTTTTCCTAATGTTTTCATGGTGGTCACAGACTCTTTCTATACATCCCTCCCCTTACCACATCAGCGTGTGGGCCCCGACTAGCCCAAAATTAATCCCTCCCCATCCCAGTAACCTACAAAGTGAGTTCCCTTTCCCAAGCAAACCCTTCTTTGTCTTTTTACAATAATGGGCTCATACAGTATTTTTCCTTCTTTGATTGACTTATTCCACTCAGCACAATGTCCATAGGTAGAAACTTTTATTCCATTTTATTGGTGAAGGAACTAAAGCTCAGAGAGATGATGTGACTTGTCCAAGGCTACATAATGGGTAAACTGTAGAATTGGGGTTTGAGCATGTGTCTGACTCCAAAGCCTTGTCATGTTCTTAACCTCCATGCTAACCATGACCATAACCCTGACCCAATGAACATCTAACTATGACCTGCCTTGTGAGACAGGGAAGGGGTCTCAGAAGCAATTATCTCATGGAGTATCTTTCTTGCCACTGAGCACAATGTGTTGGTACCAAAATTATCCAATGTCCTATGGGACATCCCCTCCTCCTTCCATTTGGTCCTTCCCAGGGTCACCTTCTAGGTTTCCACACTGGGGAAAGGGCACGAAGCCTCAGTTCTCTCTCTCCATGTTTTTGGGAGACAGGAAGCACAGAAGGCTCCCAGGAAGCTCCATGCTCTCCTCCTGGAAGTCCATCTTGGGAGGCAGATGGAAGCACTGTAGCTCTTCTCAAAGCCAAAGATCATCTAGTGTGAGGATTTTCTAGCTGCAGACAAAGAGAACTATGAAGCCACTTTAGAACCACTCAGCGGGTCCAACCCTTCCTTTATACTCATGGAGACTGATGTAGTCAGATCTATTTGTTTATCCTTGGAAAGTCCACTGGGGCCCATCTGTCAACCTCAGGGGAAAAATAAATCTCATAATTGGGGGTTCTGAGGAATTCCCCAGATGAAAATCTAACTTCTTGCTAGAACCCACTTGTCACTGAGATTGTCAGGTCATGGTACAGGGAGTCAAGCATGCCTGCAGGGTTTTTGGGCTTGAGCAGTTGGAGCAGTAATGATGTCACTGACTAAGAGCAGAAACATGGAGGAAGAGAGACTCTGGGTGGGGTGCTGAGCTCCATGATGGACAGACTGAGCTTGATGTGCAGAAGGTGGTGTCTTCAAGGAGACTGGGTAGATGGATGTGCAGCTCAGGAGAATGATCTGGGCTGCAGAGAGATTTGAAATTTGTGACTTCAGTGGTTAAATTAGAAACCCCAGAAGGGGATGAATTTGCCTGAAGTCAGAAACAAGAATGAAGAGAAATGAGCTCTGGACATTGAGGATGCACTTAGAGGTCATGGACCACATGAAGTGGACTGAAAATAGAAGTCTCACGTGCTTGGGGTTTTCATTCCAGTGACTTCTCCACTGTAAGCAGAGTGAGATTTTTGGCCAAGTGATTTAATAGAAGTCCTTGACACTTGGCCACATATTTCCAGTCATTTAAAAATTTATTTTAGTAGATGGTTGTTATATTTCCAAGGAACCCAAAGCAGATGGCTCTCTTTCTCCCTTCCTTTCCTCCTGTTCCCTCCCTTCCTTCCTTTTCTCTCTCTCCACTTACCTACCTACTTACTCCCTCCCTCCCTCCCTTCCTTCCTTTTCTCTTTCTCTCTCCACCTCCCTCCTTCCTTCCCTCCCTTATTCTTTCCCTTCCTTTCTTTCCCTTTGCTGTTTAAAAAAGGAGCTGGTGTTACTGCAACTGATATATGAACATTCCAAATTTCCAGAAAAGCAGACTCTTCAAACTTGCTCTGATGTGCTTCAAAGACAGAATGTGTGCAGTCTTGTTGCCCTGGACCTACTTGTCCTGGAGGCCACTGGCTTCTGGGACCAAGAGCTTGTCCCTTTTGTTCATTTCAGATGAACAGTCTGGCAGCCTTTGTGTCCCAGATGAAGACACAGAGGAACTGAATGCAGATGTGCCCTCAAGAAGCTCCCACTCCAGTGGCCAGGCAGACAAACAGATACTTTCAGAGTCTTCTGTGAAGTGTGGTATCAGAAGGCTGCACACTAGCCCATTCCCAGACAAGAAAGGCTGGAGAAAACAGCACTTGTGGAAGCTTAAGGAAAGGGGAGAATCCTTTTGTGTGCTGACAATACCGCCCGTGTACAGGGTGGTTTCTTTTCCCCAAGATCAAATTGATAACAACAGGTTTCTTCACGGTGCTTGATTTATCTGCCAAGCAGGTATCTCCCCCATGTGACCACGTAGCTATAGCTGTCACCCCTGATACAGGGACTAGACAAATGCCCTCTCTAGACTCCAGGTACCAGTAGGAGAATGAAATCATAACTCACTTTAGCAGCCAGTGATACATATTTATACTCTGACTGGCACAGGCCTGAAAGAGCTCTTCTTTGCTTCTGCGTTCCCTGGCCTCAAATGGGCATCAATCTCTCTCCAGTTTGTTAACACGGCTGCCACTCACGTCAGATTTACTGTCACATGACTGATTGTGCAAAAGCAGCTCCTCACGAGCACATCCGCTTAATTTGCCCGATTCAGCTTGTTCCCCGCAACGCTGATGCCTGATAGTGCCTAGTAAACGACATTTCTTTTCTGTTTGAAAAAAGCTTTCCTGTGTTCTCCCCATCTTCTTATTTAACAGAAGCAGTAAATGTCAAAGCTATCTATAACTCTACGGAAGGGAAGTTAACATCCAAGGCCAAACCCATGTAAACTGTCCTTGGCCTGCACAGAATTGGTCTGATTTATAATGAACTGGGCTAATTTCTTTTAGGAGACGATTTGGAAAATTTAGCTATATTCTCAAAAACAACCCAGTTCAATAGTTTATATCTTCTCTGGGGACTGGGAGCCCCTCTTCACACTTTCTCCCACAGAGGTTTCAAAGTTCTTTCTACTCATGCTTCAAACGAGTTCAAATTTCAGTGGTAAATACATACCAAGGTAAACGTTTTTCCTGCATCATCCACTTGAACCGTGAGAAAAGCGTCATCTTTCCTGCAGAAGTGCAGAGATGTCTCAACCAGCCAAATGGATTGAACTCACTTGGATCTCTCAGATTCCAAGCCCATGAGCATCCCTTACACCTTCAAGATTAAATTCCAAACTTGCCAAGGTCAAACCAAAACACCAAACTCATTGCTGTGGAGTTGATTCAACTCATGGTGACCACATGTGTTACAGAGTAGAAAGTAGGCTCCATAGGGTTTTGTGACTGTGCATTTTATGGATACAAATTGCCAGACCTTCTATGGCTTTGCTGGGTGGGTTTGAAATGCCAACATTTGGGTTAGTAGCTGGGCATAAACTCTGCTATCCAGGGACAAGGATGCCTTTAAATTGCCTCCGTGGAGTGGGGCATGTGCTGCAATGACTCAACCTCAAAATTTTAGAGGCAAAAAGAAAACTAAATTTGCTCAGGGCTTATTGTATTCTGTGTGCTTTGGTTATCTCATTTAATCTTAACAACAATCCTAAAGGGAATATTTAACTCTTCCCATTTTACAGATGAAGAAGCTGAGGTTTGGAGAGGGTAGGTAACTTGCTTGAGGTTACACAACTGGTAAATGATGGAGATGGAATTCAAACTCAAGCCTTGATGACTCCCAAGCCTGTGCTCTGAATCACTCTGATGGGCTACCTCTTAGCTCCGTGGGTTCAAACCCCTGCCCACACAGGTGTGCCCAGCCAAGAACTACCAAGGCTGGAGCCACGACTTCATGGCTAAAAGGGTGGGGGTACAGAGGAGGGAGATTTAAAATGGAAATAAGAGCCTGGGTTCTTCTTTTGAGAGAGAAGTTCTGCAGTGCGTCTAAGGGTATTTCTGAATTTCTATCTGGAGACATATTTTATTGTTGTTGGTTTATTTTAATGGGGATATGTGGGAAACTCATTAAAGAGAGCTGGGTAAGTACTTGAGGGTGAGCATTTGGGAAACGGGCATGACTGTGATGGAAGCATTGACATTGAGTTTGCTACAAAGAATAATTGAAGAGAACAACTAGAGGAGAGGGGTGCTAGTAGCTGACTTGGTCAATAAGGATGAATGCCTCAGGTCCTTCCAAAGGCAAGCAATTGTGATAGCAATGCTCAATTCCTCAGGTCACATAAATAAGGCAGCATCTCTGAGATGTTTTCTGTTGGCATGAGATCCTGAAGGAGTCCCTTAAGTGCTGATGGTATCCAGGACTCTCACCCTTTTCCTATTGAGGGGATTTCATTCTCTCCTATGGAGTAAACTCTTCCACTTTTGTGTCCAGCCCATCTTCATTCTCAGCTCCAAAAAACATAGCTAATTGCCTGGTAGGGAGCCCCACCATGTCCCATAGGTCTTTCAAAATCAGCAAACCCTAAACTGAGCCCACCACCTTGTCTCCAAACCTGCTTCTCCTCTGCGTTCCTTGTTTCATTGAATGACATCATCCTCCAATGAGTCACCCAGAGGGAGAGATTTCAGACTCCTCCCTTTCCCCACCCAACTTTATACTAAGATCCACAGAATCTACCTTCCTAACATCTTCCCTACAGTATCTCACTTAATCCTTACAGAGAACCTACAAAGTAAGAAAAGTTACCACCATCAACTAAAAGAAAACTTTCAATGGAAAGGCAATGTATCAATATTGTAAAGCTTCCATTTTCCCCTGAATTGATTACAAATTCAGTGTGATGCCAATAAAAAATAATAATAGGTAATGACAAGATTATTCTAGGTTTGATATGGAAATACAAACATGTAAGAATAGGCAGAGAAAATATGAAAATGAGAGAGCCTAAGCCTATGAGCTATTAGAACATGTTATAAAATGATACTGATTAAGATAATATGATACTGGAGAATGAAACAGTGTAGAGAGTCAGGTATAGAGAGATCCAAGAACATAAGGGAATTTAGTGTTTAATAAGATGGCATTTCAGTCAGTGTGAAAAAGATGGATAAAGGATATTGGTCCTTCTAACTAGTGTTGGGGATGGTGACTGAGTGCCAAGCTATATTCCTATTCACTTATTATACCAAAATAAATTGCAATTAAATAAAGATTTAAATGTAAATTATGAAACCATTGACATTCAATTATACTAGAAGTAGACATGGTGGAATTAAAAGAATATTAGACCCCAGCAATGAGAAAACTGGATGGAAAATTAAGGAACAATTCCACTTACAATAGCATCTAAAAGAATAAAATACCTGGGGATAAATCTAACCAGGGACATGAAGGACTCACATAATGAAAACTATAATACACTGCTGAAAGAGATTAAAGAAAATTAAAGTAAATGGAAAGATGTACCATGTTCATGGATTGAAAGATTTAATATTGTTAAGAAGTCAATACTACCCAAAGCCATCTAAAGATTCAGTGCAATCTCAATCAAAATTCCAACAGCCTTCCTTACAGAAACAGAAAAACCAGTCCTCAACTTTATATGGAATGACAAAAGGCTCTGAATAGCTAAAACAATGTTGAAAGAGAGGAGGGCTCACTCTTCCTGATTTTAAAACATATTATACTGCTATATAGCTACAGTAATAATAATAATAATAATAATAATAATAATAATAATAATAATAAAGCCTGGTAGTATCATAACAATAGACACATAGACCAATGGAATAGAAT
>NW_006921624.1:5162116-5179335 GCF_000298275.1 Orycteropus afer afer
AGTAGATTGCCCAACCTTCCTTCTGAGGAGTGGCTGGTGGGTTTGAACCGCCAGCCTTCTGGTTAGCAGTCAAATGCCTTAGGCACTATGCTACTTCCATTAGGATGGCTAAAATTTTAAAAAACTGAAAATAACAAATGTTGGTGAGGATGTGGGGAAATTGGAAGCTTTATCTATTCCTGGTGGGAATGCAAAACAGTACAGCTGTTGTGTAAAACAGTGTGGTGGTTCTTAAAAAAACTGAAAATAGTGTTTTGGTTGTTGTGAGGTGGTTGTTGCTGTTGTCAGGTGCCATTGAGTTGGCTCAGCTTACTCATCGCATTATAGTGTGTCCAACGGAACGAAATCCTTCCCAGCTCTGCACCGTCTCCACAGTCATTGCTATGTTTGAGCCCATTGTTGCAGCCACTGTGTCCGTCTCTCTCACTGAACGTAGTCCTCTTTTTTGCTGCCTTATCACCTTTACCAGGCATGATATATGGTCCCTCTTGAAAACATGTCCAAAGTACATGAAGTACAAAGAAGTCTTGCCAGCCTCCCTTCTAAGGAGCATTGTGGCTGTACTTCTCCCAAGACAGATTTGTTTTTACTTCTGGCAGCCCATGATGTATTCAATATTTTTCACCAACACCATAATTCGAATGCATCAATTCTTCTTCCATCTTCATTATTCATTGTCCAGCTTTCACATGTATATGATGCAATTGAAAATACCAAGGTTAGGATCAGGCACATCTTGGGACTCATCTTTGCTTTTAAATACTTTCAAGAGGTCTTTTTCAGCAGATTTTCCCAACGCATTTTTTTTTCTTGGTTACTGTATGACCCAGCAATTTAACTCCTAGGAATATATCCAAAAGAGTTGAAAACAGAGACTCAAATAGATACTTGTACACTAACGTTCATTGTACCACTATTCACAATGACCAAAAAGTGGGAACAACCTAAACACCCATCGACAGAGGAATGGATAAACAAAATGTGGTACATACATACAATGGAGCCAGTTGGAGAAATGAAGCCTCGATACATGCTACAATATGACTGAAGCTTGAAGACATTATACTGGGTGAATAAGCCAATCACAAAAGGACAAGTATTATAATACGGTCTCACTTATGTAAAAAGACAAGAAAAGGCAAATGTATAATGACTAAATTTCTTTGTGGTTTTCAGGGGTGGGAGGGAAGGGAAAAGGAAGAGGTTAATGGTGATAGAAATAACACACTGATTAAGGGTAGGTTTGCACAGCTGATTATTGTAATTCTTGTCAATAAGCTGTGCACCTGCAAAAAGTTGAATTGCTCAAGGTTGTGTGATAGATATGTTTACAACAATGACCGAAAAAAAAAAAAAAAAAAAAAAGTTGCCATGGCTGCTTAGGTACAATCAAACACCTCGTAGGATTTGGTTCCTTGGTTGGGAAGTTTAGGATCATGGTTTAACGGGAATGTCCCAGTTAATTGGCCTAATAACATGTTTAGTGCTTCTGTTCTGTTCAGTGCATAGTGCCTGGGTTCTTAAAAGCTTGCCAAGTGGGCATCCAAGGCACAACAATTGGTCCCTATTCACCTGGAGCAACAGAGGAGGAAAGAGAGTCAGCAACAGGAGGGTGTGGTCTGACTCAGGATAACCGCACGTGTGTCAGAGGCGGGCTTCCAATGGCTGGTTTTCTGTAAAGTAAATCACCTGGCCTGCTATCCAGGGTGGGTTCAAACTGCCAACCTTTCAGTTAACAGCTCATCAGGTTAAATGAGCAAAGGACATAAACAGGCCCTTTCTGGAGAAAGAGACGCAACTGTGTAATTTCACTCTTACCTAAACAAAATTTAAATTGAAAATGAATTTCACTTTTTATCTATTACACATTGGCATATATTAGAAAGGGGGAGAGCATGCTGGAAAGGTCAAACGTTGTACATTGATTGAAGTGGGAATTTTGGCAATATCTAATATATTCCTCAATTCCATTCCTAGGCACATATGCTAGATTATCTTAGTTTTGCTTTCAAGGAGACATGAACATACAAAAGTGGAATTTCTGGGCTGCAAAGTAGAAATGTTTTCAAACTTGGTGATTCCATTCTTCACAGAGCTGTACCAATTTAAAATTCCCCAGAAGTGTACGAGAGGTCTTAATTGTCCACTCCTAACAAGCACTCAGTTTGATCAGACTTCTAATTTTCTTCCCAACTTGATGTGTACAATGGGATCTTACTCTAGTTTTCGTTTTTCTGATTAATAATGAAATTGGTCACGTTATCCGTGAGTTTCCTCTTTATAGTTCTGATCGATAATATCTTTTCTCCATTTTTCTATTGGATTGCCTTTGATTTGTGGGAGTTCTTAATGAATTCTGGATGCTAATCTTTTGTCAGTTATATACATTACAATATTTCTTCCCAATCTGTAGCACATCTTTTAACTGAATTTAAGGCATTCTTTGTCATATATTAGTTTAAAATACTGGTTAAATTTATGAATCCTTTTTTTAAAAATATTTGAGCATTTTATGTCTTGTCTAAGAGATCTTTTGTTACCTAAGGTTACCAAGATATCTCATATATTTTCTTTCAAACTTAAAAATAAGTTCATTATGACAATTTTTAAGTGCATTCAAAAGTAGAAAGAGAATAAAACAAAGAATCCTTGTTTACCTTTCACTTGGTTTCTAAAACCATCAACTTTAGTCATTTTTACTTTATCCCCCTCTTTCCCTGTTGTTGTTGTTGTTGTTTGCCGTCGAGTCGGCCCCGACTCATAGCGACCCCTCCTTGGGTTTCCGAGGCACTATCACTACGGAAGTAGGATTGCCCAACCTTCCTTCCGAGGAGTGGCTGGTGGGTTTGAACCGCCAGCCTTCTGGTGAGCAGTCAAGTGCCTTAGGCACTATGCTACCAGAGCTCCTTAGTATATATTAAAAATATCCCAGACATTATATCATTTACATAGTAGCAATACTGGTTTGTTACTAAGAGTTAAGGACTTAAAAAAAGAGGCTTAAAATACTGGCTTACATTTAATGATACTTTTTCCTCCACTGATCTGAAATGCTGTCTTAATACTAAATACTTGTGTGTGTGTGTGTACACATAGACACACACACACATACATATAGCTCTGGCAGTGTAGTTGACTGCTAACCATAAGGCTCGCAGTTCAAACCCACCAGCCATTCCTCTGAAGGAAGGTTGGGCAATCTACTTCTGTAGAGATACCACCTCCGAAACCCAAGGAGAGGTCGCGGTGAGTCATGAGTGACTTGATGGTGGTGAGTTTGTTTTTCTTTCTTTTATATATGTATGTTTTCATACTGTTTTCCCATGAGTAAATAAATAAACCAATGGACTATAATAGAGAATATATATACATACACACACACACACACACACATATTTCTTAAAAGTCTAGGAATCTTAAAATTGCTACTGTTATTTAGAATGGGAATTTTACAAATGACATTGCTAAGTTGTTATTGCTGTTGAATAGGAAGTTGTTGATTACTATGTTGATCTTATGTCCGATGTCCTTGTTTAGCTTTCTTATTAGTTTTAATATCTATCTCTAGTTTTTCTTGACTATTCGACATATTTGTCAAATAGTGACAATTTAATTTCTTCCTTCCCAATCCTTTATTTATTTATTTTTGTCTTAGCTAGGTTCCAGTACAAAGTTAAACACAAGTGGTGACTGTGGACACATTTGTTTTGTTCCTAACTTTAAAGAAATTGCTTCTAATGTTTCACCATTAAGCATGACACTTGATGTAGGTTTTTGGTAGGCACAAATTGGAGCAACTTAAAGAATCTCCCTTCTATCTGTAGTATGCTGAATTATTTTCTCCATGTTGAATGTGCATTAATTTTATAAGATACTTCTGAATCTGTGAAGTATTCATATGGCTATCTCTTGATGGGGTGAATTACATTTATAGATTTTTAAAGGTTAAACTGTCTTTAAATAATAATGATAAATCCTACTTGACTAAATTGTATTAGAAAAGTGTTACTGATTTCCATTAATATTTAAGATTTTGACAGTGACATAAATAATATTGGCCTAAACTTTTATTGTTATGCTAACTTCTTAGAATGGGTTGGAAAAATTTCTATCTTCTTCTAGTCTCTTAAATGGTTTGGATAATATATGGGTTACCTATTCCTTGAAGATTTGCTAAAACTCAACTGTAAATCACCTTGCCTTAGCGTTTTCTTGGTGAGTTTATTTTCACTACCGATTGTGTTTCTTTAATGGTAATAGATGTGTTCATGTGTTTTATTTCTGTGGAGTCAGTTTCAGTAATTTACATGTTGTTATTTTCCAGAACACTATTCAATCTTTATTTCAATAAGACTATTCCTTATTCTGTAAGGTTTTTATTTAAGACAACTCTATAGTCTCTGCTCACCTGTTTTTATCCCTCAAATATTCTCAACTCTTTCTAGCTTTATCAGTTCTTAGAAAAGTATTTTAACATTTTTGACCAAGACTGAGAATTTATCAATTTCTCCTTATAATTCTGTCAATGTATACATTATATATAAGGAGCTCTGATGACACAGTGGTTAAAGCACTCAGCTGCTAGCCTAATGGTGGTTGTGGTTGTAGGTCTGATTGTCAGCTGGGGGCCACTCTGAGCTCCTAGAAGCCACTTGCTTCTTTTACATATGACCTTTTACACATGGCCTTCTTCATCTTCAAAACAACAACGGTGCATCAAATCTCCCTCAGGCTTTTAATCCTTGTCTTCCATTTCTACTATGAGTCAGAGAAAACAACTTATGAAGGAAGGCTTTGAACTGATTCATTTTGTTCCAACCTCCTGCTGGGAATTTGCATTTCCACCCCAGATATACTGCATCAGAATCTACATTTTAGTACCTGGAGATCTTGTTAAAATTTACATCCTAATTCAGTATAGCTGGGGTGGAAATACAAATTCTCAGCAGTGGTTCGAACAGAAATGAATAGCTGGTTTGAGGCTTTGTTTTAAAGGTCTCATGTGATTACATTAGGCCCACCTGGATAATCTCCCTACTTTAAGGTCAACTGACCTTAATTACATCTGGAAAATCCCTTCACCGTAGGCCCTGAATTTGTGTTCAATTAAATAACCAGGGGACTGGCAATCTTGGGTCACCCTGTAAGAATTCTGTTTACCCCATGATATTAAGCTGGCACTGGAACCGACCCACAGAAGGCATTGTAGGCATTTGGGTTGTTTCTGGGAAAGAAGAGGAAAGTGCTCTCCCCAGTTTCTTAGTCTTCTAATGACCATCAACTGAGTGTCATGAACCGGGCAGGGTGTAGGCACTAGGGACATGGAACTTACTACTAATGGAAGACTAACCTGCTTTGGAGCCAGACCAAGCCTGTTCACATCCCACAGCTGCCCCTAACTCGGTGGAGACCATGGTCTAGTCTTGTTGCATGCTTTCTTCATCTGTAAAACGGGAACAAGGGGCCTGATTGGTTATAACATGAGAACTTCATGCTTAAGAAGCCTCACATTTTCAAAAATTACATTTTGGAAACATTTTTTTCCCCTGATGAGGGAATAAAAACACTGTTGTCCAGCTGATTTTGATTCATAGTGAGGCCATGTGACAGAATAGATCTGCCCTGTGGGGTTTTATAGGTTATAATCATCACAGGAGCAGGTCTCTGAAGACTTTCTCCCATGGAGCTGCTGGGTAGATCTGACCCACCAACCATTCAATTCGCATTTGAGCACTTTACCATTGTGCCACCAAAGCTCCTAAAAAGATGGTAGGGCTATTAAAGCCTTTTAAACTCCCAATTAGTTATTTTTGTGTAGGAGTTTAAATCATGAGGGAGTTTTAAAATAGCTCGAGAGATTATTTTGTCATTGCAACTCAAAATAACGATTTGGTTGATTAAAACTGATAAAGTTAAATCTAAATAACACATTGTACAAAAATCATCATGCTCTAAACAACCAGAATAAATGGCAGCCACCAACTGAAGCAAATGAACTTGTGAAAGTATTTCTGCAAGCCCTTGTTCAAAGTGGGTTTCCTTCCAACTTGCTAGTTTCCCCTGGGGATGTTATCATTGAAGGTGGGAGTGTTGCAAATTGTGACCCCCAACCAAACTCTGGCTGTCTATTCAATCTGTGTTAGGAGCATTTGTTCAGGAAGAAAAATGTCTCTATTATGGAGCCTCAGTGTCCCCATCTGTACAACAGTGGTGGCTTCAGGATATATCTCCAAGGGTCCAGCACTTGGCTCAGTGCCCAGGATGTAGTAATCACCCAACAAATGTTAGTTATTACTCTTCTTCTGACTCATTTTCTCCACCCCAGCTCCTCCAACTGTTCATCATGGGAGCCCACCATTCCAGTTCTTTATTTGACATTCTCCTGTTTTATAAATGCCTGTTTTCCTCCTACCTTGAAGGGATTTGTGGGGAGGTGGCATATGTATGACCTACCATCATGCTGTTGTGCTAAGTGTTGTAAAGGACATGGGGGTGGGAGAACAGAAGAGGGCTTGGGAGTGGCCACATTGGGTTGTCATGGAGGGATGATACTCAGGGCAGAGACATGGTAAAACGGCAGTCCAGTTAAAGGGGGCAGGGGGAGCAGGGCATGGAGTTTCTGTTCTGAGTTTAGATGCTCCAAGGAGAGGAGACACAGGAAGGCCACCTTGGTAAATCCAGTAAGAAAACATAATTCTTTGCCTGGCCCATAGTTGGTGCTCAAAGAATGACAGTCCCCTTGGTCAAAGGCCCACTTCTGGTGCCAGCCTTTCCCTAGTGGAAAGATTTAAATAAGCTGAACTCTCTGAACTAGTGGCTGAAATTTTTCTCTGCTATGAATCTGGCTTAGTTTTTAGCTTCACTGGATTTTAATCAAAGGCTATTCTGAGAAGTGTTCATGACCCTCAGAGACCGTCTGACAGGTAAAATAACCAAAGGGAGAAGGCAGTCAGTCTCTAGAGGAAGCGGGAGACCAGTTTAATTATAACCACACCAGCAGGCTGGTCATCATGCAGAAATGTCCTCAACCTGATGGCCATTGGATTTGCACTGGACCCCTGGAAGGAGTGAGGGGCTGTCAGGTAGGAGACTGTGTTGGCTGAGCCCACCTCCCTGCCTCGGCTTTCTGAGAGTGAGGCTGAGTTTGGGAGGGATTACACAGGCTGATCTGGCCTTGACCTGGGCCACCCTAGGGCTGGAGCTCGGCTGGAGAGACCCTCAGTTTGAGCTCTCAGAGGGCTTGCCTTGGAAATTCAGATTCCTTTATCTTCTAAGACCCAAGAAGAAGAGTTATCCCTCAGGCAAGGTCAGTTAGAAGATCTGGGTTCCAGTGAAGGGCCTCCTCCAAAGCAGAATGTAGTCTTAATAATTTTGGCCATTTACTGAAAGCCTACCATGTGCCAAGCACTTCTCCAAAGAGAATTGTAATACTAATTTTATAGTTGAGGAAACAGAGGTTCAGAGAGTTGATGTGGCTTCCAGACATCATGCAGTATACAATTAGTGAAGCTGCATGTTAAAAATGCACTAAATCTGTAATATTTACATATAATATTTATCTGTAATAATTCAGTTGGTGTTTCTAAAAGATAAAGACTTTTAAAGATGAAATATCATTATCACACTTAATTCCTAATAAATTAATACTAATTCCTCCAGTAATGAAAACAGTGTAGTACATAAGGATAGACAGTGAAATAGAATTGAGAATTCAGAAATAAGCCCATACATCTATGGCCATTTGATTTTTGACAAGAGTGACAAGTCCATTCAATGAGCAAAGAATTGTCTCTTCAAAAATGGTGCTAGAACAACTTGATTTCCACATGCAGAAGAGTGAAGATTTCTCATACTAAATATAAAAATTAACCAAAATCGATCAAATACCTAAATATCAGATCTAAAACTATAAAATTCTTGGAAGAAAACAAAGAACCTTGTATTTGGCAGCAAATTCTTAGATATGACCTCAAAAGCACAATAACACAAAGTAGGCGAATTGGGCTTCATAAAAATTAAAAACTTGTGTGCATCAAAGGACATTATCAAGAAACTAAAATGACAACTGACAGAATGAGAGGAAATATTTGAAAATCTAATACTTGAAAATCAAATATCTAATAAGAGCTTGATGTCCAGAATATGTAAAAACTTCTACATTTCACAGCAAACAACACAATTGAAAAATGGGCAAAGATGTTGAATAGACATTTTTCCAAAAAATATGTACACATGTTCTCGGTGTTAGTCATTAGGAAAAAGCAAGTCAAAACCACATTTCACACTCACTAGGATGACTGTTATCAAAAAAATGGAAAATAACAAGTGTTGGTGAGGTTGTGGAGAAATTGGAACCCTTGTCCATTGCTGGTGGGAATACAAAATGGTGCAGGTGCTGTGGAAAACAGGCAGTTCCTTAAAAAGTTAAACATACAATTAGCATAAGACCCAGCAATTCCACTCCTAGGTATACACCAAAAGAATTGAAAACAGATGTTCAAACAAAAACTTATACAACAATGTTCATTTCAGCATTATTCATAATCACCAAAAGGTGGAAACAAACTAAGTGTCCATCAATTGATGAATGAATAAACAAAATATGACATCCATACAGTGGAATATTATTCAGCTATAAAGAGAGATGACGTTCTGGTACATAGATGAATCTTGAACATTATCCTGAGTGAAATAAGCAGATACAAAAGGAAAAATATTGTATGATCCCACTCACATGAAATACCTGGAATAGACAACACAAAGATAGAGACAGAAGGTAGACCAGAGGTTACCAGGGGCTGGGTGAAAAAAAAAAGGAGGGAATGGGGAGATACTACTTAATGAGTACAGAGTTTCTGGGATGATGAAAGAGTTTTGAAAATAAAAAGTGATAGTGGTTGTACAAGATTGTAAATAAAATTCCACCAAATTGTATACTTAAAAATGGCTTACATAGCAAATGCGATGTTATATATATTTTATCACCATCAGAAAAAAACTTTTTTTTTTTTTTTAAATCCTCTGCTGCAGTTGGGAAGGATGGTGGGAATTAACGATGGGGGGTGGGGGGACAAATGCGATGCCTTCTTGCACCTTGGCCCGTAAATCACCAGCTCCATGAGAAGTGAAGGTGGGGACTGCCTGAAACACTCGGCAGCAGATCCTGGGGCTGTCATCACCTGTCTTTTATGTCACGGTGTACCCAGAATGAGGCCCACACTCTGCAGCCTGGCTTTCAGGAAACCCTCCTCCCCTCCCCCTCCGGAAACCTGGTCTGATCTGAAGATTTTACCGACTTTAAGCTCCAAAGCCCCTCTTCAGCGAGGATCTCCGACTGCCCATGAGTAGAACCTCTTGCTCTGCATCCCACTCTCCTCAGGCCCTTCCTGCTTCTTCCACATCTTGGCTTCAGTGTCTCTGTTCACCTGTCCACCGGAGCAGGAGCTAAGGGTCACATGTCTAAATGCTTGAATTCCACCCAAATTTAGGACTAGTTCAAATGCCAAGCTCTCCAAGTTCATTCTGGGTAGCTCAGCTGTTCTCTTTCTTCTCTACACCTTTCTTGCATCTGGGTTTTCATATAGGTATTATAATCACTCTGGAATATTTTTATGGCATTCCTGGGCGCTGCAAATGGTTAGGTGCTTGGCTATGAACAAAAATGTTGGTGGTTTAAGTCCACCCAAAGATGCCTCAGAAGGAAGACCAAATACAGATTATTTTTACAATCTACTTCTGAAAAATCAGCCTTTGAAAACTTTACATCATGCAGTTCTCTACAACACATGTGGTGCCATCAGATTGAATTAACTTGATGGCAATTCTTTTTTTGGGGGTATATTTTTTACCTTCCTTATTTATCATGAGCTTCCTGAAGTCAGGAAAAAGTTTTGATTCGCCTTTGTAATGAACACAATTCAGAAAGTAAATTGATCCATTTCCCCTATTAGCATAGGGGACATATCACACAGTAAACCCTCTCATGGCATCCTAAACCTAGAATTGGGGTAAACTGAGGTCCCCTTTTTCTACTAGGAAGTTCCTAGAAGAAAATGTCCCTCAAGTGTCAGAGGTCCCATAGTCAATATTTTTGAGTGAATGAAGGCAGAAAGAAGTAGAATGGATGAACAGAGCAACAAATTGTGGTTTTTATGGGAAAAGAGAAATAAAAGGAGGGTTTTGCAAGCAAAATAATGTGCATTTGGTCTAATTCAGCCTTAAAGAGGAGACCAGCATGGCTGCAAAGTACAGTGTGAAATTGATCCAACAGCACCTGGGCCTTCCAGGGCCTTGGTAACATCAGGGTGGGGGTGGGGTGGGAAAAAAGACTTCAGGATTCAGCATTTCCATATCTGAAAATGGATTTAAAGAGTATTTGGCTTATAATTGCATCTGATACACTGTGCTCTCTCTCACCTCTGTTCTCTCTGTTGAACAAGTGAAAACATCTCTTAGCATGGCAGATGAAAGAGTAGTGCTTCACTTCAAAGTCTCACACAACCTGTCCCACCTGCTTGGGAACAGAGTAGTCTCCTCTGTTCTGAGTAGGGTTAACTGTTGAGATGGTCAGGGTCCTGCTGGATAGAAGTGGGATCCATAGGCTTATCCATCTCTCTACTTCTGCTCCCAGCTCTTAGGGAGACCAACATATGGTTAGTCACCATGGGTGTTTCTACTGCATTGACCTGATTCCTACTTTGGTGGATGTAATATGTGAAGAAGTTATCTGAGAATATGAAGGTGAGTTCATCACACATGAACATCTGAAGCCAAGACAAAACTGGTGCTCCCATGGCAATCAAATAGCTGTGCCTCAAACTTGGTTTCATGGGAAGGGACCTGGAGGGTAACATTTAATTAACATTTATTATGGTGGCAAATTATTACTTAATAAAAAGTACACACACACACATACACATATAATCTCAGCTGACTCTCAGAAATTCATTTCAGATTTTATCACCCCCATTTTACAATAAAAGTGTCTGAGATTCAGAAAGTTTGAATGACTTTCCTGAAGTTAGACAGCTGATAAATGGCAGTGCTAAAATGTGACCCTAGGCTGACATCACTCTAGAACTCCCGGTCTTTCCATTATATCATACTGCCTCAGGTCATCCATCTACCCATCCATCCATCCATCATTGATTTATTTCTCTGTCCTTTCAATAAGTACTTATTGAGCACCATGCATCGTTGGTACCAGGAGCTCTGGTGGATCAGTGGTTAAGTCATGTGGTTGCTAACCAGAATGATGGTGGTTTGAACCCACCAGCCTGTGGGAGGAAGTTGTGGCAGTCTGTTTTTGTCAAGATTTATAGCCTTGGGAATGCTATGGAGTGGTTCTACTCTGTCCTGTAGGGTTGCTATGTGTTGGAATCCACTCGGTGGCAATGGGTTTTTAATTTTAATTTTTTGGTTTAATCATGTATCAGGGAGAAAAGGTCCATGCTCTTCTGAAGAGATACAAACAATAAACAAGTAAAGAAACATATAAATACAATAAATATAAATACAATAAATATCACCTAGTGAGCTCTGGTGGCTTAGTGCCTAAGGCATTTGACTGCTAACCAGTAGGCTGGTGGTTCAAACCCACCAGCCACTCCTTGGAAGGAAGGTTGGGCAATCTACTTCCGTAATGATACTGCCTTGGAAACCCAAGGAAGAGTCACTATGAGTCAGATCCACTCAACAGTAGTGGGTTTAGTGACTTGATGCCACGGGGCATGAGGGAGGCCGTGAAGAGAGACAAAAGGTGTCCCAGAGCATGAGTCAGGAGCTCTGAGTTTCAGTGCTGGAATTTCCTCAAAGGGAATGGGTTTCTCTGGTACTTCCTGGGTGACCTTGGGCAAACCACCTCAAGTCTTTGAGCTTCTGTTTCTCATTAGTACAACAAAACTTCGGACTAGAAATGGGATCTTAAAAATTTTCTTTGACCCCAAGATTCTTTAATTCCAAGTCCAGAAAGAATTCTGCTCTCTTTTTCTTTTCTTCATAAACAATACAGTATGAAACTGCCACCAAAAAGCCTGAAACAGGTGTCCAAAGAGTCACAGAAGCAGATTCCTGGCATCTGAAATTCAAGGACTTTGTCACTTTGAGGATAAATTACTGGACTCGGACCTACTTCCATTTACCTTAGTGGGTTTAGGTTTCTCAGTCCTGACCATTTCTCCTGTGGTTAATCCAGAACTGCTTTCTGGGAAGAGGTGGTGTTTATTTATCAAATTAAGCCCCACTGTGGGAGCAGACTCCATGTTTACACCAGTCATGCACTCCACAAATATTGTTCCTATCACAGACAAGGACAAAAACAAATGTCACCCTGCAAAGCCTTTACAACTGCAGGATTTCAACTTCAGGGACTCCTGAACCCCCCCCCCCCCATTACCCCTTTCTCCATTTTTCAGGATTCTCAACCTGGCCCATCCTTTTCCTCTTAAAAGGGAAAATAATTCAGATTGCAGAAATAACTCATTCTCAAAGTTGAAAATACAGCAAAGAGTAAATAAAAAAAACAACCACCCATAACCCCACCACCCACAGATAAACACTGTTAACATTTTATCATCTTTCCTTCCCGTCTTTTTATGCTTTTCAAAGTAGTTGAAATCATGCTTTATAACCTTTTTCTATCTCGCTCTTTTACTTAATGTTACATCATTAAGCATTTTTTCCATGTCGTTAAGAACACTTCATAAGCATCATTTATAATGGCAGCACAAGATTCCATCTTGTGGAGGGAGTGCAATTTACTTAGCCGTTCTCTGAAATCCAACATGGAAGTCTTTTTCACCCATAACATTTTATTAGTACAAATGACACTGTGATGTCCATATTTTGTGCATAAATCTTTGTCCCCATGCCAGACTATTTTTCTAGGACAGATATCAATTCAGATCTAAAACTTTCCAGCCAATTTGCTTTCCAGAAATATTGTACCCAGTTTTCAACCTTTCATCAATCTGTGAGTGTGCCCAACATCACCACCCCTGCATCAGCATCAATTATTATTCTAAGAAGTAATTTGCCCTTTTGATAGGTGAAAAGAGTATTTATTCTTGTTTCAATTTGCATTTCCCTCATTAGCAGTATAGTCTGATAAACATTATATAGTTTATTAGCTAATTGCATTTTTTTCTCTTTGGAATTGCTTATGTTGGGTCATATCCTTTCTGGGTTCTCACTTTTCTCTGGGCTTTTGTTCCTCAAGTTACAAATAAATAATAGCTCAAGAGCAAACCAGCCTTTAGACTGAATCACAATATGGTCTGTTGCTCCCTGTAGGAGAGACATTTTTATAATCTATTGTTGCATAGAGGGAACTCTGGTGGTGTAGTGGTTAAAGCATTCAGCTGCTAACCGAAAGGTCAGCAGTTTGAACCCACCAGCTGCTCTGTGGAAGAAAGATGAGGTAGTCTGCTTCTACAAAGATTTATAGCCTTGGCAACCCTATGGAGCAGTTCTATTCTGTCCTATAGGGTTGCTAGGAGTTGGAATCAACTTGATGGAAGTGTTTTGTTTTTTTTTTTAAATTGTTGCATAATAAGCTATTCCAAAATGTAGTGGCTTAAAACAACCATTTTATTTTGCTCCCAATTTTTGGGTCAAGAATTTAGGAAGGGCTCAGCAGAATAATTAATCAGTGGACAATGTGATATCTACTGGGGTGGCTGTGGCCAGAGGATCCACTTCCAGGGTGGTTCCTTCCTTCACATGTCTCTTGCCATGATGGAGGTGGCTGAGAAGCTGGGCTCAGCTGGGACTGTCCCCCAGAGAACTTACATGTAGCCTCTCCAGCATGGTGGCCTGAGGAAAGTTGGACTTCTTTGAAGAAAGTCTGTGCTCCCAAGGAGAGTGGTCTCAGAGACAGGAAGTAGCTGACAGAGCATCATTTCTGCTGTATTATATTGGTTGAAGCAGACGCAGAACCCGCCTAGAGTCAAGGAGAGGGCACAGACAGCTCACCTCGTGAAGGGAAGTGTGTCAAAAAAATTGCAGCCATCTTTAATTTACCACAAAAGAAGAAAGCCATATTCCAGTATTAAGTTAGCATGGATTAAGAGAGGGGAAGGAGGTAAGGAATGAAAAAATAAATGGGTGAATGAATGGACACTGTCTGAGGCCATCTGTGTGTCAGGCACTGGTTAGATGAGCAATCTATTCTTTATGACAGCCTTGTCAAATAGGGTGATACTATCTTCCTTTATCCTTATGAGGAATCAAAATCTCAGAGAATCTAAGTAACTTTTTTAGGATCACAGAGCAGGTTAATAAATCAACTGAGGCTGAAATTAATTCAGTCACTTGAAGTTTTAATTAATATTTATTAAGCACCTGTTACATACCAAGCACTATTCTAGGTGCTAGAATAAAATCTGATGACTCCATGCCCAGGAATCTACCAGACAAGGAGTTGAAAGAATAAAAACACCTCCATTAATTCTAAAAGTCTGACAGGTATTTAAAATTAAAAATGAAATAGCTTTCAAATTCTAAATGTTTGGATATTTTACTCCATCCAGCCACTCCTCAGAAGGAAGGTTGGGCAATCTATTTCCATAGTGATACTGCCTCAGAAACCCAAGGAGGGGTCGCTATGAGTCGGATCTGACTTGATGGCAGCGAGTTAGTATATGTGCATCATCCATCTTAGGAACTCCTACCCCAAAGCTGCTTTTGCTAAAGGCACAGAGAAGTTATACAATTTCCAGAAATTCACACAGCAGTTCACTAGGGGACTCAAACTTAAGGACATGATTACTCAGGATTAGGTCTGGAAATTTTTCCTTTCTCCAGAGAAGGGGCTTATCTTGGAAGTATATGTGGAAGCAGGCTTTAATGGAATGACATAAAAATTCCAGTATGGAACCATATAGCAATCATCTATCTCTATTTATATCTCTTGAAATAACCAAATCTTTAGAAGGCCATCAGGGAGCAACTGAATTAAAATATCTCAGTCTGAGAGTCCACGGCATTGGGTGGTAGATTACATATACTAATATGTATAATTTTCAAGTCCTTATCTTTCTTCCCCAGACAGGTGACCTGTAGTTATTAGCAGAGCTTATATTGTTAAGCATTAGAGGCTGAGATTATGTGGCATAACAGACTACCCATCTCTTGAGGATTTAGCCATTTTCCTGACACACACAGCTTGGCCCAATGAATTCTTGGATGAAGATTGTCTTGGATTTGGTGATGTGACAGAAAGTCTTCCTCTGCCACTTTAGTGACTTATTCCACACCAGCAATGGTCACAATACAACCTAACATTGCCCATTCATCACCCAACACAACCAATAGAAAAACTTCACATTCATTCATTCACTTATTCAATCATTCATCCACTCCCTCATTCAGTTGGCAAGTATCTATTAAGCATCTCCCATACCTTGGATGCTGTGTGGAGATACAATAGTCAGTAAGAGAGACATGATCCCTGTGCTCACAGAATTTACTGAAATGATGAGCCATTGGAAGAAATCTGGTAGGGAAGGTAGATAATTATTGAGTGCCTACTGTATGATGTGGATGGCTAAGTGCTTTACACATGTGACTCATTTTCATCATCACGCCTGGGATACAGGGATTCATATCTGCCCTTCACAGGGGGTAAGCTGAGGCTCAGAGAGAGAAGTAATCACCAAAGATCACTCAACTAGTCAGTGACAGAGCTGGGACCAGAGCCTTGATCTATGTGACTCCAGATCTATGCTACAGGAACGACAGGAAGAGGTCATCAGTGGCTGTGAGGCTTCATAAGCCCCGTGCCCCAACGCTGCAAATCTAGAGCTACAAATTGAAAACTGGCATCAGTGGCCTCTGGTGGCAGCATTGAGCAGATAAGCATCTGGACCTGGTACCATATGACCATGGCAAGTCCCTTCTCTCTGATTTAGGTCTGGTTTAGGCAAGTGTTGGAACCAGGAAATCCAATGTTGGGACTAGACAGACAACACGAGTGTCCATGTTGTGGTAAAGGGGCTGGCATGAGGGTGAAAAGAGTCTTGTTTTGGACTTTGGTCCTTTGTGTTAGACTGCAACATTTGATTGCCATGGAGGGTGGATAAGGCAGGATCCCATTCTCTGAACGAGAATGGGTTGGTTATGGTTAGTTGGTCTGTCAAGGTCCCAGCCAGGCAGACCAGGCTGCATGGAGGGAGATCAAAGCACAATGAATGATTGCTGGGCAGTGAGATACTCGGTCTGGAATATGAGTTAGTCCACCCAACACATAGTTATTTAGTGGCAACTATTTAAGTTCAACACATGGTTGGATTACACCTCAACATAAAGAAAATAAGAATCCTCACAAAACTGGACAATAAGCAACATCATGATAAATGGAGAAAAGACTGAAGTTGTCAAGGATTTCATTTTACTTGGACACACAATCAACACCCATGAAAAGAGCAGTCAAGAAGTCAAAGGACATATCACACTGGGCAAATCTGCTGCAAAAGACCTCTTTAGAATGTTAAAAAGCAAAGATGTCACTTTGAAGACTAAGGTATTTTTTGACCCAAGTCATGGTATTTTCAATCACCTCATATGCAATGTAAAAGCTGGACAAATGAATAAAGAAGACTGAAGAAGAATTGATGCCTTTAAATTATGGTACTGACAAAGAATATTGACTATACCATGAACTACCAGAAAAATGAACGAATCTGTCTTGGAAGAAGCGCAGCCAGAATACTTCCTAGAAGGGAAGATGGCAAGATTTCATCTCATGTACCTTGTATGCATTATCAGGAGAGACAGTTGCTGGAGAAGGACGTCTGCTCGGTAAATTGGAGTGTCAGTGAAGAAGAGGAATACCCTCAGTGAGATGGAGTTACCATAGTGCTGCAACAGTGGGCTCAAACAGAGCAATGGTTGAGAGGTTGGCACAGGACTGGGCAGTGTTTCATTCTGTTGTCCATAGGGTTGCTGAGTTGGAACCGACTTGGTGGAACTTAACAACAACAGTAACATGTGTGTTCAAGACATATGCACACCCATGTTCATCGCGGCACTCTTTACAATAGCCAAAAGATGGAAACAACCTAGGTGTCCATCAACTGAGGAATGGATATCCAAACTGTGGTACATACACACAATGGAATAGTATGCAACTCTAAAGAATAATGTAGAATCTGCAAAACACCACATAATGTGGATGAACTTGGAGGACATTATGCTGAGTGAAATAAGTCAATCACAAAAGG
>NW_006921624.1:5180405-5247787 GCF_000298275.1 Orycteropus afer afer
ACAGGGAGACAGCTCAGAGGCAGGAGTGCATGGAGGGATGGACACAGGGAAGAGGTAACTATTGGGAGGAAGTAGGAGGGGAGCTGTTGCATTGTGGGAAATTGTGCTCAATGTCATGAGACAAAGTATATGTGAACTGCTGTATGGAAAGCGTATTTGCTCTGTAAATATTCACCCCAATCACAATAAAAAACTAAACAAAAAACCCAATAACATTTGTGTTCAATGTGCTCCAGAGAGGAAATAGATGGAGTCTGTGCCCTCATCACGCTTACAGTCTACTGGAGGGAAAAAAATGAAAACCAAACTCACTGCTGTCTAGTTGATTCTGACTCATAGCAACCCCTGTTGGGTTTCCAAGGCTGTAAACCTTTACAGAAGCAGACTACCTCATCTTTCTTCTGCAGAGCAGCTGGTGGGTTTGAACCACCAACCTTCTGCTTAGCAGCCAAATGCCTTAAACATTACACCACCAGAGCTCCTTCTACTGGAGGAGGAGACATTAAAGTAATAACCACATGTAGAAATACAGACTGAAGGAAAACCAAGGGGGCTATAAGATCGAAAGACAAGGAGGGAGGCTCTTTAGTTTGGGGACAGATGAGGGACTCAAGTCAAGCTGTGATGTGGAAACCAGAGTTCTTTTCCTTTTCTCCCTCCAACTTATACTGGCTTCATCCTGTTTTCTCCTTTGCCATTAATACATCTCATGTTTCCCAGTGAGGTGTCTGTTTCTTGCCTCTTCTCTTTGCTCCTCTCCCTCCTGAAAGAATGTGAATTCTTTCACCCTTTCAATTGCAGCATATTTGTTTATTTCCATTACTTTCTCAACTTTTTTTTTTTTGAACACTTTATTGTGGTTTGAGAGAAAGTTTACAGAGTAAATTCTCATTTAACAATTTATACACATTTTGTTTCACGACATTAGTTGCAATTCCCTCAATGTAACAACACTCTTCCTATTTCCTCCTTGGGTTCCTTTTTTCCATTGGCCCATCTTTCCTGCCACTTCTTGCCTTCTGAACTTTGTTTTTGGGCAAATACTGCCCTTTGGGTCTTGCATGGTTGACTGCACAGAAGAGTATATTCTTCACAGGTGTCTTTTGCTCACTTTGTAGTTTGTCTGTTGTTTGGCAGAAAGGGGATTCCCAATCTCTCAACCATTTTTTCATCTCCATTTTTATTTCTCTCTTTCTGGATCTCCAGAAAGTATGTTAACACTTCTACTTCTGCCCTCCATCTCTGGTTGATTTTCTTTTGATTGATTGATTCTTCCATCAGAGCTTTCTTTGATCTTTTTTTCCTCTTGACTAATTCATTCTTCAGTTATTTATTCCAACTGCTCTGTTCATTATATCAGTGGTTCCATTATCCACATACATCATTTCTGCTTGATTCTTTCATGTTTGTTTTGTTTTCTTGTCTCAAATTGCTAATATCTTTCCTTATCTTCTTTCCCATATTGATTAGATAAATTTAACACTCTTGTTCCCTGTGGTCTAATATTTCTACTTCTGATGGATAGTCTGGATTCCAGAATGCCAGTTTTCTTTTGACATAGCTGCACTTCTCAAATGTTTAGTCATGTTTCCCTGTAAACTTATTTTTCCCTGGGGAATTGGGGGAAAGCAAGCTCCAGGTCTAATGCGTTCAAGTTCAAGGAACAGGATGAGTAAGTAGATAAGACACAGCATGTAAAACCACGGTCGGTTAACAGTTACCCCTCACTTTGCCAAATAGGTCTTAGGGTGGAGCTTCAGCCCAGGGAAAAGCAGCATTTGGAGGAGATGCTTCTTAGACTGCAGGCCTCCAGACCTGGATTTGTGGAGGTCAAAGGGTAGGGAAAAGACTGGCTGAACTTAGTCCTCACTTGATTTTCTCAGCCTTTCCCAAGCACAAGCTTCTGCAAGTCTCTTGTGACCTTCTTGATAATAAGCAGAATAATTGACCTGTGTTGAATTCTCACTGTATGCTGACAGATGCTGTGCTAAGCACTTTCCTTACATTGTCCCATTTAATAAAACCACAATCCTGGCACAGAGAGTTTAAGTGACTTGCACAAGGCCACCCAGCAATCAGCTGTGATGCAGATACAAACAGGCATTGGACTCCAGGGCCCACGTACCAAAATACTTGACCTGCTGCCTCCTGCTTTCACAGGGCTTTTTTTTACCTTTATATCTTAACACTTACTTTCTTGGCCCATTGTTATTTGTTTCCGACACTGTCTTCCTGTTTGGCTGGCACTGAATATTCTCTCTCTTTGGAGCCCGGTATAGTTCTTGGCGTGGAGAATGTCCTCAGAGACTGAATCACCTAATGAAGGAATGGCTAGATTGGTCTGTGTGTCTCACTCCCTCTAGAAGCCATTTGAAGATTAGCATTGAGCATAGTGCTTCACTCATGGTAGAAACTCCTTTCCTCCCTCCCTCTTTCCCTATCTAGCTAATTAACCAACCAACCTACACCTGGAGGGAGGTGAGGAAAATGTCATATCCTGGCTATGGTTTGTTTAATGCACTTGAGAACTGATTAATTCAATAAACATTTATGAAGCACCTACTATGAGCAGTATCTTTTTGACTAGATGTTATAGATTGCTGCCTGATAGTTCTACCTCTACTCTGCAATATTACTACCCCAAGGGCAAAAAGGTACCAGGTGGCTCCAGGGACAGAGAGGCACCAGGTACTTGACAGTTTATGATCCCAGAGTTGGCATATAGTTCTAAGAATATAGATCTTTGATTCAGAAACAAGGGAAACAAGAACTCTGGATTCTCCAAGTTTATGAACAAAAGATAAACTATTCATGAGCAAATAGCAAAACTAAGTAAGCATAATACAAAATTAATAAGACATACCTTTTAGAGCAAAGTAAAGGAATTAATAATAAACTACTATTTACTACTGAGAATTCAACCACTGAACTCTCTTTGGTGATCATATGATGTGAGTTTGATATTATTGCTTAGAATTGGCTGTGGTTGTTAAAACCAGATTCTCTTGAGTTCATGCTGTCTTCATTTCTGCTGACATTTTCGAGATCCTCTTGTCTTTGAACAGAGGCATAATTCTTTTAAATAAAAATTGGACTATATCATCTAGGAATAAGCTTTTTCTTTATGCTAAGTCTTGTTTATTTTCATAGCCATGTTCACGCTGCCTCAAATTGACCTACTGCTCTTAATTGACAAGTTCCCTTAGACAGCAATGATGGACACTCTTGGTTGCCCATCCAATTATTCTTTCTTTCTTTCTTGTTTGTGGACTCTTGATGTTGATTGGGGGCAAAGTGCTAGTATCACGGGATAAATCAGGACTGTTCCAAGACCATCATGGCGATACTATTCTTGACAAAACCATAGAGTCTGGTTCAAGTGAATGAGATGTAAGGGGAATTTGACCTGGGGAGTCTGAGAAAGAGTTTCCTGTCTTAAAGGAGAGATATGAAGAAAGGCAAAATCTTTTCCCCATTCCTTTCTTCTTTAATTTTGGCCACTGTCCTGTGAGGAATGTGAGCTACTTCTGCCATTTTGACACCCTGAAAGGAAGGCCATGAGAATCGCCGAGGGGCTGGCCCAGTGTTATGACGTCGTTGAGCTCTGAACAAATTAGTCATGGACCTAAATGCAGACTTCTTGTCATACGACATCTTTATTCACTGCTTTTTACTGCTTACACAATTGCTTATTGTTTTATTCAGTTACTTGCAGCTGAATGTATGCCAACTGGCACAACTGGTACAGGGGCTATGCCCACATTTTTCCTGCCCACATGAACAGACCACGATGCATTACTTTCACATACGTGTACAGAATTCTTCCTTTTAACTCTTGACAGTACTTTGTTAGTGTTGAAGGCACTACTGTCTCCTTTTAACCAAGTAGGGAAATGAAGTTCAGAGAGTGACTTATTTTTTTGGCAAATGGTTGTAGTGCCATGTTGCCTGGTTTTTCTTTTACTTACTTGGTTTTACTCTCAATAGCTTGACAAATAAAAAGTAATCAAACTTTCACAAGACGTGGCACAATCCTCATGGAACATCTTGAATTGAAGTCTTAGGAATTATCCATTTCTGAAGCAAGCAGAGTTTCCTTCTCAACACAGCAAGGGGAAAGGAACTGACATTCTCTGTGTGGTCACTCTGTGCCAGCCATTGACCAGGTACTTTATACATAGTATTTCATTTAATCTTCTAATAGTTCTGAGAGAGTGATCTGGTTGTTGCCTCTTATTAGTGGAGGAAACTGAGGTTCACAGCTGATAGAGGCAGAGGTAGGATCTGTGATTTCTCCACTATATCAAACTGCATGGTAGTCACTAGAGGCACTCATGGAGGACCGGTTTCTTTGCTTGTTTTCTCCCACCCACCCTTCTTTTTTTAAAAATTTTTTTATTTTAAGAGCTTGTTTTACATTCAACGTTATGTACACCTTTAGTTTCATTCCCCATTTACCATGTCCAACCTTAACCCAGTCTCCTCCCCTCCCTACCTTGCAACCTCCCCCTGTGCCCCTCATATTTATGCACTCCTGTTTGTCCTGCATTTCCTCAATTTGAATGTTGGTCCTCTGGTGTCCCGTGGTCTATTGCTCTAAGGGATGTATTGCCATAGAGTATGTTGGTGTGTCATCCTGGGCTGAGTGGTCTGCATGTACATCTTGTTTACTATTGGGCTGAGAGCCAGCCCCTGGGAGTGCGTTTTATTCCAGGAGCAGAATGTATTCCAGGGCCATAGTATTGGGGGTCTCAACAGATTTCATCTGACCATTATTGAGTTTTTGGATTTTGTTCCATGTTTTCCCTCCCACTCTATCCAGGATCTCCAGATTTGATCCTTTCCTGTGTGGTTGGCATTGGTAGCCGGGCACCATCTAGTTCTTCTGGTCTCGAGAGGGCCATTGTGTCCTAGGGCTGATTGCTTCCAAATGTCCTTTGTGTGTGTGTGTGTGTGTTCTTCTTCACTTCCGACCCTAGGAGACTGTTAGGTGCATCTTAGATGGCTGCTTGAAAGCTTTTAAGCTTTTAAGTCCCCAGTCACTACTCACCAATACAGGATGTGGAGCAATGCTTTTATGCATTTTGTTGTGCCAATTGAGTCTGGTGTCCCCCAGTACTATGGTCCTGAGATGGTAGATCTATTGGATCTCTCTCCCACAGTGTCTGGCTGTCTGTGAGGGATTACTGTGTCTGTCTTCTATTGTTTCTATAAGGACTGCAGGTATTTTGTTTCACTGGTGTCTGTGCAAGATTAGCCTCAGCTGAATCTATCCTTGGTCTAGGGTATACTTCTGTTCACTGACCCCCGTCTGATCATCTCAGGTGTTTATGTGTTTATCTGCAGGCTGGTGTTTGATGTTAATGGCAATGCAGTATTGTGGACATGTTGGTTGCTATTAGCATTTGTTGTCTATCTCTTATGTCCTCCCATTTCCTAATGTTATCATGGTGGTCACAGATCCTTCCTGTTTATCCCTCCCCCTACCCATGTCAGTGTGTAGGCCCCAACTAGCCTGAAATTAATCCCTCCCCTTCCCTCCCCATCCACTCTTAAGGGAGCTATCTGCTCCCTTGTTTGGGGCTGAGACCTAAATCACCTATGCAACTCAGCCCCTCCCCCTCCATACGGTCTTGTTTATTTAAAAGTTTAGTGAGTTACAAAAGGCAGTCTCTTGGCATAATCAGATGGCATTTGTAGCATTTCCAGCAAAATGCAGACAATTCATTTTCAGCCTCCTGTGAGAGTCTCCTCTTGCTCCCTACAACAGTTTTATTTTTCCTTCTCCTTTTATTTTGGTTTAGTCTCAACATCCCCTACCTTATTCTTTCCATCCATGAAAGCAATTTTAACTTCATGAAACTAATTAAAGTTTTATGTGGCTACATTCCTTTCCTGGACTGATTGTAGATTCCTTAGATTGAAATGGAACCAGGCCAAGAAGAAAAAGTCTCTAGGACTCTTACAAGTGTGATGGTGTGTATGCATTAGTGGGGTGACTCGAGATGTCAGCCAAGCCTTGCTTTGGGGACCACAGGACTCATTCATGATACCCAAGTTCCTTAGGACTAAGAAATTGTGATGTGGTGGCAGGCAGACACCAGTGGGTGCAGAGACAATGTTGAACGAATGTGTAAATAAATGGGCAAGGAAAGAATGGAGAATTAGGATTAGTAATAGTAAGTTTTTTAAAATAGTATTGTATATACTGTGAGGTCTGGTGATGTAGTGCCTAAGGCATTTGACTGCTAACCAGAAGGGTAGCGGTTCAAACCCACCAGCCACTCCTCAGAAGGAAGACTGGGCAATCTACTTCTGTAGACACTGCCTTGGAAACCCAAGGAGGGGTTGTTATGAGTCAGATCTGACCCGATGACAGTGAGGGTATTTTTTTTTTTTTTTGGTATTGTATATACACTGCAAAAATAAATAAATAATCAAAAAATACTCTGGTGGTGTAGTGCCTAAGGCATTTGATTGCTAACCAGAAGGCTGGCAGTTCAAACCCACTAGCCACTCCTCAGAAGGAAGATTGGGTAATCTACTTCCATAATGATACCGACTTGGTAACCAAAGGAGGAGTTGCTATGAGTTGGATCCGACTTGGCAGTAGTGAGTTTGGTTTGGTTTGACTGATACTAAAAAAATGCTATTGCTAATTGTATTCATGAGGAACCTGTTCATAGACCAGGAGCCTGTCGTTTGAACAGAACAAGGGGATACTGCATGGTTTAAAATCAAAAAGCGTGTGCATCAGGGTTGTATCCTTTCACCATACTTATTCAGTCTGTACACTGAGCACATAATCTGAGAATCTGGACTATATGAAGAAGAATGTAGCATCAGGATTGGAGAAGAATCATTAACAACCTGTGATACACGGATGACACGACTTTGTTTGCTGAAAGTAAGGATGACTTGAAGCACTTACTGATGAAGATCGAAGAATATAGTCTGCAGTATGGATCATGGCTCAATATAAAGAAAACAAAAAGCCTCACAACTGGACCAATAAGCAGCATCACAACAAATGGAGAAAAGATTGGAATTGTCAAAGACTTCATATTACTTGGTTCTACAATCAACACCAATGGAAGCAGCAGTCAAGATATCAGGTGACATATAGCACTGGGCAAATCAGCTGCAAAAGACCTCTTTCAAGTGATGAAGAGTGAAAATATCTCCTTGAAGACTAAGGTGTGCCTGACACAAGCCATGGTATTTTCAATTGCCTCATATGCATGTAAGAGCTGGACAATGAATAAGGAAGCCCGAAGGAGTCGAAGCTTTTGAGTTATGGTGTTGGCAAAGAATCCTGAAAGTACCATGGACTGCTAAAAGAACTAACAGATCTGTCCTGCAAGAAGTGCAGCTAGAATGCTCCTTGGAAGAGAGAATGGCCAGACTTTGTCTCACCTACTTTGGTCATGTTGTCAGAAGGGACCATTCCCTGGAGAAGGATATCATGCTTGGTAAAGTGGGGGGTCAATAACAAAGGGGAAGGCCCTCAACAAGATGGATTAACACAGTGGCTGCAAGGATGGGCTCAGGTATGGCAAGGATTGTGGAGCTGGCATAGAACCAGTCAGTGTTTCGTTCTGCACACAGGGTCGCTATGAGTCAGAGACAACTCAACGGCCCCTAACAACAACATTGATAAAATACCTTTATGAATGCTTACCATGTGCCAGGGACTGTGTGAGACACTTTACACATCTTGGCTAACTTAACCCCCCTTTGCTGTTCTTAGTTACGTTTGAGTTGGCTCCAGCTCATGGCAATCCCACATACAACAATCCTTCTGTTGTTGTTCTTGTTACTTGCCATTGAGTTGGACCCAACTCATAGCGACCCCTCCTTGGGTTGCTGAGGCAGTATCACTACGGAAGTAGATTGCCCAATCTTCCTTCCGAGGAGTGGCTGGTGGGTTTGAACCGCTAGCCTTCTGGTTAGCAGTCAAGTGCCTTAGGCACTATGCTACTTACAATAGATATTATGGGTGGTACAAATGGTTAACGTTCTTGACTGTTAACAAAAACGTTAGAGCTTTGAGTTCATCCAGAGGTGCCACAGGAGACAGGTCTGGGGATCTCCTTCTGAAAACTCAGCCATTGAAACCCTATGGAGCACAGTTCTACTTTGACACACAATGAGTCAGAGTCAACTTGATGGCAACTGGTCTATTCTGTGTGACAGATAATGAAACAGAGGTGCAGAAGTATGAAGAACTTGCCTGAGCAGACTTGACAAATGATTGGAGAAACTGGGATCTGAAACAGAAGACCCCCAAGTGTGTGTCAGTTGCTGAGTACATCGTGTTATTTGTTCACACTTATTACTCACTCCCTTCCTATCCTTTCCACACTTCGTTGTAGGTGGGGTGTTCGTCTCCACCCCATTCACTCTGGGCTGGCCATGGAACTTTCTTTGGCCAATGGGATGTGAACAGATGAGATGTGGCCACGTCTAAAGCAGGAGCTTTAAAGGCTTGCTTAGTTTGACTCTGCCTTTTGTACATACTTTTTTGCTGCCATGAGAACAGTATACCCCTGACAGGGGGCTGCTCCTTCAGCCTGGGTCGCAGAATGACAAGACACATGGAGAGAAACTAAGCAGAGCTGAGCAGACAGACACACAGAATTGAGCTGCAGTCAGTGAGCAGCCCTTAGGTAATATGAACAAGAAATAAATGTTGGTGCTATAGGGCATTGAGATAACAGTTAAACACTCAGCTGTTAACTGAAAAGTTGACAGTTTGAGTCCATCCACAGACACCTCAAAGAGCTCTGGTAGTGCAGGGCCTAAGGCATCTGACTGCTAACCGGAAGTTTGGCTGCTCAAACCCACCAGCTGCTCCATGGAAGGAAGATGAAGCAATATACTCCTGTAAAGATTTACTGCCTGGGAAGTCAAACGTGGGTTGCCATGAGTTGGAATCAACTTGATGGCAGTGGGTTTTGGTTTTAGTGGGTAAAGGCATCTCAGAAGAAAGTCCTGGGAATCTACTTCTGAAAAATCAGACCTTGAAAACCCTATGGAATGCAGTGCTATTCTACACACCTGGGGTCGTTGTGAGTTGGAATCAAGTTGATGGAGACTGGTAACTGGTATTACTGGAAAAGCTGACTTACATGGTCTACTTGTGTTAGAGACTATTCCTTCCTGGGAGAGGTGGAATTAAAGTTAGATTGGAAAACACCTTATTAGATTGAAAGGAGCTCTGGTAGCACAGTGCCTAAGGCATCTGACTGCTAACCAGAAGGTTGGTGGTTCAAACCCACCAGCCATTCTGCAGAAGCAAGACTGGGCAATCTACTTCTGTAAAGATTTATCACCTTGGAAACCCAAAGAGGGTCGCCATGAGTCGGAATCGACTTGATGGCAGTGGGCTTTGTTTTTGGTTCATTAGATTGAGATGAAGAAATTGCATTCTACGAAGCAGACGCTGAGAGAACAAAGACATGGAAGCAGGAGCTGGATACCACACTGGAATAGATAAAGGCCAAGGAGAAAACAGCTTCACCAAAGCACCGTGATAGGGAGCAGATTCAACAGAGTTGGGAAATGCAGTAGAGGATGTGGAAGACCCTGCTGGGGAGTATGGGCTGTACCCTGCAGGTACTGGAGAGAGAACCTTTGTAGCTTCCTAAACAAGGGGGTGTGATAGGAAGGGACATGGTGCCCTCTGGAGTCGTCTCATTGGCTGCTGTCGTGTGGAAACATTGTGGGTCACGTTTCCGGTTCTAATTCCTGGCTTATCCTGTAAACCTGTTACTCTAGCTACAGCATTTGCCAGCAGCCAGAAAGGTGATTTCTTTCCACCTGTATCTGGTGTCTATCAGGATGGCTTCTGCTCAGAGGAGGAAAAATAAAGCTGCCTTGGGAATAATAATAATGATTTTCTTTTTTTAAAAAAAGTTTCCAAGTCCTATTTACATGTGCAGGAGCTCTGGTGGCATAGCGCTTAAGGCATTTCACTGCTAACCAGAAGGCTGGCGGTTCACACCCACCAGCCACTCCTCAGAAGGAAGGTTGAACAATCTCCTTCTGTAGTGGTACTATGAGTCGGATCCAACTCCGTGGCAGTGCATTTGGTTTTTTTTATTTACATGTGCTGAGGAGGACAAAGTCTGAGGTAGAGGAGAGAGAAGGGTAGAGCTGAGAGAGTCCCTGCACTTGGTTTTTGCTATCACTGTCTTAAAATTCTTACTAGTGTTTGGACAAGGAGCCCTGTGTTTTCATTTTACATTGGGTCCCACCAATTATGTGGCTGGTCCTGTGTATCAGGCATTGTAGTACTGGCCACTTTATACTTTATTTCATTTAATTCTCCTGACAACACTTTGAGGGAGGAATCTAACTTCAATGAAGTGGAAAATGAAACTCAGAGAGGTTAAGTGATTTGTCCAAGTTCACACAGTTGGCGTGTGCAGTGGAGCTGAGATTTGAAGCCTGATCACTTTGTCTCTAATGTGTATGTTCCTTCACCTTCCTGAACATCTTGGTCTTAAAACACCTTGCTTTCCATTTTTAAAAAAATCACCTGAGGCTGGAATTCATTCAATCAACAAATATCTACTGAGCACCTGTTATGTACTGAGCACCATTCTAGGTGGCAAAACAAAGTTTGATGACTCCATGCCCAGGAATCTACTAGATAGGAGTTGGAAAAATAAAACACATCCACTAATTCTGAAGATCCGACAGGTACTTTTTTAAAAAAGAAACAGTCTTCAAGTTCTAATGTTCGGGTCTTTTGCTTCCTCTGTATGTGCATCAGCTGTCTTAAGGGCTTCTGTCCTAAACCTGCTTTTGCTAAAAGCACAAAGAAGTTATACTGTGAGGTCAGTGTCATTTTCCCATTGACACCATGAACTGAAGGCCGTAAGAAAAATGAGACTATCCTATAGCAAGTAAGCACCAGAATAGACTGGAACAGAGGTCTTTTAGGCCCAAGCTCCCTGAAACCTGGCTCAGTTTTGCCTATGTTTTGGAAAATAACTCCACGGACACACATAGGATCCAAGGTCTCCCAGCCCCTCCACCCTACCCTCTCATCTCTCAGAGTCTCACAACCTCCACAGGCCATACTGAGAGTTAATTGATGACCCAGAAAATGGACACCATTTTATCCAAACTCTCCCATTTATAGATTGCAGAACTAGAGACTGAGTTAAGGGGAGTAACTTGCCCAAAGTCATGCCCAGGGCTCTGGCAGATTCACCTTTGGAGCTCATAATTCATTCCTTTAATAATTACTTCTATGTACTAGGTGCTATGCTAGGTTCTGGGGCTACAGAGTGAATAGGACAGACATAAACTTGGCCTCAAGGAGCTCAAGTGTAGTAGAGGAGATGGACAAGGGGTCTTGGTCCCCTAACTTCTGGGACCCTCCACCAAGTGACTCTCACTTGGCACAGCAACGGTCAGGCTGAGCATTCTCCAAGAAGAAAGTCTTAGAAACTTCTGGCTGGGAGAGGTATGAGCCATTCTCTTAGAACTGATGCTGACTTTCAAATCAATTTGCATAAGATAGGTCCTATCCAGTTAGAACAGCAAATTAATAGCTCATTTTATGGATTGAGCAATCAACACCTACAGCCCATTAAATTTAACAACAAACTCGGCTGATGATCAGGCTTTCAGCTTGGTCCCTCCATCAACTCATGTGCTTCCTCTTCCTTCCTCCTGACCTTTTTATTTCCTTTCATCTCCCTTATCGTGAACCCTCCTCCTAGATCCTCATTTTCTCATTAGTAAACATGATGTTAATTTAACTCCCTAGTATCTCTTCCATGCTGGGGCTAGAAGGTCCCCCTCGTCTCCCAAGTGGGTTCTGCCATCTGCAATGTGCCCCAAACTGGAGACATCTGCACACAAGCTCATTTTGGGGCCCTTGGCTGGGTCAGGGGAATGAGCAATCAATATTTTATAAAGATGTTAAGGTGATTATAAAAGATTCATGAAGTGGTATGCAGGGAGGAGCTCGCTGACAAAGGAATGGGTGACATTATGGTTAACCTTGGTGGCTATGACTCACGTGGATGGAATTCACACAGAAGTCTCCACGCTTATGTTCCCAAGGAGACAGGTGGGAAATTTTTCATAAGGACGTTATCAAATTTCTAAGACCCTCCAACTTAACCTTTCTTAAAGGCAATCCTACTTCCATAGTGATACTGCCTCGGAAACCCAAGGAGGGGTCGCTATGAGTTGGGGGCTGACTCGACGGCACATAACAACAACAACAATTGCCTTATGATTTGTGGGTTGTATAATAAGTGGGCGGGGACTCATGATATGGTGAGCTAGAACTCCACTAGCTGTGGTTTCCCATGAATTTTCTATGCCCCTCGAAGTTGGCAACTTTTGCATTATAATGTGCCTTATTGGCAGGGTCTGAGGAAGTTTGGCAATTCTTAATAAGTAAGATGGTCTGTGATAGATTGAATCATTGGTTCTAATTGTCTACTCTACTAGGGTTATACCTTTTCTCTTTTTGCCATGCTTTGCACTTTGTGGAGTATATTGTGGCCTTGTCTCTGAGTTGCTTTGGCTGATGACATTACAGTGGATAAGACTTGACCAGAGGCCTTTAATGTGATTGTGCAGTTTGGGTTGGTCTCTAGTGCCTTTGCCATTTGCCATGAGAAGAAAATGATGCTTGTCCAAGGAGGCTGACAGACATGTGAAGAAGTCCTGAAGTAAACCTGAAGCCTGGAACTCAGCCCAAGTTCAGGTTGAAGCAGAGCTTCCCAGCTTAGCTCAGCCTAGATCACCCAAACCATAGCGATCCACAGACCATGAACTTGACAATAAATACCTGCTGTTTTGAGCTACTGAGTTTTAGAGTGGTTTGTGATTGTCTTAGTTATCTAGTGTTGTTGTAACAGAAATAACATAAATTGATAGCTTTAACAAACAGAAATTTAATTTCTCAGAGTTTAGGAGGCTAGAAATCCAAATTCAGAGTGACAGTTCTAATGGAGGGTTTTCTCTCTTTGTTAGCTCTGGGGCAAGGTCCTTGTTTCCTTTCAGTATCTGTGGGCCCAGTGTTCCTTGGGGGATCTCCATATGTCTTGACATCAATCTTCCCCTGCATCTAGGTGTTCCCAGTGCAGGGACCCCAGGTCTAAAGGAAGCACTCCACTCCCAGCTTTTTTTTCTTGGTGGTAGTAGGACCCTCTTCTCTGCTTGCTTCTCTCTCCTTTTACCTCTTATAAGATAAAAGGTGATGCAGGACACACTCCAAAGAAATTCTCCTTACATCTGATCAGGGTTGTGATCTGATTAAGGGTGTTGTATCCCACCTAGGAGCTCTGGTAGCATAGTGCCTAAGGCACTTGACTGCTAACCAGAAGGCTGGCAGTTCAAACCCACCAGCCACTCCTCAGAAGGAAGGTTGGGCATTCCTACTTCCGTAGTGATACTGCCTCAGAAACCCAAGGAGGGGTCACTATGAGTCGGGGCCGACTCGATGGCAAATAACAACAACAACAACATCCCACCTTAATCTTCTTACAACTGATTGGCTAATTATATCAGATCATGTTATAGAGAGTGATTACATCATTACATGACTAGTAAATTACATCATTTCTTAGCTACCAATGAGAATCATGGCCCAGCCAAGCTGACACATATTCTTGGGGGACACAATTCAGTCCATGACAGTGATGCAGCATTATGCAGCATTAGCTTCTTCATACTTGACACAAATGCAGTGAATATTGCCTGACGTTTCTCCCCTCCTTGGATCTCCAATGCTCCTTTTGGCCTGTCTCTATCTCATTCACTGCCCATAAAAGTAGACCTCAGAATCACTGACCACCTCAGTCCTGACCTGTCTGGAGTATCCTAATTATTTGCATCCTAATTATTCCCCCTCTTCATGGTTGTTCACCTTGTGACTTATTTTAGACATACAGATTCACTTTTCTCAGAACGGAATCTCCACACTGCTTCTCTGGCTGTGATTATCTCTTCTGTCTTCACTCGGATCTGTAGGCTTTTGCTCTTCCTGGCTCATGACCCATATTCAAACTGAGCCTTCAGGTCATCATGCCTCTTCATACCTCTCCTTGGCATAACATACCATGAGTAGAACCTGAACACTGTCCTCTGTTATTCTCTAAAGCAGTGCTTCTTCCCGTATTTCCATCTCAGTGAGTACAACCACTCTGTGCTCAAGGCAGAAGCTTCAGAATTTATTAATCAACACTCACTCATTCATACGTACATTTGGCAATAAGCATCTAGTCTAGCAAAGTCCTATACTATGCTAGATAATGCAGAGACAGAAAAGTTGGAGGTTAACTGTCAAAGAACTCACACTCTAAAGGGAAGACAGATAATTAATTCTCCCTTTTTCTCTTCTTCCATATTCAAGTGGTCACCAAGTTCTACAGTATGTCTCAACCCCCTTCCCTCGATCCCATCTGGTCACCATGATTTCTAGCTTGAATCATTGCAACAGTCTCCTAATGGCCCCCTCCCTTTCTTCCCTTTTTCATGACCCTCCTAACTTCTCCTGCAAACTGGTTATCCACGTGATCTTTTTCAACAAAATCTGGCCATGTCTCTGTCCTGCTTAGAACATGGTAATGGTTTCCTTTCACCTACTGGATCCATCTGCTCACTGGCATATAAGTCCCTCCATGATCAGGTTCCTGCAAACCTCACCAGACTCACTTTCCCAGCCTCCTCCCCACTCACTATTACCCTAGCCTCTCTCCACAAGCTGCTCCCAACGTTGACCATGAACTTTCCTATCTATGTGTTTTTTGCACATGCTGTTCCTCCTGCTGTAGTAAATTTTACTACACTTGGTTTAGAAAAAAATTGGGCAATTCAGTTTTCTTACACTTTCAAAATCATTCCATCTGTAAGAACTACTAATATAACCTGATAGTGATGTACTGGCTTCTTAGGCTACAAGCAAGAAACAGCTTTAGTTTTATCCCTCTACTGCTTTCAGACATGTTCTAGTGGCTCTCACTTCCCCACCCCTTCAAGGATCCCACAGATTTTCAATGATATATTTTAGAAGTTTTAAAATAGGCTTGAATTTTTAGAACAGTTTTAGATTTACAGATAAATTGAGAAGACAGTACAAAGTTCCCATATACCTCATGCCCAGTTTTTCATATTATTAACACGTTATGTTAGTTACAATTAATGAACCAAGCTGACACATCAAAAATGTCCAATCACTTTTAGATGTTAAGATAATCCTGCTTTCAGGCAAGAGGTGGTAAATGTATGAGGGTGGTAAGAGGTGCCCCTGGAAACTTCGGGCTCTCTTTGATAAGTCCTACATGAGGATGACCAATATCTCTCTACGGAACGTTAGGGTCTTGGTCATTTATTCGTCTTGACTTTGCAGTCCTAGCTAAAATCCCTAGACAATGGGAGGCCAAACCAATGGTCAAGTCGATTCCCACTCATGGAGACCCCATGTATTTCATAGAATTAGATTGTCAGGTCTTCTGAGAAGCTTTTGGAAGGATTTGAACCACCAGTCTCAGCTGAGTGCTTAACCACTTTTGTCATCTAAGGACTCCTCCTCCAGGCCAGTGCCCCTTAAAGTTTGTGGTGCCAGTCCACAAACAGCTTGTTACTTGTCTGTGATAAGAACAGAAAAGAAGAACAAGTGTTTAGAGACTTTTATGGTTATTTAATTATTTATTTTAAATTGTGGCTTGGGTGAATGTTTACAGAGCAAATTGATTTTCCATACAACAATTCATACACACCTTGTTTCATGACCTTGATAGCAGTCCCATAATGTAATGGCTCTCTTCCCACTTCCTTTCTGTGGTTACCTTTTCCCTGTGTCTTTCTTTCATATGCGTTCTTGCCCCTTGAGCTATCTCCCTGTGCAAATACTGCCTTTTTGCTCTCCTATGGTTAATCTAAGGAGTGTACCTACCTAGTGTAAATTCACACTTTATGCACTGATGTTACGGGAGTGAGTCCAATTCCAGGCCTGAAGGGTAACTAGGGGCCATAATCTTAGGGGTTTCACCAGTCTCTATCAGACCAGTAAGCCTGGTGTTTTTTATGATTCTGAGTTTTGTTCCACATTTTTCTCCAACACTATCCAGGATCTCCTACACTGATCCCTTTCTGAGTGGTTGACAGTGGTAGCCAGGCACCTTCTACTTCTTGTGGTAAAGACTTTTACAGTTATTTGATAAATCTGTTGACCCTGATAGTAAAAAATTGGGACTAGAATTTGTGTTTTTATTTTTATTTAATTTTCCTAGCAATTGATTTTTATTGTATTTTACAAAAGTGCTGGTCTGCAATGGGATGGAAAAACAAACAAAATAAAACACAACCAAAAATTGAAACCAAAACAAACAAAACAACAACAGTGATCCTTCACCAAAAATAATTTAAGAAGTACTACTCCATGAATCTCCATTCCACATCTTGCTTCACTAGCAGTCGCAGTGTAGGAAAGAAGCAAGGACCTACTGATATATACCAGCATTATGCTAGACTGTTAAACAAGCATTGGTCCATTTTCTTACATGAATTTGTAAGGATGCATTACAGTTTCCATTATATAGGTAAGAAAATTGAGACTCTGAGAGCTTAAATAACTGTATATATTAAGCCATAGTAATGGGTAGGACCCATAGTAATGGGTAGAACCCTAGGTAGGCCCCTTAGAGCCAGGAAAGGGAGGGACCAGGATCAGCCTTGGGGACCTCAGGAGCAGCAGGATATCCAGGTTAAAAGGGTGGCAGGCAAGGCTAAGCCTCAAGCCCCCTAGAGCCAGGAAAGTGAGGGACCAGGAGTGGCTGGGGACCACAGAGTGGCAGGTTTCAGGTAGGATTTAAGTAAGAGGAGGGTGCAGAGGTTTCCAACAGCTAAGGGAGACAAACTTGTCTGTTAGTCATCCTGTGAGACTTGTACATTGCTGTGAGTCTTGAGGTTGTGCCACTGGTGTTTCAGATGCCAGCAGAGTTGCACGTGGTGCACAGACTTCAAAACAGTTTACAGACTAAGCCAGACTAGGAAGAAGGAGGAGGCCATCCACTTCTCAAAAATTGGACAGGGAAAACCTTATGAATAGTAGAGAAACACTGTCTGATACATTACTGGGCAACTTTATGAACAGCTTGGAAACATTGTCTGACACAGTGCAGGAAGACTAGCCCCTTGGGTTGGAAGACACTCAAAATAGGACTTAGAAAGAGCTGCTTCATCAGAGTAGAACCAACCTTAATGATATGGATAAAGTAAGTCTTTCAGGACCTCCATGTGCTGACATGGCACGACTCAAGTTGAGGAGAAACAGCTGCAAACATTCATTAATAATCAGAACATGGAATGTACGAAGTATGAGTCTAAGAAGATTGGAAGTTTTCAAAAATGAAATGGAATGCATAAAAATTGATATCCTTGGCATTAGTGAGCTGAAATGGACCGGTTTTGGTCATTTTGAATTAGACAACCGTATGATCTACTATGCCAGGAATAACAAATTGAAGAGGAATGGTGTGGCATTCATCATAACAAAAGATGTTTCAAGATCTGTCCTGAAATACAATGCTGTCAGTGATAGGACATCCATATGCCTACAAGGAAGACCAGTTAATATGACTATTATTCAAATTTATGCACCAACCATCATAGCAAAAGATGAGGAAATTGAAGATTTTTGTCTACTTCTGCAGTCTGAAATTGACGGAACATGCAATCAAGATGTGTTGTTTAACACTAGTGATTGGAATGCAAAAGTTGGAAACAAAGAAGAATCACCAGTACTTGGAAAATTTGGCCTTGGTGACAGAAATAATGCTGGAGATTGCATGATAGAATCTTGTAAGACCAATGACTTATTCATTGCAAATACCTTTTTTCAACAACACAAATGGTGGCTATACACATGGACTTGGCCAGAAGGAGTGCACAGGAATCAGACTGACTACATCTGTGGCAAGAGGTGATGAAAAGCTCAATATCTTCAGCTAAAACAAGGCCAGGAGCTGATTGTGGAACAGACCACCAACTGCTCATATGCAAGTTCAACTTGAAGTTGAAGACAATTAAAATAAGTCCGTGAGAGCCAGAATAGGATCTTGAATACATCTCTCCTGAATTTAGAGACCATCTAAAGAACACATTTGATGCATTGAACACCAGTGATCCAAAACCAGAAGAATTGTGGGATGACATCAAGAGCATCATCCATGAAGAAAGTAAGAGGTCATTAAAAATACAAGAAAGAAAGAAAAGACCAAAATGGATGTTAGAAGAGACTCTGAAACTTGCCCTAGAGTGAACAGTAGCTAAAGCAAATGGAAAAAATGGCAGGATAAAAGAGCTGAACAGAAGATTTCAAAGAGCAGGTCAAGCAGACAGAGCCAATTACTACAATGAAATGTGCAAAAACCTGGAATTAGAAAATCAAAAGGGAAGAACATGCTCAGTATTTCTCAAGCTGAAAGAACTGAGGAAAAAAATTAAGCCTTGAGTTGCAATATTGAAAGATTCTATGGGCAAAATATTGAATGATGCAGGAAGCATCAAAAGGAGATGGAAGCAATACACAGAGCTACTGTACCAAAAAGGTCTGGTCGATCTTCATCCATTTCAGGAATCAATGTTCAAGAACCAATGGTATTGAGGGAAGAGGTCGAAGCTGCACTGAGGGAATGGGCAAGAAAAAAGGCTCCAGGAATTGACAGAATACCCATTGAGATGTTTCAACCTACAGATGTCCTGCTGGAGGCACTCACTCAGTTATGCCAAGAGATTTGGAAAACAACTACCTGGCCAACTGATGGGAAGTGATCCATATTTGTACCTATTCCAAAGAAAGGTGATCCTACAGAATGTGGAAATTATTGAACAATATCATTAATATCACATGCAAATAAAATCTTACAGAAGATAATTCAAAAATGGTTGCAGCAGTACATTGACAGAGAACTTCTAGAGATGTAGGCTGGATTCAGAAGAGGGCATGGAACGAGGGATATCATTGGTGATGTCAGATGGATCTTGGCTCAAAGTAAAGAATACCAGAAAGATGTTTACTTGTGTTTTATTGACTATGCAAAGCATTTGATTGTGTGGATCATAACAAATTGTGAATAACATTGAGAAGAATGGGAATTCCTGAACACGTAATTGTACTCATGAAGAGCCTGTACATAGACCAGGAGGCTGTCATTCGAACAGTAAAAGGGAACACTGCATGGTTTAAAGTCAAGAGGGGAGTGCATCAGGGTTGTATCCTTTCCCTATGCTTATTCAATCTGTATGCTGAGCAAATAATCTGAGAAGCTGGACTATATGAAGAAGAATGTGGCATCAGGATTGGAGGAAGAATCATTAACAACTTGTGATACACTGATGACACAACTTTGCTTCCTGAAAGTGAGGATGACTTGAAGTACTTATGATGAAGATTGAAGAATACAGTCTGCAGTATGGATTGCACCTCAATATAAAGAAAACAAAAATCCTCACAACTGGACCTATAAGCAACATTACAATAAATGGAGAAAAGATTGAAATTGTCAAAGACTTCACATTGCTTGGTTCTACAATCAATGCCAATGGAAGCAGCAGTCAGGACATCAGATGATGTATGTTGTTGTTGTTGTTGCTATGTGCCATTGAGTTGAACCCGACTCATAGCGACCCTCCTTGGGTTTCTGAGGCGGTATCACTATGGAATAGATTGCCCAACCTTCCTTCCAAGGAGTGGCTGGTAGGTTTGAACCGCCAGCCTTCTGGTTAGCAGTCAAATGCCTTAGGCACTACACTATCACTGGGCAAATCAGCTACAAAGGACCTCTTTCAAGTGCTGAAGAGCAAAGATGTCTCCTTGAGGACTAAGGTGCACCTGACACAAGCCATGGTATTTTCAATAGCCTCATATGCATGGGAGAGCTGGACAATGAATAAGGAAGATGGAAGAAGAGTTGATGCTTTTGAACTGTGGTGTTGGCAAAGAATGCTGAAAGTACCGTGGACTGCTAAAAGAACTAACAGGTCTGTCCTGGAGGAAATGCAGCCAGAATGCTCCTTGGAGGCGAGAATGGCCAGACTTTGTCTTACATACTTTGGTCATGTTGTCAGAAGGGACCATTCCCTGGAGAAGGATGTCATGATTGGTAAGGTGGAGGGTCGATGAAAGAGGGGAAGGCCCTCAACAAAGTGGGTTAACATGGTGCTGGCAGCAATGGGCTAAAGTGTAGCAGGAATTGTGGAGCTGGCTCAGGACTGGTTGGTGTTTTGTTCTGCTGTGCATAGGATCGCAATGAGTCAGAGACAACTTGATGGGACCTAAAAACAACAACAATGGGTAGAACAATTGCTCCTACTTTTTTCATCTTTGTCAAGATTATTTCAGCTATTTTAGGATCTGTGTCATTCCTTATGCATATTAGTAAAAGCTTGTCAATGTTTTCAAAAGACCCTGCTAGGACTTTAATATGAATTGTATTAAACCATAGATCAATTTGAGGATAATTTGTGTCTTTACTATGTTCAGTCTTCCAATCTATGGCCACTGTATGTCTTTCCACTTATTTAAGTCTTCTTTGATTTCTTTCATCAGGAGTTTGTAATTTTTACTATAAAGACCCTGCATGTATTTTGTTAAGTATATACGTAAGTATTGCATTTTCCTTTGGAGCAATTATACATGGTATTTTAACTTTCTTTCTTAGTTAATCAGTTTATCACTTTTCTATATTATTTCCTTTTAACATTAATATTTAAGGCTATATATTTTCCCTTAAAGACTTCTTTAGCTGCAGCACGCACATTTTAAGAATTTTTAATTAAAGTGTAATATACATTTAAAAAGCGGGAGCTCTGATGGTGTGGTGCCTAAGGCATTTGACTGCTAACCAGAAGGCTGGCAGTTAAAACCCACCACCCACTCCTTGGAAGGAAGATTGGGCAAACTACTTCTGTAGAGATACCACCTCAGAAACCCAAGGAGGGGTCTCTATGAGTCAGATCTGACTTGATGGTCGTTGTTTTTGTTGTTATGTGCCATCAAGTCGGACCCGACTCATAGCGACCCTCCTTGGGTTTCCGAGGCAGTATCAGTACAGAAGTAGGATGGTAGTGAGTTTCTTTTTTTTTTTTTTTTTTCAAATACATACGTTTAAAAAGTGTTTATATTGTATGTGTACAGCTCAATGAATTTTTACAAAGTAAAGACAGCCATCTATCCAGCATTCAGATCAAGACACAGGACATTCTAGGACATCACTAGTACCCCAGAGGACCCTGTGTCCCCCCTCAGTCACCACCAATGCTTCTTTCTCAGAAGTAATCTTTATCTTGACTTCTAACAGCATAGGTTAGCTTTTCTTGTTTTTGGATTTTCTATAAATAGAATCATACTCTAAGTAGTCTTTTGTTCACACATATCTTGATATGCAACATTTCCTTTGTTGTTATGTTGTAAGCATTTTCTGGTTTCCATTATGATTGCTTTTCAAATCCACAAATTATTTAATGGTGTGTTTTTATATGTTAAAATACTAGAGATTACATTTTAAATTGCAATAGATAATGAAAAATTTTCCTCCAAGGAGGTTGCATCAAATTAAATTTACGCTGTAAGGGTATGAAAGTTCTGGTTTCTCCACACACTTGTCAGTCCTAGGCTTTATTCACATTTTAAATCTTTGCTGATCTAAGAGGTAAAAATTGGAATCTGATTTTTAATTTCTAAAATTTTGAGTGATTTTGAGAATGTTAACTTACGTTTTTTGATCATTTGTATCTTTTGATCTGTGAACTTCCTATCTCTGATCTTAGCCTATTTTTCTATCAGTATATTGTTTTATTTTCTCATTCTCATTGATAATGTATTTTCTTTTTTTTACCAGTTCTTCCTTTGTTTTTTGACTTTTTCTTTTTTGTTTTTGGTCATGGTGAAGCATTAACATTCTACAAAATAAAATGTATCACTCTTTTCTTTTGTGGTATTTATGTTTTTACGTCACATTTAGAAAGGCATTCCCCATTCCAAGATTATATGTATAGAGTTCACCCATATTATGTCTTATTACCTTTATCATTTGTTGAATTTCCTTACACGTTTGTTAAAAGCCAATTGCTGTTAAGTTGATTCCAACTCATGGCAACTCCCTGCATGTCAGAGCAGAACTATACTGCACATAATTTTCAATGTCTGCTTTTTCAGACTTAGATCACCAGATCTTTCTTTGAGCTGCCTCTGGGTGGACTCCAATTTCCAACCTTTCCATTAGCAGCCTCACATGTTAACAGTTTGTACCAACCAGGGACTCCTAAATATTTTTCCATGATCATAAAACAAAGAAGAATGGATGTTTAAACTAGCTTAACCCCATGGTTCTGTAGTTGGGGAAGCTAAGAACTAGAGACAGAAAGGAACTCATCCAAGGTCACACAGTAAGTTAGTGACAGAACTGGGACAAGGCTAGATGTGTGTGACTTCCAGTTCAATGCTTCTTCTAGGACCTCATTACCTAATCAAGAACACTATGACTTCTGAGGATGTTTTTCTTATAGGTAACAAATTTGCCCCAGTCAACCAGATCTTCTGATCACAGATCCACCATCCATACTTTCCTCTGAACTGGGGATACAATATAGGTTCTATCCCATTTGAAAACAGAGTCACCACATTTACAACTCCAGAGGCACTGTTCTCATGTAATACAATGCAGAAGCCTGATTCTGAGACAGTATCCAGACTCATCATGAGAAAAGGTGATGATTAATTAGTAATGTCTGGCCAAAGCACAGGGTCGAGGTGATCGTGGGTAGTGGCATGCACACTAGGCATTCATCATCTTGGATTTCAATTTTTTTTTAAAAAAATTATGTGTCCAGCTAGCTATAAAGAGCAATTTCTTCTAAATGTTTACTCTCTTCTTCTATAAATACCACAGATTTACAAATTGGTACTTTTATCTTGAAGCATCATAATTCAACTCAACAAATATTGGCTACCTAACAAGTAGAGGGGTCTCTGCAATATTAATTTTTATGAGCAGTGTCAAAATTTCCCCAAACCTGAATTATTCCCCAAATCTTTTGAATGTGCCATACCCCTTCACTCAATATATTTAGTCATTGATCCATGACTTGGGGACATGGCAGAAAACTTAACTCAATTGATCAGGCTTAGATCTGAGTTGAGGCTTTACTCCCAGAAGAAAACAGTGTTGGTGAAGGTTGAGAGAAGAAGGGTGGTTAATTTAGGTTCTGAAAAGGAGAAAAAGTAGGAGTCAAAAAGGAATTCACTGCCTCCCCAAATGTGTCCTTCAGAAACACTGCGACCAAGGCATGAGCTCTTCTCTTTCTCCAAATGTGATTGTGATTTAACCCTCTGAACCGAGTTACCTACGTTTTGGCTTCACCTTATCTATTCAAACTTTGGGTTCTTTAATTATACCTCGTATCAAGGAGTTCTCTTGTTTATTCATTCACTTACTGAGGCCTGTGTTGGGTCAGGTCTTTTCTGGTTCTAGGATATGGGGAGATCTGACCTGGTTCCTACCTTTAGGTCCTCCAGTGTGGTCTCTGTATCTTCACTGACTAGAACAAAGCCCATGAAAGTAAGAGACAAATCAAGATACAAGTGCGAGCTATACAAAAGGGGCTGTGAGGGTAACATGTGGTCTCAGGGGAGTGTGGAGATGGGGGAGGGAAAGGCTTTGACCTGGACTTTGAAGGATGGGATGGAGTTCTTCATCCAGAGAGAATGGCATGAGAAAAGATGGTAAAATATGTGGGTTGCTGGACTTTTGGGGGCTCGTTGAGTATCTCACTGTAGCTGGAGTAGGATGTGTGAGGGAGGAAAAAGGTGAAGGCCAGATCATAAGGATGAGGACTTGATTTTGTAGGCAAAGGGAGGCCATCAGAGGACTTAAAGAGGGAAGAGAGAAGGAAACTCAAACCAGCTGAGCATTTTCTTTATTCTGGAGCTGTGCTATGTTAAGATGTCGGAACTGCACATCAGGGAGGTTAATCTGGATGTGTCTGGTGATAGATCGGAGGGGCTGAGGCTGGGGGTGGGGAGCTCAGTCAGGAGGCTGCTGTAGTGGTCCAGATGAGAGACGATGAAACTGAACAATGGCTAGGAAGGAGATGGGGGTGTGGCATTTCCGGGGGGCATGAACAGAACTGGTAGGAATGAGAGGGTGGGTGGAGTCCATGATGACCCTGAAATTTTTGCTAGTCACATTTTTGCCACCACTGCAAGCTTATACCTTTCTCCTGGGGCCACCTGCAACCTGGTCAATGAGAGAGTATAAAGGTCCAGTCTCCTTGTTTAGTGTGGAAGAAGTCTCCAGGGCCATCCCAGCTCCAGGCTCCCAGGGGCTTGGCTGAGGCCTCTGTTGCAGGTGCGTGGCAGCCCAACTCCTCCTCCCTCTGCCCAGTCCTGTGGCCTTCCCACCCTCACAAGGACTGATCCTCAGAACACTCCATAACAGACTTACTACTTGCAAATCTCCATCTAAAACCTGCTTCCCGGGATACCTGGCCCAGGAGAGGCTCATCCTCATTCCATTTTCATCTTTCTCTTGTGGCATTTAACTTGGACCTGCCCCTCCCTCAATATAATCGCTAGCAACAGCTACCGTGTAACAGACAGCCTGCTGGGTGCCAGGCACTGTGTGAAACCCTTTAAGTGGAACATCGTTTTTAACCTTTAACACAGTCCTGTCATTGGTCAAACATAGTCTGATGCCAGTTTTGTGATGAGAAAGCATAGGGTTTCACATTCCCATGTTATTTCGCCAGCAAGCAACCAGGTAGGATTTGAACCCCAGTGGTCACTTCCCGAATGTGTGCTCTTAACTGCTATACTCAGCTGCTTCCAGATCACTTAGCTTCTCTGAGCCTTGTTGTTGTTGTTGTTAAGTGCCGTTGAGTCATTTCCGACTCATAGCAACCCCATGCACAGCAGAACAAAACACTGCCCGATCCCGCGCCAGCCCCACAATCCATGCTATACTCGAGCCCATCATCGCAGCCACTGTATCAATCCATCTCCCTGAAGGCCTCCCCCTCTTTCGTCGACCCTCCACCCTACCAAGCATGACATCCTTCTCCAGGGAATGGTCCCTTCTTACAACATGACCAAAATAGGTGAGACGAAGTCTGGCCGTTCTTGCTTCCAAGGAGCATTCTGGCTGCACTTCCTCCAGGACAGATCTGTTAGTTCTTTTAGCAGTCCACGGTACTTTCAGCATTCTTCGCCAGCACCACAACTCAAAAGCATCAACTCTTCTTCGGTCTTCCCTATTCATTGTCCAGCTCTCACATGCATACCAGGCGATTGGAAATATCATGGCTTGTGTCAGGCGCACCTTAGTCCTCAAGGAGATATCCTTGCTCCTCAGCACTTGAAACAGTTCCTTCGCAGTTGACTTTCCCAATGCTACACGTCGTCTAATGTCCTGACTGCTGCTTCCGTTGGCATCGATTGTAGAACCAAGCAACGTGAATTCCTTGACAACCTCAATCTTCTCTCCATTTATTGTGATGCTGCTCATTGGTCCAGTTGTGAGGATTTTTGTTTTCTTTATGTTGAGATGTAATCCATACTGCAGACTGTATTCTTCAACCTTTATCAGTAGGTGCCTTAAGTCATCCTCACTTTCAGCAAGCAAAGTTGTATCATCTGCATATCTCAGGTTGTTAATGATTCTTCCTCCAATCCTGATACCACGTTTTTCTTCATATAGTCCAGCTTCTCGGATTATTTGCTCAGCATATAGATTGAATAAGTGTGGAGAAAGAATACAACCCTGACGCACTCCCTTCTTGATTTTAAACCATGCAAGTAAGATATTACTGAAGATAATTCAGAAACGTTTGCAGCAGTATATTGACAGAGAACTTCCAGAGGTTCAAGCCGGATTCAGAAGAGGACGTGGAACAAGGGATATCATAGCTGTTGTCAGATGGATCTTGGCTCAAGGCAAAGAATACCAGAAAGATGTTTACTTGTGTTTTATTGACTATGCAAAGGCATTTGATTGTGTGGATCATGACAAATTATGGATAACATTGAGAAGAATGGGAATCCCTGAGCACTTGATTATACTCTGAGCCTTAATTTCCCTATAAAATGAGGACAATAAACTGTCTTACAGTAGGTTGTGAGGTGGTTTGTAATCAGAAAAGAGCATTACAATTGTGAAAAATGATGACATATTGGAAGATGCAGCCCAGCCTCATACATCCTCCTGGGGTCCCCCAGTTCACACTGTGAGCTCTATCCAAGGAGTTCCTCTCAGTCTGAGGCTCTGTGATCCCTGAATTACTGTGTCCTCTGGATCCACATATCCCAGCCCCAGTTTCTAGAGCCCCTTATCCACACTCGACAGAGTGATGCAGTTGGATCAGAATTAGACCAATCTTGTGTCAGATTCTTGGCTCCACAACTTCTTAGCTATGCAACCTTGGGCAGGTGGTTTAACCTCTCTGGGCCTTGGATCCCACATCTATAAAATGAGGATAACAACACCATTTCATAGGGTGAGGTGGAAATGAGAAAGACCCTGGCTCACTACACAGTAGATATCCAATAAATAGGGCTCCCTTTCTACTTCGTACTGTCATATCCATATCCAGGCCTTTCTATAACTAGACAGAAGCTGTCTGAAGGCAGAGACTGCAACTGATCCATTTCAGCATCCCCCTGGTGCCTGGCATTCCACAGTCATTTAGCAAATATTTAGTACATGAAAGAACTGCCCCCCAAAGGAATGAGATTGGTGGAACAGAAGTGAAAAGTGCCCTAGGTAGCGAGAATCACATACACAGGGTATTGGAACTGTGAAGGTGGTGGTTAGGAACATGGGCTTTGACTAAACAGAGAGATTCAGGTTCCAACTCTGTGAGTGGTTACCGTTTAATGTCTCTGAGCCTTAGTTTCTTCATTTGTTAAATGGAGTTAATAATGATACTAGCTAACTACTACTGCCTGCTCACTATGTACCCAGGACTGTATTTTAAGCACTTTCATGCATTATATTAACCCATTTTATCCTCACAACTCTATGAAGTAGCCAATAACATTGTTGTTGTGGTTAGGTGCTGTCAGGTCAGCTCTGACTCATAGGGAATCCAACAAAACAAAACACTGCCCGGTCCCGTGCCATCCTCACAATCCTATCATTCCCATTTTACAGACGAGAAAGGTTATTTGTCGTGCCTAACACCATGTAGACACTAAGTGGTGCTGCTAGGATTTGAACTGAGGCCCTACAGCTGCAGAGTCCACCGTTGGGTGTCCTCCTGTACAGATTTGCTGAGCATTAAAGAAATAATGTGTGTAAGGTGCTCAGCAAAGCATGTGGCACATAGTGAGCACTCAGCAAGGGGTGTGGCTAGTATAACTGCTGTTATGATTGGTTCCACATGGGTCTTCTTGAACCCTCAGCTGGGTCCAGCCACAGAGTTATTGGACTGGACTCATAATCCTTCTCTTTGCCTGGCAGCCCATACCTGACGATGAAACATGCTCAGTAATACAGCTACTCTTGATCTTCTTCCTGAGTGCTGATACTACTTACCAGGGTAGCTGAGGGAGAGGTGACTGGCCATAGAGTTTCGATTCTTGGCATTGGTGCTGCATCTCAGGGAAATGACTTTTTGACACACTTCTTCCTGTTCTTTCCCAGAGCTTGGGCTTCTTGGAAGCAGACAATCCTATTTAGACAGCAAAACAGCTCCCCTTTTAAAAGGACAAATTCCTGTGGGAAAACAGTCATCTGTTTTCAAAGCTGTCAGTCTTCCATTTTTTGAGATTTTTTTCTGTGGATGGATGGTGGGAGACAAAGTTGGAGAGGTAAGCAGGGCTAAGATCCACCCACCATTGATCCATCCTTTTATCCATCTGTCCACCATCATTCACCAGATTTTTTTCAGCATCTACAATGCACCAGGCTCTGTTACATACGCTTAGTGCCTGATGAAGTCTAGGGTACCAAGAGGATGAGATCCCTGCAGGTTTCCTGGATGAAGTAGCACTTGATCGGGACTAGTAAGAGTGAATATACAGTGGGGCTACTGGAGCTTATGGTTTAGTAAGCAAGACAGACTGTAATCCCACGGTGATGCAGACAAGTGAATAATTATCAACTGAGAGAAGTGCACTTAAGGAAAACAGCGTGGCTCAATGACACTCTGAAGTAGATGTGAGGGAGGTGAACAGAGGAGTAGTGGTCAGGAACAGCTTAGGGATCTGAATTTTCACAAAAATCCCCAGACAGTTGTGATGGTCACATATGTTTGGCAATCATCACTATGGACCTGAGCTTCGCAGGCAGTGGGCTGTGTATGGTTTATGAAGGTGCTGAGATCTTAATCTCAGCTGTTGGTTGACCAGGACCCCCAGGTCTGGTTGCTTCCAGCAGTGAGCAGCTGATTGTTGACTCCAGTGTGCCAGACAAATATTATCATCTTCTTTGTGAGCCGCGAAGTGACAGGCTAGGAATCACTGGAATAGGGAGCATGGACTCTTTAGAGGTTGTTAAGCAGAAGCATGTTCTGGTCAGCTGGACCTTCTGCAGAGCTCTGAGACCACAATGTGGAACAGGTGCTGATGGGAAGGAGACTTGGAGGAAAGAACAGTGGGCAGACTGGGACATGGCCCATGGGATAGTGGGGAGACCTGGGTTCCAGCTGCGGTGCTGGGGGCCTGGAGAGGAGGGGGCTGAGTCAAGAGACATTTAAGAGGTAAAATCAACAGGACATGGAGTCCAGTGGGTGAGCAGGGGAGCTCAAGGCTGCTGCAGTGAAAGGGTTCCATTCACTGAGACGGGGACGAGAAGCTGGCCTGAAGGGTAGGATTTCAGTTTTGGATGAAACAGGAACTTTCTTAGAGTCCAGATTGTGTGGCTGTGATGGTCCTTTGATGACAGTCAGGGGCACTTGAGCACAGGCCATTCAGATGGACATTATTCTTGAATCAAAACTTTTGCCATCTGCTCATCCCTAAAATGTGAAAGCAGAGAGAACTTATTTCTTGATGAGACTGGTGAGGAGGAAGGGAAATGCTCTTTAAATGCATGCAGGACATATGTTCTTCATTCAACATCACATTTGTCTGAAGTGCTCAGTTTATTCCTGGGGGACACGAGAAAGGGGGAAGAGGAAGGCAGAGCTTGCTGGGAGAGATTGCTATTGCTGAAGTGAACGGCTGCCTCTCCACCTCTCCAGACTGACCTGTCTTCAAAGCTCAGATCAAGTGTTTCTTCTTCCAAAAAGCATTCACGGGTCTCTCTTCATCCAGGGGCAGAGCGCAAGTAGCCAAGTGGTGATTTAACTCTTTACAGGTGTCTCCACTTGTGGTCGGCCTGTTAAGAAATTAGGTCTAGAGTAGTGGTTCTCAAACTTGGCTTTGTGTTGCAATCATTTGGGAGCTTTAAAAAATAGTGATGCTTGGTGCCATCCCAAAGATTCTGAGGTAATTGGGTGGGGCTGCTGCCGGGGCATCAGAAGTTTTAACAGCTCCCCAGATGATTCTAATGTGTAACCAGGTAGAACTTAAGAGTTGATTAATTCCCTCCCACCCAGACACGTGGGTGTGCTTCTCTTTTAAGCATCTTCAGAAGGCAAAGGCAATAATCCCAGCCAACTGTCACTTAAATCAAAGGCGCTTGATTGCTCTCAGCCAAAAGATGCCTGTTATGGCAGGAATAAGAAGTGGTCAACAGAGATGATTTCAGCATGAGGAGGTTTGGTACACTTTCTGTCTCCCTTTGTACAGGCTGTGTCTTGCCGTTCCTGTACCACATTGAGTGGTCGGCATTCTTTTCTTAGAAGGGAATCTTAGGGCAGGTGTGCAAATGGAGTCACAACCTCCCTGAGAAGCAGCACTAGGTACTCTGTAAGAGAATGATGAGGCAGTCTGCTTCTGTAAAGCCTTACAGCCTTGGAAACCCTACGGGGCAGTTCTACTCTGTCCTATAAGGTCGCTATGAGTTGGATTCCACGAGACGGTGGTGAGTTTTGTTTTTTTGGTGCCTTAATTTCATTACCAATAAGATAGGAAAAAAAAAAAAAAAAAAGCAACTACCCCTCCTTCCCCCTAGTAATGACATTCAGATGCCTGACCTCCACAGGGCCCCAGATTTGATGACCATTCCACTCCCCTTTGTGCAACCACTGTGACATTGCTGTCTTTGAGGACCCTCTATTAGCATACCAACCTCAGACTACCACTGGCTGACTTCTGTGGCCACCTCCCCCATCAGACTCTGACACTTCTCAAGAAGTAACCTTGTCTGACTCACATCTTTGTTCCCAGCTGGCAGCCCAAGGCTTGGCACTTAGTAGGTATATAAACATTTGATGAATTTAGCTAAACACCAAATCCCCTAGCATCATTGTGTCTCTTACACATACACCAAAAATAATGTTAATATTAAAACAGTACTGTTGACATTTACTGAGGGCTTACTATGTAGCAGGCACTGGTTTAAGCAGTGTCTCTATATTATTTTAGTTAGTCCTTACAAAAATCCTATGAAGTCGATTCTCCAGTTCCTTTTTATTACAGGTGAGGTCAGCAAGGTGGAGGAGTCACATGGTGAATCCACATGTGTCTGATGCTCATGCTCTGTAGTACCTTGCTCTCCACCTCTGGTGAAGGCCTAAGACTCTGCACAGCACACTAACTTTGGGGTGCACTTGTGCTAGTGCTTTGCTTTGAGACTCTGTGTTAGTCCTCAGCCTTTCAGAGCTTCCCAGGAAAGGGGGATAGAGGATGACCTGGGAGATTCTTCCGTAAGTAAAGCCTTAAACTTGGGTCTTTCAACCTGCTGGGAAAGAGGTTGCATGAAGACTCAAGGCCTCTCACCTCTCCAAGAAAAGAATTTGCTCTGTGCATGAAAGACTGTGTGTGTGTGTGTGTATGCATGTGAATGTGTGAGTGCATGTGTATGTATGCATGTGTATGTATGTATGTACATGTGTGTGCGCGTGCACATGCATCATGGATTGAAGAGGGTGATTAATTCTGTACATCATAAGGAAAAAGTCACAGGAAATAACTCACCTGACATGCCTTTACCAATGATTTTTTACTCTCTAGTTTTCTAAGTAAAGGAACCCTGTTGCTAATGATTAAGTACTCAGTTGATAACCAAATGCTTGGTGGTTTGAACCTACCCAATGTGTTGTGGAAGAAAGACCTGGCAGTCCAGTCCCATAAAGATGACAGCCAAAAAGACCCTATGGGGCAGTTCTCCTCTGTCACCTGGGGTTGCATGAGTCAGAATTGACTCAATGGCACCCAAGGACAATAACCACAACAGTTTTCTAAGTAATGGATCCTGATCCAAAAGCATCCAGAGTTGGGACCATGGTGAAGCCAGGAACCATCCAAACACAGATGCAAATGTGTTTTTCTTAGTCTTAGAGGAGAATAATTCACTATCTTCCACCACCCGTCTCTAAAGAAATCTTCAACTTTTCCTTTGACAAGCACCCTGTAATCTCCAGAGGCCCAAGTTATGTGCACCAAGGGACTCATTTCTAAATCTATTAATTGAGATTTCTTTATCCTAATAGAGGTACTAATGGAGGATTATTTTACACCAAATAAAATATGGAATGAGAAACTCTGGGCTGCCCCCAAATGCCTTTCTGGTTTCTCTACTTCCTCCTGTCTCATGCTTTATGCCAAAGTTTATGAGTCTGTAATTTCCTGGAAGTTTATATAGCATGAAAGAAGGAGAAGTGATAAAATATGCAATTTAATTGCAAAAACCACGTACTAATCTTGCTAATGTGCTAGATTAAGACTGTAATGCGAGAAGCTGCAAGGTGGTTAAACTGATTTAGAGCAAATTGTACCCCTAAGTCTCTTTGTCTGTGCCCATATTTTATGCCACCCAGACCTAACAATTTACTTTATTTTGGTTATTGATTTATAGTCTAAGAATAATAATGTCACGTAGGACTGTATGTTATTTAGAATAATCTCCTCTCATGCTGGGCTGGATGAATACGTCTAAGACAAATCCTGCTGTGGCAGTGTACCCACCAGGGGACCCAATTCTGCTCCAAGACCACAGCATCTTCCTCCTGAGTCATGGCTCAGCCACTCAGGCTGGTTCCTACAGGCAGAAACAAGTACCTCTGGGAGGCGTCTAGAAGACAATTTCAGCTGGAAGCAGCAACTCTGACTCTAGGGAACATGGGGGCTGACTGCAAGCTTTGGCTCAACCACTTAAAGTCACTTCCCATCTCTGTGCCACAGCCTTGTCATCTGTGAAACTGTTGTTTGTTGCCATTGAGTTGATTCTGACTCATGGTGACTCCAGAGGAGAATTGCTCCATAGGGTTATTAAAGCTGTGACCTTTCAGAAACAGATCAGCTGGTCTATCTTTTGAGGCATCTCCAGGTGAGTTCAAACCCCCAATCTAGTAGTCTAGCGCTTAACTGTTGTGTCACCCAGAGACTTCCATCTGTAAAATGGGGATGTTCCCTCATAGAGTTGAGGTGAGCATGCAATGAGATAATTAATTTTCAACTCAGGGCTCCAAGTTGGTGCCCAGGAATCCCTGGGTAGAGCAAATGGTTAAGCACTTGACTGCTAATTAAACGGTTGGTGGCTCAAGTCCACCCAGAGATCCTTCTAAGAAAGACTTGGTGATCTACTTCTGAAAATCGACCACTAAAAGCCCTGGGGAGCACAGTTCTACTCTGACAAACATGGCATTGCCCAGAATCCACTCGATGGCAATCAGTGTCGTTATTATTTTTTTTGAAGTAGGTGCCCAGCTTTAAGTAATTCTCTCTCTTTTAGTTCAGGTTATGAGAGAAGTGAGAAGCTTCAGAATCAGGTTATTAGCACTGTTGTGCCTAAGCTTCAAAACATTTAAAGCCATTTATAGAGAAAAACAACAATCCAAATTCATTCATAAGTAATTATCCCTTTACGTGCCAAATTGTAGCCCACATATCTGGACGACATCATCATCATCATCATCATCATCATCTTCATCATCATCATCATCATCATCATCATCATCATCATCATCATACTGGGGAGGAAGGAGGGGAAGCTACAGGTGAGAGAAATGTGCCCAAGTCATGAGTGTGTCTGGGATAAGGATGGGACACAGCACGTGTGGAAACATCACTGGACTAGAAGTTCCAAGCTGGGTTTGGAGTCCCAGCTCTGTCCTTGGCTTGGTTGGCTCACCTTGGCAGTTCTCTTTCTTGCTACTTTGGGCTCGTATTCTCTTCGATGAAATCAGGGAGTCAAACTAGTTAATGTCTGAGGGCCTTTCTCCCTCTGGATTCCCAGGACCCATCCTCAATGGTAGCCACTCTGTGCTGGAGTGGGAGCAGGTCAGTATTGAGAAGGGCCCCCAATGGAGCCCAAAGAGGACCTAGACAGACAGGTGAGAGTGAGCAGCAGAATACAGAGGAAGGCCCAGAAGGGGAGATGGAGGGAAGGAGACCATTTGGGAGGCTGTGGTGAGCTCCTCTGCATCAGACTATGGTAGCACAGAAAGGAAAGCCCATTGATTTACTCCAGGAAAGACCCCCCTGTTGTAAGGACCATAAGCTCCTCAGTGACAGTTGTTAGCTTTGTTCACAGATGGATGCCCACAGCCTAGCACAGTGCCTGACACCTACTCAGCAGCCATCGAGCCGACTCTAACTCATGGTGACTTGTGTGACTCAAATACACTTGTGTGTTGGAGTGGAAGCAGGCTCCATGGGGTTTTCAATGGCTAATTTTTGGAAATAGATGGTCAGGCCTTTCTTTTGAGCACTTCTGGGTGGACTCAAACCTCCAACCCTCAGGTTAGCAGCTGAGTGAATTCAGTGTTTGCACCACCCAGGACTCCAACATCTGTCAGCACTCAGTGAATGTTTTTGGGTGCAGGGGAAGAAACAGGCAGTCTTTGGACAGGGGTTGAGATAATACAATCAAAGAGTGACAGAACATGAAGTCCCATCACACACTTAATGTGCTGCTCACAGGAGGCAAAGACAATGGCTTGGGGTCAGACTCTCTGTCTCCTCTCTCCTCTCCTGCTCTCTTATCTCTCATCCTTTGTTCTTCCTTCCACATCTTATTCTCTGTCACCATGACCTGGAAGTAGCTACAGGAATAAAAACATATCTTTTTTTCTTCCCAAATCACATTTTTTCTTCTTCTTTGAAAGTTCACGTATTTCATCTTGCATTATGTAAATTAAAAATCACTGCTGCATCACTTGGGATAAACTCTGCGCTCATTTCACTCAACCCCCTAGTTAAGGCACTACCAGCATTTTCCATTATGGATCTTTATTTTCTAGAGTTTATGGCCCAGTAGGGACAGAAAAAAAAAAAAAACCATAAAACAACCCCAAAACAAAACTTGCTGCCATTGAGTCAGTTCCAACTCATACAGACCCCCATTGGGTTTCCAAGGCAGATTGTCCCATCTTTCTTCCATGGAGTGGCTGGGGGGCTTGAACCATTGAATTTTTGGTCAGCAGCCAATTACTTTAACCTCTATACCATCAAGCTCCTTATGGGACAGAAAAGGACCAGTCCAAGGGAAACTTCCTCCAGAAAGGACGTTTCTCAGCAGCAGCCTCTTTTTAGCTTGCTCTCTCCCCAGCTTCCTTGTCCTGGGGCTGGCCCAGTCTCAGAGGCTGGCCAAGGCAGACAGGCAAACAGAATCAGGACATGAGCAAATCTTCCTAGATGCAGAGAATGGCTTAGAAACTCTTTGTGAGTTAACCTGGACCCATCTCTGTGTGTGTGGGGTCAACTTTGGTCTTTAGGAGTGTTATGTTAAATTGTGTACCCCAGAAAGGACATGGTGAAGTTCTCAATCCTTTTCCCTAAAACCCAATCTGTTGCTATAGAGTTGACTCCAACTCACAGTACCCCATGTGTTAAAGAGTAAAACTGCTCCATTGGGTTTTCTTGGCTATAATCTTTACGGAGGCAAATCACCAGGACTTCTTCCCATGGTGCCGCTGGGTGGGTTCAAAACACCAACTTTTAGGTCAGTCATCAATTGCAAACCATACCTGTGACTGTGACCTCATTCAGAAATAGGATCTTTGCAATGCAATTAGTTGACATGAGATCATACTAGAGTAGGATGGACCCTAATCCAATACGTTTGGTATTCTTATAAACAGAGAAGAGACACAGACAACTGACAAACTCAGGGGGAAAAATGCCAGGTGATGATGGAGACAGAGAGTAGAATTATTCTGCCATAAGCCAGTGAACACCTGGGGCTATTAGAAGCTGGAAGAGACAAGTGCCTTTCGAGAGAGAACCTGCTGAGACCCTGATTTTGGACTTCTGACCTCCAGAACTATGAGAGAATGAATTTCTGTTGTTTTAGGCGATCCACTTTGTGGTAATTGCTTATGGCAGCCCTAGGGAATTAATACAAAAAGCAGCCTAGGAGTTTAGGTAGTGAAGGGCAGGCAGAGTGTGGGAGGACTCTGTGCCTAACTTACAGCATCCCTGCTTTTTTTTCTGTCACATGTCACACTTATGTATAAGATTTCACACGAAGAAAGGGTTCTGTGGCTAACATGCTTGGTCAGCTCTCCTACCCATTTTACAGATGAGGAGACTGAGATTTAAAGAAATAACTTGCCTGAATCCTGAAGCTGGTAAGTGCTGGCCCCAGAATTTGACTGAGAACATTTAGTCTTCAAAGTGACTTCTTTCTTCAATGCCTCCTTCTGCCTATGAAGAAAGGAAAGTACATAAAGACAAATGGATATTGTTTGCTTCCTCATTCCATGGAGATGCAGCGTTGGAGTGTTTAAGGATCACAGCGGAGTTACGTCCAGCTTCTCATCAAGGCTTTGCCCAGAGGCTCGGTCCACAACAATCCCTACGTTAGTTGGCTCACTTGCTTACCCAGCTACTCACTATGTGTTGGTATCTACTGTTACAGGGATTATTTATCTCCATACACTGCCCATCCTCACCCTTTTTCTTCATAAGAAAGGAACTTGATTATATCTGGGATGACAATATGCTTAACTGAAAGACAGTATTTCCCAGTCTCCCTTGAAGTTAGGTGTGTCCAGGTGACTAAATTCTGCCCAAAGAGAGCCAAACAGAAGATCACATGAAGCTTCCAGAAGCAGAAAGAGAAGGAGCCAGTACCTGGTGCTTCCTTCTTTTATATGAAAGAGGAGTGAATGCCCTTCCTGTTGAAGCCATTGTCATTATGAGTTTTCAGTCATCCATGGCCAAACCTAAGCTTAATGGATGTATGTATTGTATGAAGAGAGCTAACTGCTGTAGGCACACAGACACAGGATGGCTCTGTCATAGAAAGTTGGTGCTCAGAAAGCTCCCTACTTAGTAGATAAGATGAAGCAAGGACACAGGGCACAATAATATCAGAGAGAAGTGATGGTTCCAAGAGCAGTGGGGAGAGAGAGAAAGAAAGAGAGTGAGCTGTGAGCATCCAGGGGTGGTGGACAACCTTCTAGCTGCAGGGATTCGGGAAGCCCTCCCAGAAAAGTATGCATTGCGTCTTAACAAGCAAGGGGCAAGGAACTTTCAGGCAGAAGGATAACACGGGCAGACCCAAGTGCAGAATGCAGGGCATGATTTGAGAATGAGGAGTTCATCTGTATTCGTGAATAATGGTTGATTCGATTGCAAAGTGTCTTGGGAGGGACTTCAAATATCAGGGCCATGGCAGTTTTCCTGTGTGCTGTGAGTGATGGGAAGTCAGGGAAGGTCACAAGGAGGAGGGCAACCTCATCAGATCTGATCTTCAACATCTTCCTCCCACTTGGCTGCCCCCACCACATTGATATAGAGGCCGCCACAGGCTTCTCCTGATGAAAACAAAGGAACTCATCCGGCCAATGGCTCTAGCAATCTTTTCAGTGATTAGAGCTTCATTTTTTGCTATATACATTTCCTTTGAAAACTTGATGTAATCATTGATCAAAAAGAAATCTAGTGCCTTGGGAAGCTGTGGATCCTTACGAGTCTCAGAAACTTATGAGAATGAACCAATAAGGCGGCCATTAAAGAGTGGCCAAAGATTCTAAGTGCAACTCAATGACAGTTCTTCACTCCTCTCCGTCCAAAGAGCAAACATGCCCAGAATCTAGAGGAAACTTTTCTGCACACACCCAATTATCCATACCAGTGTATGCAAATGTTTCTGTCACATCCTTAAAGTCTTCTTCCATTTTTGGCCTCTGGAAGAGGAGTCTCTGTTTTATTTTGCCTTAACAGTGGAACAGTCATAACCACATAGCCCAAAATAAATTTTCATGTGCATTTCCTTGTTGAATTCGGCTCTTTGAGATTTTTACATTCTTGCATTCTTTTATGTTGTCTAAATGTTTTCCTAAATGAGTATTGATTTATAAATTAGATTGTCTTCTGTAATAAAATAACATTTGTGCACAAAAAAGAAAATGTTGTACAGGATGTGTGGAGGAAAACTTGGAAGGGCAGGGCAGGGAGCAAGTCCTTGAAGGGGGGTGTTGCAATGACCAAAGGGGAGAGATGTAGCCTGGGCTGGGTAATGGCAGTGAGGATCCATGGGGGCAGGGGAGGTTAAGAGTTATTTCAGAGATGTTAACTATAAGACATGGTGACCAGGCACTGATCAGGCTGGAGGGAATTAGGAAGAGTTAAGACTGACTCTCATATTCTGGTTTCATGGGTAAGAGGGTGGGGAGAGGTGGAGAAGAGAACAGAGGGGACTATAATGACTTCTTTTCAGATCTTGAGGGGTCTGCAGCTCACCCAAGTCTCCAGAAGTGTCCAGTAAGGCAAGAACATGGTGTTAGGGGAGCAGGTGAAGGAAGACTGGGGAATGGATTGCTAAGGACCTAGAAAGTGGGCTTCAGTATGTGAGCTGATCCTGTGGGTGGGACAGTTATCTCTGACAAGGTGCAAGGTCAGGTTCAGTGTGAGGAGATGGTTCTGCCCTGGACCAGGCCATTGGGGTGGACATGATCAGGGAATCCTAAATCAGGGAGCTTTAGTCCAGTTGTCCTATGGGAAAGCTGAGTAAAATCAGGGTCTTGAGCTGGCTTGGCCGCTGAACAGGGACTAGAGCTCAGGTGTCCTGGCTTCTGGGCTGGGTAAGGGGCTGTTGACTCTGGGTCCCTCAGCCCTCTAGTAGGGTGGTGTCTCAGGGTACTGCCCCCCTCTCATCATCCCTGCCCCACTTTTGAGTGCCCCCATCCTGGACTGAGGACACAGACCTACTTTAGGGTCAGAATGACCTGACTGTAAGTCCTGCCTCAACTCACAGGCCCTGAACAGGTGATACTCACCTCTTATTATTGGCCATGTGGGAATGTTGATGCTTCTATCCCAGGGTTATGTGGATTTAGTGACATATGACAATTTAAAGGGCTGGTGATTGCTTGGCACATAGTGGACACTGAGTGAATAGTTGTTGAATCTGTATCATATCAGAATCTGGCTGTATGTCCTCACCTCCAAGAAGCCTCCATATCCTAATCACACAAGATTGGATAAAGTCCCCCTTCTATGTAGCACCAAAGCACTGCACTCTACATTCTAATTGCCTGTCCCCTTGAGTACCCCCCCCCCAAAAAAAAAAAGAAATTCACTGCTGTTGAGTTGATTTGACTCATTGCGACCCCTCCTTTGGTTTCCAAGGCTGAATCTCTACAGAAGTAGATTGCCCAGTCTTCCTTCCAAGAAGTGGCTGATGGGTTTGAACCACAAGCCTTCTGGTTAGCAGTCAATGCCTTAGGCACTACGCCACCAGATCTCCTTCCTTGAGCACAGGGGCTGATATTATTTCATGGTATACTTTATTTTAGCATCATAGAGATCTGACTTCAAATCTTATCTCTGCATCTTCCTAATTGAAGCTCTTTATCCTCTTGAACCTCAGTTTCCTCATCCATAAAACCTACTTTTTATGGTCATTGTGAGAATTAAATGGCATAATCTATAAACACAGTCCTTGGAACAATGTCTGGCAGGTGGTAGGTGCTCAATGAATGTTAGCTGTTTATCCATTATTATTTGTTATCACTGGTATTTTTACTTATAGGCCAATTGAAGTAGGCGTTAGAAGTCCTAGGTTCTGGTCTTAGCTTTTTATTCTGTTGCTCTTTAGTGAAGTTTGGATGGACCTTGGTTTGTTTTAATTAAGTGGTTAGATATTAAATGAATGAAATTCTGGAGAGAAGCCTTAGTTATTGCTTGTTTCTGTTATTCATTGTTGTGTTGTGGTTGCTTGCTGTCCAGTTGGTGCTGACCCCTGGCAGCCTCCTAGGTAACGGAACAAACATTGCCTGGTCCCGCACCATCTTTCTGATCGTTGGGATGCTTGAGTCCATTCTAGTGACCCTTATGTCAGCCCAGCTCATTGAGGGTTCCCCTGGCTTCCTCTGACATTTTACTTTACCAAACATAATGTCCTTTTCTAGAGATTCATCTTTCCTGATAACTTGTCCAAAGCAAGGGAGTTAAGTCTCACCAACCTTGCTTCTAAAGAACATTCTGGTTGTATTTCTTCTAAGACTGATTTGTTCACTCTTTGACAGTTCAAAGTATATTCAGTGTTCTTCACCAACACCACAGTTGGACTGCATCAATTCTCTGGTCTTCTTTTTTCATTGCATATGCAGCTTTCCCATGCATCTGAGCACTAAGGGATGACTGCGTGTTTGTGGAGTGACTGGGGAGGTGGAATAGATTTGAGGTGGTCTCTGTCTTCACTCCCATACTGCCTGGAGCTCTTGCTGGGAGCCTGCCCTCCTAGTGGCACCTGCCCTGAGTGGGCTTGGCTCCTACCTCCCTGCTTCCCTCCCCAGCATTAGCTGAGGACCTCTGTTTGCAGACACGTGGAGGCCGTTGGCCTAGGATGCACACTGCAGTCATATGGCCTTGCTCAGTGCACACATATATATTTTAAAAATGCTTCCCTTAATCATATCTTGAATTAATGCAGGCCTCGTTCATTCCCAGCTCTCATTACCCTCTTAATTAACTCAGCACAGATGGAAAAAGTCGGAATTGCTCTAGCCGAGTTGTTCTGCTAGTTTTAAAATGAGATGGCAGATGGAAGGACGAGGTGGAACGGGCCGGCTCAGAGGGAGGAGATGAGTTTTCAAGCTGTCACCGGAGCGTCAACAAACGCTCCATCTGTTGGTGGTGAGGCCAGGCCGAGGCCTTGTGCAGGGGCTGGTGCTCAGGGGGCCGCTTGGGCCAAGGCTTGGAGGTCCTGGCAATCACAGGTATCCTGGGGACACAATCCTCTGCGCCGGGAAGGCCACCAGCAGTTCTGTGGTCCCGATGTGGGTAGACACCTCTGCCCCCGACAATGATTGAAATACCCTGCCCCACACTGCAGTTTGGGAGCCAAGGAACAGTTTCATTTTCCTTTTTATCCAAAAGAGTCTTCAGGACAAAATTAGAGACCTACATGGCTGTCAGAGTGAACTTTCTAAAACGCACATAATTTTGCTGTTTGAAATGCACCATTGGCTCCCTAGGGGCCTAGGGGCACGGTCTGCCTTGGTGAGGCCCTGGTGTGTCTGCAGCCCCGTCTCTCCCCAGCTGCTTTAGTCCACACTGACCTCCTGTGGTCCCTTGGACACCATCATGCTCCATCTTGCCTCTGGGTCTTAGCATTTGCAGTTTCTTCTACTGGGATCCTGAGCTTCCTTCTCACCCTTCAAGAACAGCTGTGTTAGGTACCCCTCTGCTCCTTGGGTTTTTCCACCAAAGTGTTTTCCAAAATACTCTTTTCTTGTGAATAAATTAATCAACAATTCTTCAGTGACAGCTCATTAAGCAGTACTTGGTTTGTTTGGGGGATATGTATCAACTTGCAAAGATTATACAACCATAAAGTTGAAAGGGACCTTAAGCTCTTAAAGTGCAGAAATCCCTCTAGTGCATCGTGGACAGGTTGGACTCAGCTTTGGCTTGCATACCCCCACTGACAAGGGACTTACTATTTCTTATGATAGATACTATAGGTGACTAGATCTGATTGTTTCATTTTTCTTTGGGCTAAACAGTGGTCTGGCTCCCTGCAACACGTTATCAGTTTTGCCCTAGATGTCTCCATGGTAATGAAATCTTCCCTCTCAGGGCAGTCTTCTAGGGGCTTGACAATAGCCCTCAGGTTTCCTGTCTCCTCTGAACTTCCCACTCGCAGTGACAATGTGGAAATCAGTGCCCACTAACTGCTCTTTGACACTTGTGTCAGATGACAGGGTCTTGGGATGATGGGACCATTCTCTCATTCTATCTTATATCCCAGAGGCTTGGAGGAGTAGTAGAGAGGTTCAGACTTTAGAGTCAGACAAACCTGGGACTAGACTTCTGCTCTGTTTTTTCACTAGCTGTGTGACCTTGGACTTGGTGCTTTACATTCTGAGCCTTGGCATGCTCATCTGTTAAGTGGGGCTTGAATTAAGTTGTTGTGAATATCTCTTCAAGTCGTGACTAATTAAGTTCTAAGCTCTGAGTCTCCTGCTTCTGTGTCAGGGCTTGTTCCCACCTCGTCTCACCTCCCAACTCCCGTCCTCTACCCCCATTCCTCTATTAGAATCTCTTTTTTCTTGAACTGACTCTGGCTTCACCAGGTTTTTCAAAAATTCAGTTGTGACTAAGTCCTATCCCAGCTTCTGTCTTTATGGCTACCATCAGCTGCTGGGTTCTGTCCAGGCTCCCTAATGCAGCCTTAGGGGCTCTCTGTGGTCAGGCTTGCTGCTGTCACCAGCCTTACAAATGGCCGTTCTGCACTCTACTTTTGCTTTGGATCTTTCCAGACTCCTCTGCTACTTTGCATGCATACTATATCCACCTGAAAAGCCCAGTCTCCTGGCAGCTGTCAGTTACAAACTCCTATTGATACTGCAAAACCCTGCTCAGGTGTGATCCTTTGTTCAAGCTCTTCCAGACCATGCTTTCCTCTGGACAGTTATCATTTCTTCTTCTGTCCTTTTCTAGTTCTTACAAGCATTATTGCACGGATCACAGTGAATTCGAATAGTCATTTTCTGTGTTTGTTTTTCCTCTGTAAGTGCCTCGAGGTAGGAGATTCTGATCCCTCTCTGTATTCCCAGTGCCCGGGACAGGACCTGGCAGATCAAGGTCCCTACCCTCATGACTTGTGTCACTGCACTTGTGACCCCAGTCTCAATCTTACCTTTTTTTAAGTGAAAATGACAGCAGTTCTTCATCAGAACTTCTTAATCACACCACATCATCCTTCCGAGATGCTTTTACCTCCAGGAACCCATTGATTCACCGCTCTAAATTACTATAATTACCACAAATGATAAAATAGCAGCGTTCCCAGTGTTCTTTACCCTTGCCAATTTGCATATGCTAATGCACTCACATCTCCCATCAGCCCCCCTCCTGCTGGCTCCTCTGAGACATTTTCTGTGGTTTATGCTCACTTATCCCACTTCAACTCAGGCTGGATTGGGGCAAGGAAGAAAGGAGTTTCCAGAAGTACCTAATCCACCTGGAAAAGGGGGAAAAGAACCCTTCATTTAAAAAAACAGTCAAATACATTGGGGGAAATCTTTTGGCTGCTGGAGGAGAGGGAAAGGTGGTGGGAAGCAAAAAAAAAAAAAAAACCATTGTAGAGGAAGCAGATGAGACCTGGATTCAAGTTTTCACCTCCAACAACCTTGGCCCTTGCTTGTCCCCTTGCTTTCTGAACCTCCGATTCCTCTTCCCGAAACGGTGATAACCACTTGGCAATTTTGCAATGAGGAAGAAATATGATCCCACGGGTTGAAATATCTTCTAAGAGTTACAGAGCAGGGTAATTTTAGAAGGTGGAGGTGGTTAGGGCTGTAAGCTTTGGTGTCACATTTGATTTTGAGTCCCGCTGGGGTGCCCTTGGGCTCTGAGTCTCAGTAACTATATCATAGGGCTGTTGTGAGGTTACTGACCTAAAGCATGCAAAAGGCTTTGCACAGAGACTGACCTGCAGTGAGCATTCATTCCTTTAATCATTCATTCATTCAACCTGCTGTGTTCTGGCACTGAGCTAACCTCAGACAGAACAGAATTCCTGAGGCCCAGAAAGCAAGACAATTTATAATCAAGTAAATAAAAGAATGTATATTATGTCAGATGGTGATAAATTCTGTTAAGAGAAATAGAGGGTATGAGGAACAGTGAGTGGTTGGGAGGCAGCACTATTTTATACAGGGTGATCAGAGGAGAATTCCTGAGGAAATGATCAATTCAAGGAGTGATCCTGATGAGGGTTATTAGAGAGAATAGAAAAGGCAAAGGCCCCATGCCTGGAATGCTGTAGAAACAGAACATGCCTGGTGTGGTTGCAGAAGCTTGAAATAGAGGATACCTGGAGATAAGGTAGAGTGGTAGACGGGCCAGGTGAGCTGAAGTGAGCAAGACAAGCTGTCATGGAAGAATTCAAGCAGGGAAGTGATAGGATCTGACTCATGTTTAAAATGCATCCTTCTGCATGAGGTTGAGAATTGACTATAATGAAGGCGAGGGTAGAAATAGGAAGATCTATTATTGCAATAATCTAGGCTGGAGATTGGCAAACATTTTCCATAAAGGGCCAGATATGAAATATTTTTGGCTTTGTGTGCCATATGGTCTCTGTTGTCATTACTCAACTCTGCCCTTGGAGTGCAAGAGCAGGCAAAGACCATATGTAAACAAGTGGGTGTAGCTGGGTTCCAATAAAACTTTATTTACAAAAACAGATGGTGGGTGGATTTGGCCTATGGGTTGTAGTTTACTGATTAAGCAAAATATGATGGTGGGTTCGACCAGAGTGTAGCAGTGGGATTGTGGGATGTGACTGGATATGGGATATATTTTGAAGATAATTTCAAGGCAGTTTGATGTAAGAAAGAGAAGAATCAAGAATGACTTAAAGTTGCATGGCCTGAGCAATTAGAAGATTGGGATTCCAGTTACTGAGATGAGAAAGTCTATGGGTGGAACAGATTTTTACTTTAGGGTTTGGGGGAATCAGGAGTTTGATTTGAGACATATTAAGTTTGACACGTTCCTTAGACATCAAAGTGAATATATGAGTTTGGGGTTCAGGAGAGAGGTCAAGGTTGGAGATAGAAGTTTGGAGTTGTCAGCATCTATATGGTATTTCAATTGAGATTGGAGGAAATCTCTGAGGGAAGGAGAGTGGACAGAGATGACAAGGCCTCCGAGGGCTGATCCTGGAGGGTCTCAGAGATAGGAGAAGCAACCAGTAAAGGAGACTGAGAGGAGTGGTCACAGAAGTGGGAGGAAAACCCAGAGAGTGTAGTTCCTGGAAGAAAAAGAAAAAATTCTTTCTAAGATGGATCAGTTGTGCCAAATGTTGCTGGTAGGTCAAATAAGAGCAAGGCTGAAAATGGACTGATTTGGCAATGTTAGTGGTGGGGTGGGTCTCGATGACCTTGACAAGAGCTGTTTCCAGCAAAATGGTGCCATATGGCCAGGACTTGGAGTTCAATTGGTATTCGTTATTGCTATCAATGCTATTATTTTCCAGGCCACGCCGCTGATTTTATAGATGGAGAGTGGGCACTGTTGCACTTCTCATGCTGTGCTATAATTGCCTTTCCTTGGCTTCCCCATAAAACTCTGAGCTCTTGGAGAACAGGGTCCTCTTCTTTTTGCCTTGGAATCTCAAGTGCCTAGCAAAATGCTTGCTGTTTGTTGTTGTTGTTGTTGTTGTTACGATGTGCCATTGAGTTGGATTGGGTTCCCGAGGCAGTATCACTACGGAAGTAGATTGCCCCATCTTCTTTCCAAGGAGTGGCTGGTGGGTTTGAACCACCAGCCTTCTGGTTAGCAGTCAAGTGCCTTAGGCACTAAGCGACCAGAGTTCCTGCTTAGCCCCTAGTATTCATCAACCAGCATAGGTTGAATGGGAAAGGCCCAGAGAGATATATGGACTTATCTAAGGTCACACAGTGAAAATAGAACTGGACAAATCACTTGGGCTCCTGATTGTAAATTTTGTTTGTACTCCCGTGATTTCTAAACCCCTCTAATACACATAGTGGTTACTTCTTCCCTTTGTCTATTTCCTTCTGCCTACTTATTTTTTTTTAATCAATGAGATCTGTAGCTCCCATCAGAATTTGAAGCCTAGAACCTCCATCAGTGTTCAAAGCCTCTTTCCTTTTGCTCATGTGTAATCTTCAAAAGGCCCTCTTCCTCACTAGTGATCTTCTCTGGAGTCCCCTGTCTGGCCCTAAAATAGAAGCTGCTTGGGTTGGCTAAATAGGGCTTTTCAGCTACTAGAATAAGTTACTGACAGGGGAGAAAGTGGGGAAAGAGGCGGTAGGTCCAGAACCTCCTTGTCTTCTGCATTAGTTTTGGCATTAAATAAAAAGCCAAACTCACTGCCATCAAGGTCGAGTTGGATCCAACTCATAGTGACCTCTCTTCCTTGGGTTTCAGAGGCAGTATCAGCACAGAAGTAGGGGGCTGCTTAAATTCATTAAAGTAAACCAAACTAATTGCTGTGGAGTTGATCTATGTTAATTTCTCCAGTGCTTTATGATGAAGGGGGTTGTAATTGTCTAGAAATAGTACTTAAGTGGGTGATTCACACCGGAAGCTGACAAGCTGAGATAATCCATTTAGGGAGAGAAGAGCATCTTGTCAACCCATCCAAAAACTTTGAGGAGTAGGAGGAGAGCATCCTATGATCCAATGCCATCCTCTTGATCACAGATTCCCTTCTGAGCTGCTATCAGCTGGGGGCTCAGAGCAACCTGTCTTCTAGTGGGGATCTGCAAAGTGCTGGTGGGTTGCTGTTGTGTGAGCAGCTCAAACTCCATGGATTCCATTCTTGCCTTTTCCCCCTGAAAACTTCAGAGGCTGGGCAGGTGCCAAGGGGACAGAAGAGATGAGTACAAATAAAGGATACAATTTCTAACATTACAGAGACAATTGTGAGTGTGTGTGAATATATATATGTGTATGTGTGTGTGTGAATGGATAGAGAAAATCATAAGGGAAGATGGAAGATAAGATAGAAAATGTAAGAAACAAGAACAGATGAGGCTTCTGTCCAATTTTGTGCGTCTTGACTTTCAGCTACCCCTCCAACCTGCTCAGCCTGTTGCCTACCCTAATCCTCACAGTCCAGCTTAAACTTTCAATGTACCAAGTGCTGTGCCATCAATCACAAGCAATTCATGTGCTAATTACAAAGTGGTCCATTTACATCCCTTAAATATACTTGCAGCAGTTTTACTAGGGACGTGCTTTCAAGTGAGCAGTTCCCTTCCACTTTGATCATCTTTCCTTGTAGCATAAAATTTTAGGACAGGAAAGATAGTCTTTTTTTTTTTTTTTTTAATTTTTTTAAATTGTAATTTGGGTGCAAATTTACAAAGCAAATTGGTTTCACTCTCAACAGCCCAGGCACATTTGGTTTCATGGCCGGATCACAATCCCCAAGCACAACAAGCTCTCCTCCCCTCCCCTCCCGGAGACCACCCCTTCCCTGTGCCCTTCTTATCTATGCATTCCTGTCTGTGCCGCAGGAGGAAAGATACTCTCGTCTAACTCTCTTAGCGGCGGGGAAGATACTGCCCAGAGAGGTAAAGGAACTTGCCCGGGTCACACAGAGAGACAGCAGCAGAGATGAGACTAGAACCCGGGTCTCCTGCCTCTGCACTGTGCATTTTGGCTCACTGTGGTGAGCAGGTCGCTGAGCTCGATTTGGACTCAGCCTGGGCAGGAAGCCCGTGGCCTAGTCTGGTTTGGCTGTGCCTCTGGGCACAGTGTGAGTGCAGCAGCTGGAGGCCATTAGGGGAATGTGAGTCCCTTTTGCTCTCACCCCATCTACAAACATTATCCTTGGATGCAGCCTCAGCTCAGAGGTTGCATCCAGGTGGCTGTCCCATGTGTGAGCTTGCATGCCCTGCAGCCTCCTCTGAGGCCTTCCTACTTGGGAGATCTGAGCTGAGCTTTCCATCAAGACAGGGGGACGGGACTGAGTTCCTGATGGTCCCACCCAGGCTGATGAGATCCTGGATTCAACCAGCCTTCTGTTGTTGTTGTTGTTATGTGCCGTTGAGTCGGACCTGACTCATAGCGACCCCTCCTTGGGTTTCGGAGGCAGTATCATTATGGAAGTAGATTGACCAACCTTCCTTCCGAGGAGTGGCTGGTGGGTTTGAACCGCCAGCCTTCTGGTTAGCAGTCAAGTGCCTTAGGCACTACGCTACCAGAGCTCCCAACCAGCCTTCTAGGGCAGTACTTCTCCAAGGGATCAGTGCTGCCCCCTGTGTGAGGTTTTGGGTATTTATGAGGTGTTTTTAGTTGACCCAATGATTTGCGGGGTTATTGACAATAAAGAGCCCTGGTGACCCAGTGCTTAAGCTCTTGACTGCTAACTGAGAAGTCAGTAGCTTGAACCCACTAGTTGTTCTACGTGACAGTCTGCCTTCTGTAAAGATGGCAACCTTGGAAACCCTATGGAGCAGTCCTACCCTGTCCTATAGGTTTGCTGTGAGTTGGAATTGACTGATCAGGTTTGGGTTTTGACAGTTAGTGGGTGGGGCCCAGAGATGCTCAACATCCTGCCTTGTGTCTGAAATTCCCCATCACAATGGCTCAACCTTCATTCTGTGCAGTTTTCAAATGTCTCACTGGAAGTTCTTGTAAGTGAAAATCTTGTTTTTCTATCCATACATGCACACACATATATATGTATATGCATTTTGTTTTTAAATACATACTGTTTTGGTTTTAAAATATGCTGAATTTCCCTTCCAGGACTACAACTACTGTGTAGATCAGGGTGGACTGCCCTTTGTTTTGTTCAGAACTTTAAGAATTGCTCACCATTTTAGAGAATTATGCTCCTGATGCAAGGCTGCCTGTGATATTTGAGACGCACTACAACCTCCTCTACCTCAGTCTGCCTTTGTAGTTATAAATATAAGAATGTACTCATTTAGTCCTTATTTCAAAATGTCAACTCTAAAGAAAAAGTGTCAACGATGTTCAGTTGAATATTGTCTTCCTTCTCTTAAATCCCAGCTTACTAATTAGGAAGAGGTATAGACAGCTTTCTGCCTCACATGTCTTGTCTGCAGTCCTGTCTGAGCATGTACTTATTGAAATAGACATTATTTTATTATATGTTGTCTCCTTTTTTTCTTTATAGTACATTATATTGATTTTTGTAAATTATGTGGCTAGGCTATACCATCCATAATTTTATTTCATGACAGCAGAGAGGGATTTATAAAATAATTCCTGTGAAAAGGAGGATTTGGGTCTGAGAGGATAATTTAACCTGCTGCCTCCTCTCCGGGGGCACACATCTGGTTTGTCAATGTCCTTTAGATCCTGTCTTCTGGATGAAAAACCTGGTTTTTCCTTCCTGGGGATCTGACTAACATTTAGCTGTGTGACTTCCTTCCTTCCTTCATTTAATATTTATTAAGATTTTCTATGTGCCAGGCATGAGGCAGGGCTGGTTCAGGGGGAGAATTCTCACCTTCCATGTGGAAGACCTGGGTTAATTCCCGGCCAATGCACCTTATGGGCAACCACCACCCTTGTGTTCGAGGCTTGAGTGTTGCTATGATGCTGGACAGGCTTCAGTGGAGCTTCCTGATGTAGATGGACTAGGAAGATAGGCCTGGAGATCAACTTCCAAAGCCCAGCCAACGAGAATCCTATGGGTCCCTATGGTCAGAAATGTAACTGGTCGCGGGGACGGTACAGAACTGTGTAGTGTTCTGTTCCATCGTGAATGGGGTCCCCATGACTTGGAGGCTAACTTAACAGCAGCTAACAACATGTGCCAGGCACTTTGGTAAGCAGTTTACACACTCATCTCATTTAATCCTTGTGGTATCCCTGCAGAGGAGGAGTTACCTTGTGGATACAGGCCCAGATCCCAAGGAGATCTCAGGGCAGTAGAAAAGACAGGCATGTGAATGGGCATTCACAGTCCAGTGTGATCAGTGTCTTCATGGGAAAAGCACAGGGGCTGTGGGGCTCAGGGGGTAGCGGGGAGAGTCTGACTGTACCAGGGAATGAGGAGAACGTTTCAAGGACATGTTCCCGATGAGTCAGTTCTGAGCTCAGCCTTAACAGATGGGTAGGAGTCAGGCAGATAGAAAAAGGAAGCAGATTTAGGCTGAGGGGATGCAGGTTCAAGGGCAGAGCTATAGGAATTAGCATACCAGGCATGGGGTCCTGCATACTGTTCACTGTGGTTGAAGCCCAGGATGTGAGTTGGGATGATGAGACAGAAGGCTATGGGCAGGGAGGAGGCAATTTCTGGTGGTGCCTGGCCCCCTGGGTGCAAACCTGAGGATCTCTTACTTTATCCCAAAGATAATAGGGAGCCATGGAAGAGTATATGCAGTGGAAGGATGTAGTCAGATTTGCAACCTCGAGTGATCACTGATGTTGCAAACTGGAGAATGCTTGGTGGGGCAGAGAGGCTAGGCCCGAGGCGGTTGACACAATTAACTACCTCATTACCACTTCAAATATTTATTGAGTAGCTACCAATAAATGTAGTTGGCTCTAAATCCCATCAAGTCAGAAGTCCAGCCACTTGTGAATTAATATTAACCCCATACAAGCCAGAATTTTAACATTACTTTGGTCCCTGGGCCACACATGCCCCTGCCTTTCTGTGATCCCAGCCACTGGGTGCCTGACCCACTTCCTTATTTACAGTGCTAATGCCATTACCAGTTCACCAAAAACATCAGCCAGGAAGTCATTTGGTTCCTGGCTGGATGTTAATTTTGGATAATTTATTACTATTATGAGACATTTTCTAATTGACTGGATATTAATTGGCCGGGATTCCGTGCGGAAGATGAAGATATTAAATTGTCATTACACAAATGCTTGTTTGCATTTATCCCCAAACAGCTCAATCATCAGTTGTGGCTCCTCGAGAAAGGTCTCTTGTACTGTGTAGCTTTCCCCGGGAAGAGAACAATTTTGACCTTACAGGGTGATACAGTGCCCCGCAGGTTAGTAGGTGACTGCAGATGTCGGGGTAAAGGCTGTATGATCCTTAAGGAGGAAAAGGAAGAGCATGAGACTGGAACAAGTTGACTGAGTGAGCCCTTCTGGTTAAAGGAATCCAAGATCTACCTGCCATCATTCACCCACTCAATAAATATTAATATATCACCTGCCATATAAAAAATCACCAAACCAAACCAGTTGCTGTCAAGTCAATGTTAACAGATGGTGACCCCCTGGGTGTCAGAGGAGACCTGCCTTGCTTAGGGTTTGCATTGGGTATTTTTTTTTTTTTTTTATTGTGATTTGGGTGAAAATGTACAGAGTAAATTCACTTCCCATACAGCAGTTCACATACACTTTGTCTCAGGATATTGACTGCAATTTACCACAATGCAACAGCTCCCCTCCCACTTCCTCCCGATAGTTACCTCTTCCCTGTGTCCATCTCTCCATGCCCTCCTGCTCCCTGAGCTGTGTCCCTGTGCATAAACAGCCCTTCTTTCTCCCATGATTGTTCTCTCCAAGGAGTGTATCTACCTCAGGTAAATGTTCAACTCATATGCTTGTTTTTTGTTTGGCTGGAAGCCACAGATGTGGGTTCAATTCCAGACCTGAAGGGCAGCTAGGGGCCATAGTCTCAGTGGTTCCACCAGGCTCTATCAGACCAGCAAACCTGGTCCTCCCACCCCCATTTTCTTTTTTCTTCCAAATGATTTTGAATTTTGTCCATATTGTTCTCCCTCTCTACCCAGGATCTCCTACATAGATCCCCCTCCGAGTGACTGACAGTGGTAGCTAGGCACCGTTTAGTTCTTCTTGTCTCATAGTCATATAGGCTGTGGATCGCATGGTGTACCAGTCGCTAGGACTAATTGTTTCCATGAATATTTGGTTTTCTTCCTTCTTCTTTGCTCTGGACGAGGAGAGACCCATCATTGCATCTGGATGGCTGCTTGTAAACTTTTAAGATCCCAGTTGCTACTTGCCAAAGTAGGAAGTAGAACAATGTTTTGTGTAGTATGTTGTGTCAGTTGAGTTTGATGTCTGCAGTGAGTGTTTTTGTTTTGGAAGTAGATCACCAGCCCTTTCTTCCAATGTGCCTCTGGGTAGACTCCAGCCACCAAACTTTGGGTTAGCAGCTGAGCATATTAACTGTACCACGCAGGGACTCCTAGAACAAAAGACTCATGGGGCTTATAGTTTATTGGGGGGAAACAGATAACGAATAGATAATTATGCTGCTGTTGTTGTTGTTATGTGCCCTCAAGTTGGACCCGACTCATAACAACCCCTCCTTGGGTTTCCGAGGCAGTATCACTATGGAAGTAGATTACCCCATCTTCCTTCCAAAGATAATTATTCAGATAATTATTTAATCAAAATCGCAATACTTGCTGTGAAAGGGAAGTTTAGGGGGCTATGAAAGGAACTCACCATGAGACCTAGACTTATTTTGGAGTGGACTTTCCTGCAGAAGTGATATTTAAGATGAGACTGGAGAACAAGTAAGAATTAGCAGGTGGTGGAAGGAGTGCAATGGGGCAGAGGAAATAGTGGTTGCAGAAGTTCAGGGATGGGCCCCGCAAGAAGGCCAGCTGAGTGAAGTATAGAGAATGAGTGAGGTATAAAGCTGAAAGAGGGGCAAAACTAGTACGTCTTCAATTTCACTCTCAAATGACTCAGACAGGGAGAAGCAGAGCTGTGCAATGGGTTTCCTTAAAGATATCAATACAATTAAGGGTCAAACTGGACTCTGGGATGGCAAATTGGTTATCTTTTGAGTGTTAACTGTGATCTATTGATGGCGGCTGCCTAGGAATGCTCTGCTGAGAAAGATTCTGAGTTGGTATCCAGGTTTAGTGATGAAGAGTGGCATCATTAGTTACTGATGTCTGCCATGGGTGAGGGACAGGAGCTGGTGGTTTACAAAACCCTGCTGGCAGCATTCATATAGAGGGAAAGCTGGACAGACAGGAATACATAGATAAGGGCACAGGGAGGGTGTAGTCCCTGGGAGGAGAGGGGAGGAGAGATTTTTATGGTTGGGGATGGTAACCAGGGCTGTGAAATCAAATGTGCATGAACTGTTGAATGTAAAACAAATCTGCTTTGTAAATTTGCACCCAAGGCACAATAAAGATAAAAACCCCTGCTGCTGTCAAGCTGATCCTGGCTCCTGGTTGCTCCACGTGTTGCAGAGTGGTCCGTAGGGCTTTCTTTGCTGTTACTCATGAAGGCAGGTCACCAGGCCTTTCTTTCACAGTGCTGCGAGGTGATTAGTAGTTGAACATACACTATTTGTGCCACCTAGGGAGCCCCCTTGATGGTTTACAAGGTAGTTATTTGCTCTTCCAGCTACTAGTGCTATTAACAGACTACCCTAAAACTTAATGGTGTAGAACAACCATTTTATTTTGCTCACAGATTTTGTGGGCTGGAATTTGGACAGGACACAGTGGTGGAGATGGCTGGTCCCTGCTCCACAATGTCTGGAGCTGAGATTTGAAGACTGGGGTGGCTTGATGGCTAAGGACTGAAACCCTTCATTTACATGATTGGCACCTGAGCCGCATCTTACTTGCATGCTGGACTCGGGTGTTGTGGTTGATCAGTGCATCTATACATGATTTCTCCATGTGTCTTGCATGCTGGACTCGGGTGTTGTGGTTGATCAGTGCATCTATACATGATTTCCCCATGTGTCTTGCATGCTGGACTCGGGTGTTGTGGTTGATCAGTGCATCTATACATGATTTCTACATGTGGGTTGGGCTTCTCTTAACTTGGAGACTGGGTTCTGAGTGGCAGCATCCTGAGAGAAAGTGTCAGGAGAGTGATTTTCCAAGAGAAGCGCAAAGAGACTGTATGGCCTTTGCTGATGTAGTGTCAGAAGTCAGGCAGCATCACTTCTGTTGCATTCTATTCTGTTCTTTGCAGCAGAGACCTCAGCTCACCTACAGGAAGCTCTGGAACTGGGATGGCCTTTCTACGTTGTCTCTAACTGAGGGATGGAGCCAGGTCTTTATGCTTCCATACATAAGCCAGGTGTTTCTGGGGAGGAGGTATGACCTTGGCTGAGGCAGCATTCTTTGGCTAAGGATGATTCTTGGAGGAGGATGCTGTGAGCTACCAGCAGCCAACACTGCCAGAGGAAGCTAGGGGAATGAGGGTCTTGGTCCTAGAGGGTTGCCTGGGTACCGTGCAATAGTGTCCACTACAGTAATTAAGAGAATCTCATCATGAGAAGGCAATCTTAGCAAATCTGTGATCCATCTGGGAAGGCACTTACAGGACTGTGAGGTACATGAGGGCAAGATCCAGACTTGATCTTTCAGCTTTATTTAGTCCCAGAGATCCTAGAATGGAGGAATAGAGGTTCTCCGGGACCTTTTTGGTTGTTGTTGGTTTTAAATTAAACACTTTCAAGACTGAATTATTTTCTGCTTTGAATTTTTTGTTGAAACTGAATGTTTCAGTAACGGAAGGCATTTTGAATAAAATAAAAAAATTTTTGGAGGTAATATGGATTTTGGTACAATTGGTGTTATTGTTGTTAGGTGACATCAGATTTGTTCTGACTCATTGGTGGTGCAGTGCCTAAGGTGTTTGACTGTTAACCAGAAGGTTAGTGGTTCAAATCCAGCAGCTGCTCTGTGGAAGGAAGATGCGGCAATCTACTTCCATAAAGACTTACCACCTTGGAAACTCAATGGGGTTGCTCTGAGTTGGAATTGACTTGACGGCAGTGTGTTTGGTTTTTCTTGGCATAGTGACCCTATATACAACAGAACAAAACACTGTCTGGTCCTGCACCATCCTCACAATTCTTGCTATGTTTGAACCCATTGTTGTAGCCCTGTGTCAATCCATCTCATTGAGAGTCATCCTCTTTTTTGTAGACCCTCTACTTTAAGGAGCTCTGGTGGCACAGTGCCTAAGGCATTTGACTGCTAACCAGAAGGCTGTCAGTTCAAATCCACCAGCCACTCCTCGGAAGGAAGGTTGGGCAATCTACTTCTGTAGTGATATTGCCTTGGAAACCCAAGGAGGGGTCGTTATGAGTTGGATCTGACTTGACGGCACATAACAACAACAACAACAACTACTTTAACAAGCATGATGTCCTTCTCCAAGGATTGGTCCCTCCTGATAACATGACCAAAGTACAAGAGATGTGCTTTGAACAAAGGCAGATTTGTTCTTTCTTCTGGCAGGCTGTGGCGTATTCAGTACTCTTCACCAATACCACATTTCAAATGGACCAATTATTCTGCATTTTTCCGTATTCATTGTCTAACTTCCACATGCATATGAATTGATTGAAAATACCATGGCTTGGGTCAGGCGGATCTTAGTCTTCTAGGTGACATCTTTGCTTTTTAACAGTTTACTTATTTATTTACTTCCTAGCACCCCTTACCCCCGTACCCCTCATAGTTATGCACTCCTGAGTTTCCTCCACACGAATGTTGCCCCTCTGGTGCCCCATGGTCGATTGCTCCAAGGAATGCATTTCCATAGAGTATGTGGGTGCGTCACCCTGGATTGAGTGATCTGTGTGTACGTCTTGTTTACTATTAGGCTGAGAGTCAGCCCTTGGGAGTGAGTTTTATTCCAGGCCCAAAGTGTATCCCAGGGCTATGGTATTGGGGGTTCCGCCAGACTCCATCCGACCAGTAATTCTGGTCGTTATTGCGTTTTTGGATTTTGTTCCGTTTTTCCTCCCACTCTATGCAGGATCTCCAGTTTTGATCCTTTCCCGAGTTGTTGGCATTGGTAGCCAGACACCATCTAGTTCTTCTGGTCTCGAGCTCCATAGTGTCCTAGGGGTGATTGCTTCCAAATGTCCTTGGTTTTTTGCATTCTCTTCACTTTTGATGATAGGAGACCATTAGCTGCATCTTACATGGCTGCTTAAAAACTTCTAAGACCCCAGTTACTACTCATTGATGTAGGTTGTGGAACAAGATTTTTTATGTATTTTGTTGTGCCAATTGAGTCTGGTGTCCCCCAATACTATGGCCCTGAGTCGGCAAATCTGCTGGATCTCTCTCCCATGGTGTCTGGCTGTCTGTGAGGGATTGCTCTATGTCTGTCTTTTGTTGTTTCTATAAGGATTGCGGGTACTTTGCATCACTGGTATCTGTGCAAGATTAGCCTCAGCTGAATCTATCCTTGGTCTAGAGTATAATCCTGCTCATTGACCCCCATCTGATCTCAGATGTTTATGTGTTTATCTGTAGCCTGGTGTTTGGTGTTAATGGTAATGCAGTATTGTAGCTATACTGATATTAGCCTCTGTGGTCTATATCTTATGTGCACAATTTGGTGTCCTCCCTTTCCCCAATGTTACCATGCTGGTCACAGACTCTTTTCATACCATACCAGTGCTTTTTAACATTTTAAACAGATCTTTTGTGGCAGATTTACCCAGTGCAATACATCATTTGATTTCTTGACTGCTGCTTTGATAGGCATTTATTGTGGATCCAAGTAAAATGAAATCCTTGACAACTTCAATATTTTCTCCATTTATCATGATGTTGCTTATTGCTCCAGTTGTGAGTATTTTTGTTTTCTTTATGCTCAGATGTAATCCATACTGAAAGCTCTAGTCTTTCATCTTAATCAGTAAGTGATTCAAGTCCTCTTCCCTTTCAGCAAGCATAGTTGTGTCATCTGCAGGTTGTTAATGAGTCTTCCTCCAACCCTGATGCTATGTTCTTCTTCACACAGTCAGCTTCTTGGATTATTTGTTCAGCATACAGATTGAATAGGTGTGGTGAAAGGTACAACCCTGATGCACACCTTTCCTGATTTTAAACCATTCAATATTTGCTCATTCTGTTCAAACAACTGTGTCTATGCACAACTTCCCCATGAACACAATTAATTGTTCTAGAATTCAAATTCTTCGATACGTTATCCATAATTTATTATGATCCACACAGTTGAATAATAATAAATAAAACATAGATAAACATCTTTCTGGTATTCTCTACTTTGAGCCAAGGTCCATCTGACATCAGCATTGATATTCCTCATTTCATGTCTTCTGAATCTGAAGACAGCCACCTGGCCAACTGACTGAAGAGGATCTCTGGTGTTGGGGTTGGTGGGATATATCCCATTTCATCAGATTTATGACTTTATACAGGCCCCCACCAGATGACTATATGCAAGAAAAGTGGGATAGCAACTTCCCACTAAACTCCAGAGGCAGAAAATATAGGTGGCAACATATGTTCTATGGGTCATGAAAAGTTTAAGCATGAATGAGTGAATTAATGAAAGAAACTGAACATGCAACTGAGTCAGGTTGAAAAATTAATCTGAGGGACACAACTGTCTTGTGGAAGAAAAAGAAATCCATTTCTAACAGTAACAATCACTGTGGAGTCGATTCTGAATCATGGGTGACCCCTTGTGCATCATAGCAGACTTCAACTCCATAGGTTTTTGATGGCTGATTTTTCAGAAGTAGATTGCCAGGCCTTTCTTCTTACGCTCTGCTGGGTGGACTCAAGCCTCTAACCTTTTTGTTAGCAGCTGAGCGTGTTAACACTTTATACCACCCAGGGGCTCTTTTCCTTTTTTCATCTTTATGACTTCTTGCTTCATCACATTTGTTCATTTACTCATTCATTCATTTAACATTTATTCAGCAGCTATTCTGTTATAAAATTTATACTAGACACACAGGAGACAGCTGTAACATGACCTCATCCCCCAAGGACTTCATAGTCTAAGAGGTGAAATAAATTCATAAGCAAAAATGATTCAAAGTCACAAGATAGAAGCTTTAAAAGAAGGATATACAGAGTAGAGGCAGCACGGAGTAGGGCTAAAATGACTCTGTCTAAGGAGTGACAACTTATAGGGGAGATATTTGAACAGGGTTTAGAAGTATGAGTAGGAGTTTGCCAGGCAGAAGAAACAGTTCTTGTACTAATATTATTGCACCCATTTTAATCCAGGCCAACCCAGGCTGTTTTATAGTTTCATCGCAACTAACAGAGGTTGAGAAGAAATATAGAAAACTTTGAATAGCTCTAGGAATGAGATGACTCTGTTTCTTATCAATTTCTGTGGCTCCCGTGGCAGTAACAAGGGGGCCCTATGGAGAGAAATGTGCTTTATGTTGTATTGGTTTGGTTTGGCTCAAATCTCCCCTGCTGCACTTACTTCTCTTCTTCAGTAGGATCCAGGCCCAAATCACCGAGGACATAGATTAAAACTTCACAGTGATTAAAGTGTCCCTCTCCTCCTTCCAGCCTTTCCCTAGGAGTTAGCATCTAATTAGCAAAGCATTCCTCATCCAGGGAGTTCCAAAGTTTCCAATGTAATGCATCAGCCCAAAAAAGAAATCAGTGTCATATTTTAAAAGTCACGGTTGCAGTTGTTTTTGGTGAATTACCAATTATACACTTTCCATCTGTGGGTATTTTTCTGGAGTACCACCTGTTTTCTCCCCACTTTGGTAGTAGAGAATCCAACAGATCGTATCTCAGAATAAATGCATTTTATCTATAGTAGTTTTCCACATTTTCAGCAACTTTTTTTATCTCACAAAATAATCTCTCCTAAATACAAACCAGTTTTTGGAGCTACAAATAGACACAGATGCTTAAAAAAAATAATAATAATTCAAATCTCTCATGAAAGCCCTGGGAAGTCAATCTGAAGAGGAAAACTCAGAGTGACAGTGACGGCGATGACAAACCTGAGATGAGAGACACACCTTGTACCCAGAGCTCTTCAATACATTGCGAGGAAGCAGGCAGACAGAGCTCGAACTCGTGGGGACCCTGAGCAGGGAGACAGCCGGGCTTCCATCAGAAGGACTCAGGTTTCTTACTTCCTCTGTGCTTCTTATTTGCCACGAGACTTTAAATAAGTCCCGTAACCTCTCTGAGTCTTTGTTTCCTGACTTGTAATGTGGGGATAACACTGTTCGGCCCAGAGGTGTGATGTGAATGAAATATTCCCAACACACTGTAGGTACCCAGTCAGTCACTCTTCTTCCTGTTCAGGTTGCTTGTGACTCAGGGTTTCTGGTAAAATTTACCTCTCCACTTCCAGCAGACAGCTCCATTTGATAAGACTAAAGGCCTCTGGGATTGTATTTCTTAGAAATGTGCCTGTGGCATCCAAAGCTTTAGAATAAACATAGAGCATCTTCCTGGTGGTTCAATTTTATACTTCGGTAACTACTTACAGCAAGTTTTTAAAGTTAAAATAAACATACATCTACTGTAGTATAGATTGCAAATTCCATGTTTCACTTTAAACCTCAGAATTCAGGAGAATGTCTTACAGGCTGCTGTGGGTGGTGTCTATGGAGTTCCTGGGGCATGAGTTTACATTCTTCGGACTTTAAGGGCTTATGGTTCAGAGGAAGCATTGGGCAACACTGCTTAGGAGATGGCTGGAAGACCCTTGGTTACTTTGACATGATCACATGTCTTTCAGGAAGAGAATCAAGGAAATTATGCCAAGAAGCTGGAAAGGACTTTTGAGATTTGATGTCTTGTTTTGACAGGTTGTTGTTGTGTGCTGTGGAGTTGGACCCAACTCATAGCGACCCCTCCTTTTGACACGTAGGTATGAGGAAATGTGTGTTAGGACAGATGATTCCTAAGTAAAGCCTCCTGCTCATCCACTGGTTGGGAGTATGGAGCTCCTGCAGGCAGCTTTTTCCTCATGCTGTATCATTGGGTGACCATATCATTTATCACCCAAACTGGGACTTTTGAGAGTGAAAGGGGGCACTATTAATAATTACACTTAGATGACAGGCCCAACCTGGTCTGTCTGGTGGTCCAGAACGTAGAATGACCCTATACTTAGTGCTCTGTTTCCTTGATTCCAGGAGACCATGAATTACCTGACACATCACTGACATAATAATAGCTTTCTGGGAAGAAAAAGAAAAATACATATGCACATCAATTGCAAGATGTAAGCTAATTTCAGAAATGTTTGATCTATCTATCTATATGTATCTATATGTATCTATCTATATGATATATATATATATATACATATATACATATACATGCACATATATATACATATATACACACATATACATATATATACACACACATATATATATACCACACACACACACATATATATACATATATATAAAATGTATACTTAGAATTGAGAAAATCATGTTTTTCAGCTTTGGGGAACTGGCACTTCTTTTTAGCATGTTAGGACTGAGAAGTCTTTTACGGAGCAGGCCTCTTCACCCCAGGGTAACCCATGCTTCGTGGAACAGTCGCTCACATGCGACTAGGACCCTTTGGCAGGCAGGTTGGGAGTGCTGCTGTAGGAAATGTGATCCACTCTCCTTTCCCAAGCCCGTGCCCGCAGGGCTTTCTTGCTTCCTCCCCTCTCATGGCCATTCCCATTGGAGCTAATCACAGCCATCAATATCTTTGAAAAGGTCAACTGAAGCTTCCTGACACCTTCAGTTACTCTTTCATTCATTCACTCACTTGGTGCCCTGTGAGTACCAGGTACTTTGTTGGGCACTGGAGAAATGAAGGAAAGTCATGCTCTCCACAGTTGCAAGGGGCTCAGAGTCTAGTTGGGTGGGTGGACACATAACCAGAAAATCACCCCCATTGAATAATGCTGAAGAAGTGGGCCTAATCGAGGTAAGGCTCTCTGGAAGAGAAGGTCCTAGAAATAGATCTTGAAAGACAATGGGGTTAGTCAGGGAGAGAAGCAGGGTGCTCCTGGTAGAAAGTAGTATTTTACAGATTGTATCCCATATTCACTATGGCTGGAAGATGGGGAACCCGGGGAGGATCCGTGGGCCAAGGCTGGAGGGGTTGCCTGTGGTACAGAGCGGACAGGTTCACATCTCACATTTGGAAGGACAAAGGGTTATTTTTTGAACCTCTCTGCAATATTGCTGGATGTGAGGACAAAATGCTCAGATTAGGAGCTGCCTTTCCTAACTGACCTCCCAGCCGCCATTGTTTCTGCCTCATCCGCTTACACAGTGCTGTTGATCGGGCTTCCCGAGATGAGTGTGGGGAGCAAACTTGTGTTCCTGCCCCTGTGCTTGTCTTCTTTCCCATCCCATTTCTGTCCTCAAGTGGGATGAGGACAGAGGCATTGTCTTTTGAGTGTTTATGATTTTGACCAAGGCAAGGTAGAAGTGCTAATCTGTTTGGTCAAGAACCTAAGACATTCATAGGACAATACTTTGCTATTGTCTATTTCAATAGATTCCCTTAAAGGGGGTTCCACTGCAGTTAGGATAAATATTCAGATCCTTAAATAACTTTCCAGACCTCGTAGGATCCGGTCTCTGACTCCCTGTCTAGCCTCCATACCTGCCACTCTTCCCTCCCTTTGCTCTGTTCTATCCACATATTGCTCTCCTTTCAGTCTGTCACACATGGCACACTCTATCCTACCCCAGGGCCTTTGCACATGATGCTCCACGTGACTGCCTCCTTCTGATCCTTTGGGTCTCAGTGCAGTGTGCATGCTTTGGGTGGCCTTCTCTCACCCGTCTCACTAAAGTAGATCTTCCTCTTGTCATTGGTCATTTTAGCTTCTGTGGTTCTCCTAGTCAACTGACACATCTGTCACCATTTTATTCACCTGCTTCCTGTGTCATGTCTGTCTCCTTTTCTAGAAAGTCAGTGCCACAATGACAAAGAAAGTTCTGCCTTGTTCGCTGCTGTACCCGTAGCACCCAGTAACAGTGCCTAGGGTATTTTAGGAGTTCCACAAACATTTGTGGAGAGAGGAACAGTTCCTGGTTTGATCACGAGGCTGGAAGAGATCTTTGAACACAAGTCCGTCTCTAAAAAACCTTTTACCAATCAAGCAGTGGAGACGAGCCCCTGAGTCATGAAACACAAGACTATAAATCCTTACATCTGGATGAAGAGGCCCCTTGGCCAGACACACCGCACACCTCCTTCCCAGGATCTATTCTGAAAATCGGATGTGTCACCCTTCTTCCTGGCATGCACTTCCCATCCCAGACACAACATGAGACCATGCCGGCACCAGTGCCAGCTGGAGTCTCCAGAGCGGCTTAAATCACAGCAGCCGTCCTGAGGCAGGAGTATAACCCAGGCCCCAGTCATAGATCACTGGGCACGTGGCGCACCTCGTATATCACCTAACTCCATAAAGCCTCTGTGCGGCACCTGGGGAAACTTGCTTGCTGCGCTTCGCTGAACAGCGGCTCGGGGAGTAATTGTCCTCATATGTAACTTTCCCTGTGCTTGGGGGGTTGTCTGTTTCCCTTCTCATTCTCCCCCTCTCTCCTTTCTCACTCTAGTCTCCCCTCCCTCCCTCCCTTCTTTCCTTCCTTCCATCTTCTATCTAGGAGGGGATGGTGCTACTATTGTCCCTGTCCAGATAAAAGCACTGTGGTCAATGTGAGTAAACTGAGGCAAAGGAATGGGAATCCCTCTGGAGGCCACAGAGAATAATCATGGCAAACCCAGGAGGAAAACCCATCAGCCTGTCAACCTGCAGAGAAATGTAGGCTCTTGTTATGTGCTGGGAGTCCCTGGGTGGTGCAAACGGTTAGCACTCTCAGCTGCTAACTGAGAAGTCGGAGGCTTCAGACCACCCAGAGAAACCTTGTAAGAAAGGCTTGGTGATCTACTTCCAGAAAAATCAGCCCTTGAAAACCCTGTGGGTCATGGTTCTACTCTGCACGTGTGAGTTGAAGTCGACTCGATGGGAACTAGTTGGTTGTAAGCGATGTTTTCCAGGCCAGGTGGTGTGATAGGTGGTGGGGAATGTGAATGTGGCCTTGGCCTGTGACAGAGTTTGGTTCGAGTCCCGACTCTCTCATTTACTTTATGCAACATTGGAAAGAATTCCTTGACATTTTGGAAAGGGAGTAGACTCTAGAGATAGATATGGGTCTGAGTGCCTGCCCTGCTACTCACAAGCTGTGTGATCTGGGCATCTCTCTCAAGCCTCCCAACCTTCTTTTTCTTATTGGTGCTGTGGGGATAAGATTAGTTAGTCCCTGAAAATTCTGGGCTGAGGTGAAGGAAGGGATAAGTGTGGAGGTGCTTGTAAACTGTAAAGTGCCTTGCAGAAGTGCCTATGGTCACCAGCTTTATCCACAGATTTTGAAAGTAGTACTGGCTTTCAGGGAGTGTGAGATCTAACAGCATGTTCCTCCAGATGTCTGGGATGAAGTTTCGGGACCATGACCTGCCTACTCCATTTCCCAGCTTTTGCACATGGTGGTCTCTTTTGGTTCACCTTCCTCACCCCCTATGCCACACCACATCCACTAAAAACTTTTTCTAATTATTTTCATGTCATTACTCTCTAGGAATGGGCAGGGCCAGGATTTATGGAAGCCAAACCCTTAAGCATTGTACCATCCCACCTCCTAAAGTGTAGAGTCAATAAACAGAAGAAAGAACCTCACTATTTCAGAAATCTTGTTATATTCTGTTTTTTAACTCTTTTTTTGGCTGATATTATAGATGGAATTGTGTCCCCTGAAAAGTTATTTAATACCTAAAACAAACAAACAAACAAACTCACTGCCGTTCAGTCGATTCCAACTCATAGTGACACCCTTTTGGGTTTCTGAAGCAGTAAATCTTTACAGAAGCAGATTGCCCAGTCTGCCTTCTGTGGAGTGGCTGGTGGGTTTGAACCACCAACCATTTGGTTAGCAGTCAAATGTCTTAGGCACTACACTACCACCTGTTGTTGTTATGTGCCATCAAGTTGTCTCTGACTCATAGCAACCCCTCCTTGGGTTTCTGAGATGGTATTTCTATGGAAGTAGATTGCCCAATCTTCCTTCTGAGGTCTTTTGAGCTGCCAACCTTCTGGTTAGCAGTCAAGTGCCTTAGGCACTACGCCACCAGGGCTCCTACACTACCACCTGTTGTTGTTGTTGTTGTTATGTGCCGTCGAGTCGGCCCCGACTCATAGCGACCCCTCCTTGGGTTTCCGAGGCAGTATCACTACGGAAGTAGGATTGCCCAACCTTCCTTCCGAGGAGTGGCTGGTGGGTTTGAACCGCCAGCCGTCTGGTTAGCAGGCAAGTGTCTTAGCCTCTATGCTACCAGAGCTCCCACCTAGTACCTGTAAATATGACCTTATTTGGAAAAAGTGTCTTTGGAGATGTTACCAGTTAACATGAGATCATACTGCAGTAAGTTGGGTCCTAATCCAATATGAGAGGTGTCTTACAAAAGAGGAGAGACACAGAGAGCAGGTAGGAAAATGAGCCACGTGACCATGGAGTTACGGTGCAGCTTCAAGCCAAGGAATGCCTGGGACTACAAAAAGCTGACAGAAACAAGAAGGGATCTTCTCTTAGAGATTTCAGAGAGAACATGGCCCTGTTGACCCTGAATTTTGACTACTAGCCTCCAGAACTGTAAGACAATACATTTCCATTCTGATAAGCCACTTAGTTTGTGGTATTTTGTTACAGCAGCTGTAGGAAGCTAACAGCTTTTTAGAATCCCAGAAATTAGAATAGGAAGGGATCTTGGAATGGGCAGTGAGTGGATGGGGAGGGAATCTAGCCTCATCTGTTATATGTCCCTTCTGTGGTGACCCCTATTTTGAATAAAAATTTCTCTAGTACCTACCACTGGCCAAATCCTCTGGAGAAGACAAGAAAAGAAGACCGACTTTGCCTTCATGGAGATGATAATTTTGTTAGGGAAACTAGAAGCATGCAATTTTAGACTTTTGATCAAACCCTTCTTTTCTGACCAATATATTTTTCCCAGTGAGGAAACTGAGGCCTGCAAGGGGAAGGAACTTGCATAAGGCCCCCAGTGAGGGAGTAGCAGGGAGGGGGATGAGAATCCAGGCTTGGGCAAGTCTCCGAGCCTCAGTTTCCTCCTGTGGATGATGCAGGATAATAGCGTCCACTTCACTGGCTGTTGTGAGGATCAAAGGAGAGTGTGTATGTTGACATGTTTTGTAGGTGTATGATGGGGGAGAGGGAGCTCTCTGGAACCAGGCTGCTCTTACTTACCTTTGACCTTACTGCTGTACCTCACTTTCCTCATCTGTTAAATGGGGGCTGCATTACCATGTGGTTCATAGGGTTGTTGGGAGGACTAAATGAGTTCATATGTTACTGCCGGACAGGTGGTGAGCGCTCAGTGTTGGCTACTAAGGTACTGTTATTGCCAGACAGAGTAGGTGAGTGGGAGATTATGAAGCCTTCAGTCAGTCACTCAACACTATTTCTTGAGTATCTCTTTGTGCCAGGTGTAATAAAGTCACAGGAGACTCAACGATGAGAAAAATGGACAAACAGACAAAGGCCTGATCTGTGGTCAATAAGAATGTTAACAAGCAAAAACATGAACCAGCAAACATGTAGCTTTCCAGGTGGTGACTCATCACCTATGAAGAAAAATAAAGGGGGTTTGAGTATGACAGGTGTAAATGCATTTTATTAATATATAGACACATCAGAGAGGGCTTCTCAGAGGGGGTGACATCTGAGCAGAAACCTAAATGAAGTGAGGGAAAAAAGTCACATGGATGTTTGGGGAAGAACATTCCAGGCAGGGGTCAGCAGGTGCATAGGGGAACAGGAGCAGCAAGGAGGTCGGGGGGCAGAGTGCAGTGAGCAAGGGGAAGAAGGGAGGGGCCAGGTCAGAGAGGGAGGCAGCCAGTCAGGAAGGTCCTCGCCTTGTTCTGTGTGCTAGGATCCTCCAGAGGGCTCCGAGCAGTAGAGTGAATTGATGTAACTCAGTTCCCTTCCACTCTGTTTACTCAGGTCTAATTCTGTACTCCCCGTACAATCTCTGGGGTTGGGGAGAATTCAACTCCAACTCCATTTCGGGGAAATGGCGGGAGAGTCTTCCTGTGTGAGGTGACTCTACTCCCAGAACCTGTGTGGTGTGAGAGGGATGGACAAAGTCTCGAGAAGGGAGGAATGTACACACAGACCCATATTGACATGCAAACAGTGACACACACATGGATTTACTCAGGCACACAGTTGGGGACACACACAGACACATACATAGATGCACAGACCCATACATAGACATGCACACAAAGTCAGAGAAAGGGACACAGGGAAAGTCAGACTCAGTCAACGGGACTGTAAGCCAAGACAAACAGAGAAAGACATTGTGTGTGTGTGTGTATGTATATGTGCATATATGTAGAGGGAGAGAGAGAGAGACAAAAAGGAGAGAAACAAGCAGAGAGCCAGATCGAGGGGAAAACAAACACAAAGGTAAGAGGCAGACAGAAGAAGTGGGGCACACCTTCTTAAGAGAGATCTGAACTTCAAAAGGGATGAGATATTGATAAAATGTCTGATGACGAACAGGAAGGAACTTAAGGGCCCTGCTAGCTTCCTTTTTTAATGCCTTCAGAAATGCACCAAGCTGCATTTGGGGAATGCACAGCAGGAAAGAGGGAAGCAACTGAGTCAGCCCTCAGTCTCCTGGGCCTGGCGGCAGGTTACTCTGTCTGGAAAGGAAAGAAGCTAGGGGATCACCTATAAGACAATTCTAATGCGAGACCCCTGAGAGTCAATGCCAGTGTGACATCAGAGGGAGAACCAGGCCTCCTGGACCTCTGTCACTTCCAGTGCCTGCTGATTTCCTTCATTGGCATATTCCATTGACATCCAAACTGCCAAAAAAGGAAAAACAAAAACAAAACAAACCCACTGCCGTTGAGTCAATTCCAAATCATAGCAACCCTATAGGACAGAGTACAACAACTGCCTCATAGCATTTCCAAGGCTGTAAATCTTTATGGAAGCAGGTCCAGGGCAGCTGGTGGATTCAAACCACCACCCTCTTGGTTAGCAGCCTGATTTTTTACCCACAGCACCACCAGAGCTCCTTACTCAACCTGCATACAACCCTCACTATACTCAACCTCCTCGTCCTTCCCGAACCTGCTTCTCTCACTGGTGCCCCACTTATGAGCTCAGCATCATCTTCTCCCACCTACCACCCAGACAGGTAGGATCAACTGTGCCTCCCTCTCCTCCATTCTCCATGGACCGAGGGTCTCAAGTCGAGTAGCTGCTGTAGCCTAAATCTCTCTCAGATCAACCCCCTGTAAACCATCCCCAAGTTCTCTGCCCCTGCTCAGACTTCATATTCTCTTTCCTGGACTTTGCCATATCCTTCCGGTGGGTCCCCAATCTCTGGGCTCACTTCCCCTGCAGCCCATCCTGCCTGCACAATTGAACCAAGATTCAAATTATAGCAAAGTATAGCTCTAATCATGTCACTCCCCTGCTCAGAACGCTTGATGGCACTTTTACCTTTGGAATGAACATTAGACCCTTCAGATGACATTTGAGACCTGAAGTATCTGGTGCCATTATCTCTCTTGCTCTTTCTTCAGCCATATGACTGTTGGGTTGTTCCTAGGCAGACCTGGTGCTTCTCTGCACCCAGGTCTTGGCCCACTCTGTTCCCTCTTCCTGGAATGTCCTCACCCGCATCTCCATATGATTTCTCCCTCAGGTGAAGCCCCAAGAGGATTCCATTGGTCTCTAACCAGGAACTTTGCTTCCCACAATGTCAAGTAGGAGGACTTGAAGTGGACACTTCACTCTAGAGGATCACCTGACCATTAGAATAAGAGAAGACCTCACTATTCTCCTCACACCCTTTACTGTCTTCCCTCCTGACTTGGCCAATGAATGAATTTCCCAATTAATCTCAGAACTGGAAGAGATCCCTAAGGACAGCTTGGCTTTTGGTGGTTGAAGCCTCTGAAGAGTGTCCAAGAGAAAAAAATCAGTTATATAGTTGGGAGAGGAGGAGAAAGAGAGCCTTTAGGTCTTTAGCCATTTGCTGTTTGGATAAAGCAACAGGAGCTTGGGAAAGAAGGCCCATGTGGCTTTGTAAATGGAGAAAAACAGGCTTTTGTTTACTTTGGCCACTGTTTGACCAAAAGGCATGGAATTGTTACTGTGTGACATCTGCTCCCCATTTAGCAAGGCCATTGGAGCAGCTGGCCTGGCTTATGTGGTAGAAAGAGCATGGGCTCTGGAGTTACATAGACATGGCTGTCTGTACGACCCTGGGTACATTATTTAGATTTCCTGAGGCTTAGTTTTTGCACTCATAACAGAGAACATCAAGTTAAGGCACAGAGTCCCTGGGTGGTGTAAATGGTTAATGCACTCCACTAGTAAATGAAAGGTTGGAGGTTCAAGTCCATCCATAAGCATGGCAGAAGAAAGGCCTGCGAATCTACTTTCTTAATATTATAGCCATTGATTCCTGCAAAAGTTGGAAATACAAATACCATTTGACCCAGCCACCCCATTACTAGGTATATACCCTAAAGAAGTGAGAGCCATAACAAGAACAGATATATGCACACTGATGTTCAT
>NW_006921624.1:5249292-5253305 GCF_000298275.1 Orycteropus afer afer
TGGTAACTGGTTTGGTTTCAATTCAGGCACTGTGGGATTCTAAGTCCTCGGAACGCTTCTGAGAATTCCCTGGGTTGGGGTGGGTGGAGGATTATAGTCCCATGGTCACCCAAGCCCTGGCTCTGCCCTATGTTGGTTTTGTACCATGATGACCCAGGTAGGAAACTCTTCAACTTTCCCAAACTTCCCTTCACACAAAGCACTTGAATCCCAGAGACATTTGGGAAGATTTGAGAGTGAGCTGAGGAGAAGCTTGAATTACAGAGAAGCTAAAATTTTAAATTGGGTTTAAGACATCCATATCCTTACAGCGTTCCTCTGCTCTTCCATCCGCTGGCTTCTTTACGCCCTGTGGCTCTCCCTCACTCCATCTTTCCTGACCCTCTTCTCTTTTATCATCCCATCTCTCCTCTCCTCTACCTTTCCCCTCTTGGAATGTCCCCCCAGCCCAAACAAAACAAACAACTCCATTCCCCCTCTATTATCAAAGCCATTTAGCCCTCCGGCACCTGCAGCTAAGGCTTAGCCTTACTTATCTAAAACTGTCAAGAGGAGCAAGGTTTTCAGTTTAGCAGGGTACATCTTAGGAAGACCCTGGGTGTGGCAAATGGTTAACCCACTTGGCCGCTAATCAGAAGGTCGGAGGGCGGAGTTTACCCAGATGTACCTTGGGAGAAAGCCTTGGTGATCTCCTTTTGAAAAGCCAGCCTCTGAAAACCCTCTGCAGCACAGTTCTGCTCTGACACACATAGGGTCTCCATGAGTTGGAGTTGTCTCCACGGCAATTGTCTTGGTTTCTCTTGGTTTATCCTTAGGACTGGAACACACGTCTCTCATTTTCTGTCTTACTACACTTAGCATACAAATGGGCTCATGTTATATATACTGATACATACTTTAATTTTAAAAAAAATTTTCTTTGCTTCTATTTTTTTCTACAAATATGCTCACATATGCTTCTACAACATAATAGATAGCAGACTTTGTTTTCTCTTTCTCTTTTTTTACAACGTTCTTTTTAAGGGCCACGTAGAACACCATCGGGTGGTTCAACAGCCAAGAGTTCAGCTGCTAACTAAAAGATTGAAGGTGTGAACCCAGCCAGAAGCTCTGGGGAACAGAGACCTGTGATCCACTTCCATAAAGATTGTTGTTGTTGGGTGCTGTCAAGTCGGTTCTGACTCATAGCGACTCTGTGTGCAACAGAATGAAACACTGCCTTGTCAGATCCCATCCCCACAACTGTAAAGATTATGGCCTGGAAAGCCCTAGGGGGCAGTTCTTTTCTGTCACAAGGGGTCGCTATGAGTAAAAATCAACTTGATGGCACCCAACAACAACCCCAGAACTTCACTGTGTGTGGCTCTTTTGTAATTTAATTAACCAGTCGTCAACTGTTCAGCATGTAGGTCACTTACGACTTTGTGCTGCTAATTGCTCTGGCGTGGTAAACCTCCTTGCACATACATCCCCAAGTCTGATTTCTGGGATTCGGAGGTTTCCCCTGATGGGCTGTTATCTGTGTGCACATTCTCTGGGTGAGCAAGAGGCACATACTTTGCCAAGCCAGCGAAATAATTGCAACTAGAGCTAAAGATGAGGGCAAGTTCCTGACGCAGCACCTTGTCCTGTCCATTAATAGGGCCGAATGATGCTCTGATGCCTTAAATCTGCAGACCTGTCTAATTCTAGAAGGAAATGGATGGCGTCCATCCTTGAGTCAGTGTTTGGAAATATACAACAAAAGGGAAGCTTTATTAACACTAGAAATGTACTCTCAGTTCGGGTTTCCTTTTCAACACCCGTCTTGTTCATCTCACAGTTCAATGAACTGTTAACGTCACATATATCTTTTGTTCCAGCATTGAATCCAGTTACTCTAGGCTTCTGCTAACTGCAGACAGATGAGATTTAAGTTTTCCCAGGAAGCAAGAGAGAGAGTGAGAGATCAAATGGGTATAGATGGTCTTGGTAGGGCTGCGTGGGGTGGTAGGGGTACATAATCGGTCTTTTGAGCCATGTGACATCCAGGGGAGGATTACCCAAACAGCAAAGTAAGTACAGGTTTACTTTTATTTCCTTACTAATCTGCAGTGAACAAATTTCATATTTTTTTCACCACATCAAAAATTCTGCTTCTAGGTGTGGCGGGTATCTGTCTCTCTCCCAACTCAACGGCACTTTCTTACAGAATCAAATCCTCTTTTCAAATTTACAATCTCCGATAGAGATGGAGTACCCAGTAAGCCAGGCAAGCATGGACTTACTTGTGCTTGCTTACTAATCTGTAGTGAACATTCTGTAACGATATGTTGTGAAAATTAGTAAGTACTAGTAAGCCTGTCCTTCCTTACCTTGCTTGTTGGGTGATCTGCCCCTACATCACATGCTTCTGTCTTCTCATAGATTCTAACCTGTAGATCCCTTTGCCTGGGTTAATGGGCTCTCGAGTTACACAAACCTGGGTTTGTAAGAACCTGGGCATGTTGTTCAGATTCCCAGAGGCTTAGTTCTTGGACCCATAAGAGAGAACCTCTAATTCAGGCACATGGTTCATGGGTAGTGCCAATGGTTAGTAGGCTGGGCTGATAATGGCAAGGTTGGAGGTCTGATCCACCCAGAGCCATGGTGGAAGAAAGAGCTGGTGAATTCAAACTTTTACAAGATTTTATCTACTGAAAGCCCAGTTCTATTCTCACACACATGGGGTCACCACGAGTGAGAATTGATGTGACAACAATTGGTTTGGTTTCAATTCAGGCACTGTGGAAGTCTAAAGCACCTCTGAGAACCCCTGAGAATTCCTTGGCTGGGTTGGGGTGGGTGGCAAAAGTGTCCCGTTGACAATGGCTGCTGCCTGTGCCGAGACTCATCAGGATGTCCAGAAAGGGATACCTTTCCATTCAGGCCAGGGCATAGGTACATTATGTAACTCTGATTTCCCTTGTAGATCAGTCTGCCCAGATGACACAGTTAGATTATGACAAATAGCAAGTGATAGGTGGAGGTCAGGACACTGTCTCCCATTCACGTGGATGGGCCTCAGATCCTCCTTGACTCAACCTTGAAGGCTTTTTGCACTGGGACATACTTTGCATTGGTACATCATTGAGTCCTTGCCTCTTATGCTTCTTCTTACACCTCCCGATTCCCTGTCAGAACATTTTCTTGCCTATCCTAAGCCAGTGGTGCAATGCATTTGGGAGGGGGAGAAGCTCTTTGCAGTCAGAGCTTTCCCTGCACATTTCAAGTTCAGAAGGGCCTCTCAGCTGTGGTTGCCTTCTCTGAAGTGTACCCTGTTCCCCGGCCACTCTATGAATCCTAGCAATGGACTCTGTTATGGATTGAAATATGTCTTGTAAATCCTTGGGAGTGGGTTTCTTTGTTATGTTAAAAGGCTGTATCAGTGAAGGGTATATTTTAAGCCAATCGCTTTTGAAATAGAAGAAGAACAGATTAGGACAAGCAAGCAGAGAGGGGGAAGGTCAACGCCAAGCCACATGAAGATCGCCAAGGAGCCGAGGAATCGACGTTGAAGAGGCAAGGACCTTCCCCAGAGCTGACAGAGGGAGAGAAAGCCTTGCCCCGAATCTGGACTTGTAGCCTCGTAGCTGTGAGAAAATAAATTTGTTGGTTGAAGCCACCATTTTGGTGTTTCTGTCACAGCTGCATGAGGTAACTAAGACAGGCTTGCGTTTCTGGAGTCGGGCTCAGGTCCTGAAAGCAGTCAGGGCTCCGGAGGCAGAGTGCATGGGCTCAACCTCTGCGTTGACCATTGAAAGCAGCTGCTGTTTAGTCTAACGCACGGAGACCCCGTGTGTGTCAGCAGACAACTGCACGCCACGGGCTTTTCCATGACTGAGTGCTTTGGAAGCAGATTGCCAGGGTTTCTTTCAAGGTGCCACTGGGTGGACTCAAACCTCCCACCTTGCGGTTATTGTTGTTGTTATATGCCGTGGAGTCGGCCCCGACTCATAGCGACCCCTCCTTGGGTTTCCGAGGCAGTATCACTA
>NW_006921624.1:5253643-5278204 GCF_000298275.1 Orycteropus afer afer
CAGGTTTCTGGGAGACAGTTGAGCATGGTGATAATAGATGTGGATTCGCCGGCTGCTTCCTCCTCTCTGAGCTGGATTTCCTCATCCATAAATATTTCTAACAGCCAACACTGATCAGTGGTTTACTGTGTACCCTGCAGAGTTCTGAGTGTTTTACATTGGTTAATGCATCCGTAGGCAATACAACCCTCATAGGGTAGGAACCATTGATATCCTCATTTTAGAAAAGAGGAAACTGAGACACAGAAAGATGAAGAACTTGATGAGGCTCACCCAGTCAGTAGTTGGTGTAGTTGGGGTTCGACAGCCCAGGCAGAGAGCTAACTTCCTCATCAGGAGGTTCTGGGCATCAAGTTGGTGTCTTCTAGGTTTCTGAATCACAAAGTCATCATTTTTCCCTTTTGATCTCATGTAGAGGGATATTCCAAGATTATGCCAACATCCTCTTACTCATAAAAACTTCACCCACGAGCCTTAGCATCCACTGATGATTCCTCGTGAATCAAACACTACAATGACGACTGCCAAATGGAGAGTTTCCGTTTCCATCATCCCTTCCACACTTGCTAACTGGCACTCTAGTGCAAGGAGGAGTTTTTACTTCTCTCTCATTTGCTTACTAATTAATTAATTAATTTCAGTGTGGAGTTTATGTGTTCCTATTTTATTTGACAGCCTATAATACATTCCCATTATCATTTCCTGTGATGTTCAGACTGCTCCATGTCTGGCTAGTGGGAACCCCTTCCAGCTGGCTTCTGTGTGCTTTTGACCATTTCTTTACTTTCTGATGCAACAAGATGTTCCAGGTTCATCTTGTACTTTCCCACTCTGCCCCAGCCATAGAATCAGCCATTTCTCCAAAGGCCCCTGGTGCCTTTTACTGGGAGGTGGTATTTTAAAACCAAGGTGCGGGTGCCCACTGTGATCATTTCTCCTTGAAGCTCTTTCTTCTTCTTCTTCTTCTCAGGTGCTGTCCAGTTGTTTCCAACTCATAGTAACCCCATGCATGTACAACAGACCACTGCCTGGTACTGTGCCAACTTCACAATCGTCACTACGTTTGAGCCCATTATTGTAGCCATCTTGTTGAGAATCTTCTTTTTTGCTCACCCTCATTGCTTCTAGGCAATGGACAGAGCTAGAAACCATATTACCTATACATGTATACACATACATCTCAGTATCTCTATGTCTCCATGTCTCTATCCATATCTTCTTGTCTATCTGTCTATTTAAATGATGAGTTTCTCTTGATACTTCCAATTCCAATCTAACACCACACTGCTCATTCTAGCCTTAACTCTTTCCATATTTTTAAATCTCTTTTCTGATGGTAAGAAACCTGGTTCTGATTATTCTCACTATATTTACTTATTTATTCAATTCTCCTGCACATAACCAATCTTTCAATCAAATCATGCTGACTGTCTCCTTGACCAGCCAGGTCCTTCACCTTACCTACCCTGCTCCATCTTGGACACCAGGCACGCTGCCACTGCCACTCCTCTGAGGGAGAGGAAGTCAGGGAGGATTTCTTGATGTGGAAGGAAGAGACTCCATTTGGGCCAGTGCAGGAGATAAAGGGTCATGGTAACATTTCATAACCACATAACCCAGGTGCACTTATTAATCTTCAACTTCTCACTATTTGCTCTGCCAGGTGTTGGGGAGTAAACACACTCTAGTTCTGAGCTGCAGAAACCTCAATGTTACATAAAAACCTGCCTGCATTAGGGAGGCTGACTTGTAGACTAGCAATGCTAAGCATAATGTCAGAGATGCTGTACAGAGTCCCAAATACCTGATCAACTCTGCCTGGGAAAGTGAGGAAGGCCTGAAAGGGAAAGGATCCCATTGGGTCAGTGAACAAGAAGGTGGGGTGGCTGGAGAAGGACACTGTAGGCAGAAGAAATGGCAATCCAAGGACATGGAAGCCTGAAATTACTCATGCATTGGTGGGATGGCTACTCTTATCACCTTGAGGCAATAAGGAAGTTGACTCTTGAAGGTCAGGTGTTACTGTGGGTTCACCTGGTGCAAAAAGGACAAGAAGGCCACATGCTCTGACCTCTAATCCCACAAGAGGAAGACCGAATCACCATCAATAGCCCAAGGCCCATTACTGTAAGGCCAGACATGCTGCCTCCCTCCAGCCCTTTCTCCAACTGTTCCTCCCAAAGCACGCACCACTTCTTTCCTGGGTTTGATAATTCGCTGCAGTGGCCACACAGAACTCACAGATTATGGGGTCTATTAGGGAAGAACCAGGCTACAATTCAAGTTCAGGAAAAACGCTCAAGTCTCTCTCCCAGCCCACCGTCTCTCAGCCACATCTCTCACAGTCTCTCCCCCAGCAGTGCATGTCCCTTGGTGTCTTACTCAGCAATGCCCGTCTCTTGTGTCTCTTTCCCAGCAGTACATGTCTCTTTCAGCAGTGTGTCTTCCTCATCCAGCAGTCAGAGAGAGTTCTGCCTCTAGGAGGCCTCCTTTTGAGCTTGGCAGAGTGGCCAAAACAACCAATCATAGTAACAAAATTCTAAGCCCCTGAGAGTGAGCCTGCCATAACATTGCATTGTGCCACCCACAACAGAAATAACCCAGGTGGATAACATTTACAATCAGGAGCTCCCCAGTTGCTCATTCCACCACTGAGTTTACAATGACCTATGGGTAGAAAAGCCATACTAAGTAATTTACTACACTGCACCTGGCAGGCTAATAATTTAACATCCCATTCACTTTATAGTATTTAAATCTTAGTTTACTATTTATTTGGGAGGAAGAGGGAGAAATTGATTTAAAAAAAAAATAGTATCTCAGGATATTTATTTCACCACAGGTTCACTTCATTCATCCAAGTAACCATAACTGCCTTTTAATCCCTGCATCATGCAAATGCTTAACCACGGGGCTGCTAACCAAGAGGCTGGAGGTTTGAGTCCACTCTGAGGCACCTCGGAAGAAAGGCCTGGTGACCTACTCGTGAAAAACCAGCCATTGGAAACCCTATGGAGTAAGTCCCAGGCTGACACACAGAAAAGCTGATTTTTGAGTAATAAAAACTATCTCACTCTCCTTTTTGTTAAAAATTAAAAATTTATTACAAGATTTTCCAGATCATATAGCTCTTCGGGAGATATCCTAAATTATGAGCTGGCTGGTGAGGAGTTGGTGGTGTGGTAAACAGTTGCGTCATGTTATTTACAAGTGCAAGCTTGAAAATATTCTCACAGATTTAGGTGGGAGCCTCCAGGCACTTTCCAATGCAAAGGTATAGGCCCATTTTCCATTATGCAGGAGTTATAGTTGGAAATTGGAATTACCTAGCATTACATTTCAGGTTGATTTCAGTGAAGTGTCATTTAGCACCCCTTATAGTTTGGGGTCCTGGTAGTTTCCCAACTGACCATTGCTTAACCTTGCTTTTCCATGGTTCTAGAGATGATCAGTGTCAGCAGCCAGCTTTTCTAGCTGATGGTGATATCCTTTTACCACCACATTACGCTGCTTTTTTTTTCCCTGACTAAAACTCCTTACTTATATTCATATCCAAATATGGACCCCATCAACCATCATCTGCTTCCAGGTTGGATCAATAGCAAGGCAAAAATAAAAAGGAAACTTTCTGTTATGGAGAGACCCCTCCGAAGGATCTTGGGACCCCATATGCTATCACTGAGGTTGGAGACACTGGTTCAGGGTTTATTATGATTTTCTCCTACCTGGGCCAAGTGCTCCTCTGTGCAGGCCATGAATAGAAAGTTGGAAAAGCAAATTGGTGTTGTAAACAAGCTCTCAAGGGCAATGTTTTCTTGAGACAAGAAATTGTTTACAAGCTCCACGGGAACATCATTTACATAAAACAATCACTATGCTCATTACCAAGCATTCTCATTTATTCATTAAAACAGGTACCTGCAGGATTTGGCAAACCTTTGTTCACTGGGTTCTCTGGATTCCTGTTTCTCTAAAGGGACGATATTCTCTCCTGCAATATTTTCAATCTGGTGATAGTAACAGGTACTATTTCCCCAGTCCAGCCACTTGGAATACATTTTATTGTTTAGTCTAAGGCCCCTAGGTGGCGCAAGTGGTTTGTACTCAACTGAGAGCCTAAAGGTTGGTAGTTCAAACCCACCCAGTGGTACTATGAAAGAAAAGGCCTGGTGATTGGCTTCCAGCAACTCACAACCACAATGACATTGTTTAGTTTTTTACAACAACCTGGACAGGTAGGTGATATCATCCCATTTGGCAGATGTAGACAATGAAGCCCACAGGTGGCTCTTGTGGCTTCCCATCAGGTTAGCAGAGGGGCTGGGTGGGCTGCTTCTCTAGGGCTGGTTGGACAAGATAAAGCCCTTATAACCCAGAGGAGTGTATGGACTGAAGGGCAGGCATGAATCATGGGTACTTGTTGAACTTTTTGAGCAGTTCCAGACTCTGCAGGAGCTAAAGAACTCTGAAATGTTTGCTACAAGAGAGATTTACAATTAGTGAAAAATAACATACAACTTACAGTCAGCTTGGCCTCAACCTTGGCCTGAGTGGGGAGATCTGGGTCCAGTTCTGCCATATGGGCTGAAGCACATCCTCTCTTAGGGCCTCTGCTTCTCCAGCTGTAAAATGGGGTAATTACCTAGTTTAGGGGGGTTTGTGGCTCTTGATGGGATCCATCTGGAGTGAGGGATCCAAGAATTCCATGGAATTAAATGAAAGATGATGTGTACTTGTATATGTTTCAGATTTTCTAAATGGTCTGTGACCTCATAATAAGGACACAATTAATTCTAATGATGATAATTAATAACCTTAGCTTATTAAATGCTAAGCATCAAGCACTTTATCTTATTTAATTCTCATAACCCTATGAAGTGTTTGTTGTAAGGTGCCATCAAATCGGTTTAGACTCAATGGCCCTAAGCACAACAGAAAAAAACCCTGCCTGGTCCAGCGCCATCCCCACAATCCTTTCTGTGCTTGAGACCATTTTTGCATTCACTGTGTCAACCATCTAGTTTGAAGGCTTCCCCTTTTTCATTGACCCTCTACTTTACCAAACATGATATCCTTCTCCAGGGATTGGTCCAGCCTGATAATAAGACCTAAGTATGAGAGACGAAGTCTGGCCATTTTCACTTCTAAGGGGCATTCTGGCTGTACCTCTTCTAAGACCTGTTCTTCTGGACATCCATGATATATTCAATATTCTTTGCCAACACCATAATTCAAATCCATCAATTCTTCTGCAGTCTTATTTATTAATTACCCAGCTTTCACATGCATATGAGCTATTGAAAAGACAATGGCTTGGGTCAGGCAGATCTTAGTCTTCAAAGTAACACTTTAAAGTGGTCTTTTGCAGCAGATTTGCCCACTGCACTATGTGGTTTGATTAGTTTGATTTCTCGACTACTACTTTCACTGGTGTGGATTGTGGATCCAAGTAAAATGAGATCCTTGTAACTTCAGTCTTTTCTACATCCATCACAATGTTGCATATTGGTCCAGTTGTGAAGATTTTTGTTTTTTTATGTTGAAGTAGAATCCATACTGAAGCCTGTAATCTTTAATTTTCATCAGTGTTTCAAGTCTTCTTCACTTTCAGCAAGCAAGGTTGTGTCAGCTTGCATCTCACAGGTTGTTAATGAGTCCTCCTCTAATCTTGATGCCACATTCTTTTCATATAGTCCAAGTTCTCAAATTATTCTCTCAGCATACATATTGAATAAGTATGGTGAAAAGATACAACCTTGATGCACAGTTTTCCTGATTTGAAATCATGCATTAACCCCTTCTTCTGTTTGAACAATAGCCTCTTGGTCTATGTACAGGTTCCTCATGAGTACCATTAAGTGTACTGGAATTCCAATTCTTTGTAATGTTACATAAAATTTGTTATGGTCCACTCAGTTGAATGCCTTTGCAGTTAATAAAACACAGATAAACATTTTCCTGGTATTCTTTGCTTTCATCCAAGATCCATCTAGCATCAGCAATAATATTCCTCATTCCATGTCTTTTTCTGAGTCCAGCTGGTAGTCCCCTGTCTATGCACAGCTATAACTGTTTTTGAATTACTTTCAGTAAAATTTAACTTGTGTGTTATATTAATGATATTGATTGATAATTTCTACATTCTGTTGGATCATTTAAAAAATGTAATGGAGCACATAAAGATCAATATCCTAGGCATTGCTGAGATGAAACAGACTGGTGTTGGCCATTTTGAATCAAATAATTATGTAGTCTACTATGCCAAGAATGACAAGTTGAAGAGGAATGGCTTTGCATTCATTGTCAAAAAGAACATTTTAAGATCTATCCTGAAGTACAATGCTGTCTGTGATAGGATAATATCCATATACCTACAAGGAAGACCAGTTAATACTACCATTATTGAAAGGTATGCACCAACCATTAAAGCCAAAGATGAAGAAATTGAAGATTTTTACCAATTTCAGCAGGCTGAAATTGACCAAACATGCAATTAAGATGTATTGATAATTGCTAGTGATTGGATTGTGAATATTGAAAACAGGGAAGTAGTTGGAAAATATGGCCTTGGTAATAGAAATGACACTAGAGATGGCATGATAGAATTTTGCAAGACCGATGACTTATTCATCGCAAATATTTTTTTACAACAACATAAATGGCAGCTATACATGTGGACCTCATCAGATGGAATACATAGGAATCAAATAGATTACACCTATGGAAGGTTGGGCAATCCTACTTCTGTAGTGACACTGCCTCGGAAACCCAAGGAGGGGTCGCTATGAGTCAGGGCTGACTCAACGGCACACAACAACAACAACAACAACAACAACAACACCTATGGAAAAAGGCCATGGAGAAGCTCAATACCTTCAGTTAAAACAAGGCCAGGAGGTAAGTGTGGAACAGACCATCAATTGGTCACATGCAAGTTCAAGTTGAAGCTGAAGAAACTTAAAGCAAGTCCAGAAGAACCAAAATATGACCTTGATTATATACCACCTGAATTTAGATACCATCTGAAAAATAGATTTGACATATTGAACACCAATGACAGAAGACCAGATGAGTTGTGGGATGACATCAAGAACATCATTCATGAAGAAAGCAAAAGGTCGTTAAAAAGACAGGAAAGGAAGAAAAGACCAAAATGGATGTCAGAAGAGACTCTGAAACTTGCTCTTGAATGGAGAGTAGCTAAAGTGAATGGAAGAAAGAAGGAAATAAGAGCTGAACAGAAGATCTCAAAGGGCAGCTTGAGAAGACAAAGTAAAGTGTTATAATTAAACGTGCAAAGGCTTGGAGTTAGAATATCAAAAGGGAAGAACACACTCACTATTTTCCATGCTGAAAGAACTGAAGGAAAAGATCAAGCCTCAAGTTGCAGTATTGAAGAATTCTATAGGCAAAATTTTGAACGATGCAGGAAGCATCAAAAGAAGAGGGAAGGAATATATAGAGTCCCTGTACCAAAAACAATTGGTAGACATTCAACCATTTCAAGAGGTAGCATATAATCAAGAATCAATGGTATTGAAGGAAGAATTCCAAGTGGCAGTGAAGGAACTGGCAAAACACAAGGCTATAGGAATTGACAGAACACTCAACAAGAATTTTCAACAACTGGAAGCAGTGCTGGAGGTACCCACTTGTTTATGTTCAGAAATTTGGAAGACAGCTATCTGGCCAACTGAGAGGAAGAGGTTACTATTTGTGCCCATTCCAAATAAAGGTGATACAACAGAATGTGGAAATTATTGAATAATATTAATATCACACAAAAGCAAAAGTTTACTGAAGATAATTCAAAAACACTTGCAGAAGTATATTGACAGGGAACTGTTAGAAATGGAAGCTGTATTCAGAAGAGGATGTGGAATGAGAGCTATCATTTCTGATGTTGGATGGATCTTGAGTGAAAGCAAAGATTACCAGAGAGATGTTTACTTATGTTTTATTGACTATGCAAAGGCATTCAGCTGTGTGGATCATAACAATTATGGATACCATTGTGAAGAATGGGAATTCCACAACACTTACTTGTGCTCATGAGGAACCTGTACATAGACCAGGAGGCTGTCTTTGAACAGAACAAAGAGATACTGCATGGTCAAAATCAAGAAGGGTGTGTGTCAGGGTTGTATCCTTTCACCATACTTACTCAATCTGTATACTGAACAAATAATCCAAGAAGCTGGACTATATGAAGAAGAATGTGACATCAGGATTGGAGGAAGACTCATTACATCTCATTACGTTACATCTGTGATGTACAGATGACACAACTTTGCTTGCTGAAAGTGAAGGTGACTTGAAGCACTTACTGTGAAGATAAAAGACTATAGCTTTCAGTATGGATTGCACCTCAATATAAAGAAAACAAGAATCTTCACAAATGGAAAAATAAGCAGCATCACAATAAATGGAGAAAAGAGAGACTGTCAGGAATTTCATTTTATCCACAGTCAACATCCATGAAAGCAGTAGTCATGAAATCAGATGCTGTATTGAACTAGGCAAATGTGTTGTAAAAGACGTCTTTAAGTGCTGAGGAGCAAAGATGTCACTTTGAAGACTATGGTCACCTGACCCAAGCCATGGTGTTTTCAATCCCCTCATATGCATGTGAAAGCTGGACAATGAATAAGGAAGACTGAAGAAGAGTTGATGCCTTTGAATTGTGGTATTGGACAACAATACTGAAAATACCATGGATTGCCAGCAGAACAAATCTGTCCTGGAAGAAGTGCAACCAGAATGCTCCTTAGAAGCGGCAATGGCCAGACTTTGTCTCATCTACTTTGGCCATATTCCCAGAAGGTACCAGTTTCTGGAGAAGGATATTATGCTTGGTAAAATACTGAGTCAGCGAAAAAGGGGAAGATCCTCAACGAGATGGATTGACCCAGTGGCTACTGTAGTATGATGAGCCCAAGCACAGTGGGGATTGTGAGGACGGCACAGGACTGGCAGTGTTTCCTGCTGCTGCACACAGGGTTAGGATGAGTCAGAGCCAACTTAATGGCACCTAACAACAACATTGGATCATCTTTCTTTGGAATGGGCACAAATACGGATCTCTTCTAGTCTGCTGGCCATGTAGCTATCTTCCAAATTTCTTGGTATAGACAAGTGAGTGCTTCCAGCATTGCATCAGTCTGTTGAAGCATCTCCATGGGTATTCTGTCAGTTCCTTCAGCCTTGTTTTCCTCTCGTTCTTTTAGTGTAGATTAGACTTCTTCCTTCAATACCATTAGTTCTTGATCATATACTACCTCCTGAAATGTTTGAACATCAGCCAATTCTTTTGGTACAGTGACTCTATGTTTCTTCCATCTTCTCTTGATGCTTTTGGTGCTATATCAGACACTGTTTCACTGTAATTCATGAAATTTTCAATAGCCAATTTTTTCAGAAGTGGACCGTCATGTCCTTTTTCCTAGTCTGTCTCAGTCTGGAAGCTCTGCTGAAACCTGTCCACCATGGGTGACCCTGCTGGTATTCCAAACACTGGTGACATAGCTTCTAGCCTCACAGCAACACACAAGCCACTGCAATAGGACAAACTGAGAGACAAATGGTGGCCCAGGAGGTAGATATTATTATTTTCATTTTACAAGTGCATGAAGCTGATGCTCAGGGAAGTTAAATAGTTCACATCACAGAACTAATGAGTGCCAGAGCCTGGGGCAAGACCTTGTCCAGAGAGCCCTATCTCTTAATCAAGGCACTATGAAATATCCTTATTATTCCAAGTTACTTCCTCAGGTCCCAAAGAAGTAAAGAATGAATGGGAGGATAGTCTCTGACAAATTGTGGTTGGAAGAAAGGATTTACGGGAGTAGGAGATGACTTTACCCTCGACAATCCCTGAAGGGAACTCACTGGTTTGTTTGGCTACATTCAGTCATTCATTCCACCAACACTGGCCTGCCGTGATGAACTGACCCTGTGCCAGGTGCTGCGGGTGTGGAGCCCTCTTCAAGCTCATGGCCTGGCATGTGAGCCCTACGTGAAAACCTGTGGCAGGGAGTAACCAGTGCCAAGGCTGGGGCATGGCTGAGTTACCAGGGTGCAGGGGTGGGGCTGGGGAGAGAACAGGGAAGCCTAAAGTGGTGAACTAATCCAGGTTTTCCATCTTTCATAAGTCAAGGACAGTCCTAATGCTTCATGCCAGGAGAGGTTTACAGCAAAACAATCACAACTAGTATTCACTGAGCCCTTACCATATTCCTGGAACTCTCACATATTAGCAAGCCTGACCTCATTCAACCCTCACACCAATCCCCTGAATAAGCACCGTTCTCCCCATTTTATAGTCAAAGAAACTAAGGCTCAAAAAGGTGGAATAACTGGAGAAAGTTTATGCATTGAGAAATGGCAAAGGCAGGATTTGAACTCATGTCTGCCTGACCCCCAAATCTTGCACATGCCACCAAGCTCACTCCTCCCTTGTCTTGTTGGGAGATAAATGTTCAGAGACCAGGAGGTTAGTTGGCTTTGGAAGAGAGAGTGGTTCATGTGTATAACGTGTCCTGTGGTTTTTAGCATATTTTCTCTATTTAGAAGATGTGGAACTGAAGTCCAGAGAGGTAGCAGGGCCTGTACAAAGCCATGTGGCTAATCAGCTCCAGAGTTGGGATTCCTGCCAGACCTGCCTGATGCCAGAGCCTGTGCCCTTCGTATCAAACCACAAAGCAGGCCACTGCAAACTCCCAAAAGGCTACAGGAGTTCAGTCATAACACACAGCTTGGGATGACTACCTGAGTTTAAATCTGGGTTCTGCCACTTATTAGCTGTGTGATTTTAGCCAGATTACTTAACATCTCTGAGCATCCATTTCCTCAATTGTACAATAGAGGATAATAGCATAATACTGATTTTAGAGAGTGAAAATTAAATGTGATAAGGCACAGTGCCTGGATAAGAGTAACGACCTGTTTTGTTTATTGATAACTTTTACTTTCATTATGAATAGGAAGACATTCAATAAATTATAAAGTTCTACTAATGTAGGCACTTGACTGCTAACCAGAAGGCTGGAGGTTCAAACCTACCAGCCACTCCTAGGAAGGAAGATGGGGCAATCTACTTCCATAGTGATACTGCCTCGGAAACCCAAGGAGGGGTTGCTATGGGTCGGGTCTGACACGATGGCACAACAACAACACTAATGTAGGAGGAGAGGGCGTTGGACTAAAGACTTTCTGCCTCTTCTGAGCCAGTGGTTCTTGGATTCTGTGATTATGCTTGCATGTGACATTGCTCACACACTTTCTCCAGGTTGCTAAAATGGGCACCTAATTAACAAAGACAGTTCAGCTCCGAGGTGCTGATTTGTGCAGTCACTGGGTGGTGATGGGCTGCTAGCTGTCGTGCTGGCCATCGGCCGGGTGCCCAGGGCCAGGCTGTGGTCCCAGCCTCTGAACCCAGCCTGCCCACCCCTGCAGCTGTCTGTGCTTCCGCCTGGCTTCTTCCAGGGGTCCCCCTTCCTAGCTTCTCACTGTCCGGAACTCCAGAGCTGCAACTCCCAAGAAAGAAAGCAGCAAAAATCACAGTTACTCTAAGAAAGACCCACTCATCCCAGTTACTCTAAGAAAGTGAAATGAGGTTTAATGAGAGGGAGGCATCTGAGAGTCTGCTAGTCCTGAGGAAGCTGAGACCTCGCCTGAGGCCTCTGCTTGTGAGACTTAAAGCTGAGCTGCCAAGCCTGGGTTTTGTCCCCAAACTGAGCTCTCTGTCTCCCATACCATACTGCCTCTTCCTCTTTTTTCAAAAACTGTTGTGGAAATATAAAACAAAACATACGCCGGCTCTCCACAAATATCAAATATCAGTTTCTACACATACTGTTCGGGAACACTGAGTACGTCTTCAAGTTGTGCAACCATTCTTGCAATGCTTTCCATATCATTCCACTACATTCACATTAGCTATTCCCTTTCTTCTTGAGACAATGACCAGGCCATACATGACAACAGACCTCTGACACACAAACTCTGTAGCAATTGGCCCAGGTGGTCAGCATTTGATCAATGGGCCAGCTTCCCTATATTTTTCATCCCACTTGCATCTCAGGATCAATCAATGGAAGCCAAATATGCTCCCCAAATATACATAAGATGCCCTGCTTTTAGTCAGCTCGCCTCCAGCTTCTTGTGCCAATAAACTCCAGTCTGAGCACACTCAAAGCCTTTCTTTCTTTCTTTTTTTTTCACCGTAAAGCTTTCCTCCTCTGAGTTTCCTATGAGTTTCTGCCAAAAGCAAGTGATGGTGGCTGACTCCTTTGCAAAGGCAAACTCTGAATAAGTAGTCTCTGCTTGTTTTTATCTGGGTGGTCTTCCTTTATTTCCCTACTTCCTATCTCTGCAAATTCACTCTCTAGCCCAAGATAGATCTTGATACTGCTTGAGACCCCTTTGGGGTCTCCTTACCCCAGTTCATTCACCACTTGGCTGCCTTGTGTGTTCCCTCAAATTTTGTGACCTTGTCATTCCTCTGCTTAGCACTCACCAGTGACACCCCAGTGTTTAGGGACCAAAGCATTTGTCTCATTCCCTGGGCTGGAGTGGGGTGTGCTTGTATGTGTTTGTTTTTGAAATTACATGGCTGAGTCCTCTAACTGCTCTAAGTCTCTGTTTTCTCATCTGTAGCAGAAAAACCATGCTTACTCTGGATGAGACCGCTGTGAATTATGAAAATTAAGGAGACCATTCATTCCTTAAACCAACAGATATTTTTGAGTGCCTATTAGGTGCCAGCCAAAGGCATATGACTATAAACCAGAAGATTGGTGGTTCAAACCCACCAGCCACTCCATGGAAGGAAGATGTGGCAATCTACTTCTGTAAAGATTTACTGCCTTGGAAACCCAGTGGGGTCTCTATGAGTCAGAATTGACACAACAGCGGTGAGGTGTTTTTTGTGTGTGTGTGTTATGTTCCAGAAAAGCCCTACTGGCCCAATGGTTAGGAGTGTGGCTGCCAACCGAAAGATCAGTGGTTTGAACCCATCCATGGTTCTATGGGGGACAAGACCTGGTGACCTTGCTCGTGGAGGGATTACAGCCCAGGAAACCTTACTGGGGAAGTTCTACACTGCCCAGTTGGGTCCCTAGGAGTCAAAATCGATGTAACGGCACATGATAAACACATTATGAGCCGGCCACTGGGGTACATCAGTGAATAAAACAAAGCCCCCGCTCTTGGGGAAATTACATTTCACTTTAGGGATATATAAAACAAACAAGTAGATTATTAAACATCATATTTTTGGATATAACCCACCCACATAAACAATATACACACACATATAACATGCATAGCACACATAGGAAACTAGTGCACAAGGGAATTTCATGGTTTGCAAAACCATATAATGTGTATATTATTTGTGTAAAAATATGGTAGGTAGGTGGGTAGATAGATAGATAGTTACTGTTGAGTTGACCCGGACTCATAGTAACCATATATACAACAGAACAAAATGCTGCCCAGTCCTGAGTCTTCCTCAGGGTTTCTGGCATGTTCAAGTCAGTGACTGCAGCCACTACGCCAATCCTTCTTGCTGAGGGGTCTCCCTTATGCTTGTTGGCCCTCTGTGTCACCCAACACAGTGACCTCCTCTAGAGGCTGGTCCCTCTTGATGACTTACCCAAAGCAAACAAGTTGGAAATGTTCTGTTGTGATCCGCAGGGTTCCCATTGGTTATTTTTCCAAAGCAGAATCCCAGCCTATTCTGAGTATTCTGTCTCAGTCTGGAAATTTCAGTGAAACCTGTTCACCATGCATGACTTTGCTGGTATTTGAAATACCGATGGCACAGCTTCTAGCAGCACAATAACATACAAGCCGCTACAGTATGACCAACTAACAGATGGGTGATGGATATATATATTGGTGGGAATGCCTAATTATGTAGCCATTTTGGAAAACACTTAAAACTGCTTCTTATAAAATTAAACATACACTCACCACATGACCCTGTAATCCCACTCTTAAGTGTTTACCCAAGATAAATGAAAGCTTCTGTTCACACAAAAACCTGTGTGAGTGAGTGTTTACTTACAATCACCCAAACCTGGAAACAACCCAAATGTTTTTTAATGGATGAATAGATAAGCAAACTGTAACACTACTACAGAATACTACTCAGCAATAAAAAAGAATGGGCTGCTACTGTACACAACTATGTGGATTTATTTCAAAGGCATTATGCTAAGTGAAAGTAGCCAGACTCAGAGGGCTACATACTGTATAATTTCATGTATATGGCAACCTATGAAAAACAAAACTATAGGAGTAAAAAACAGATCAGTGGTTGCCAGAACCGGGGGGTGAGGGGAGGAGTTGACTACGAGTGAGCACTAGGGAACTTTTGAGTTGACAGTCCTCTTCATGTTTGCGGTGGTGGTTACACAATTTTGTGCACTTGTCAAAACTCATGGAACTTCCACCGTAAAGGGTGAATTTTGCTTTATGTGTGTGCAGAGGTCCTGAGCCTGGAGCATACTGTCAAGTTCAGACAGGAAAGGCTGGAGTGGAGGTGGTGGAAGGTTGGGAAATGAGACTAGAGACAGATGGCAAGATGGTCGATCATGCAGTCTCTTGTAGGCCACAGAATGGAGTTTGGGCTTTACTCTAAATGCCCATGAACCCATGGAGGGGCCGGTGCCCATGCCCTTTAAGGTCCTAAATGGAGTAAACAAGCTGCCTTACCTGAAAACGATTTGATAACTCTTCAGAACTTTGTATGCAGAAGGGATGGTATTCTTATTACCTTACTCCGCCTCCCCTGGCCTCTGTTTCTACCTCTATAAAATCACCTCAGAGCATTGTTGGGAGGCCTCCTTTGGTCACCCTATCTAAATTTGTACCCCTAACACTCTTTATTTTTCTCCTTAGCATTGATCACTACCTCACATATCACATTTATGTTACTTACTTTGTGTTTTCTGTAAGCAGGGATTTTTACTAATTGTATAGGCGTTAGAAAGGTTCCTGGATGGCACAAACGGTTTGGACTCCGCTAAAGGTTGGGGTGTGAATTCACCCAGTGACTCTGCTGAAGAAAGGCCTGGCAATCTGCTTCTGAAAAGATTACAGCCCAGAAAACCTTCTGGGGCTCAGTTCTATTCTGTAGCACACGGCATCTCCATGAGTTAGAATTGACTTGGACAGTAATTTTTTTCATTTTTATTTATTTAAAACTAGATGCTAGAGCAGTATCTGGCCCATAGTAGCTGCTCAAAAAATATAAATATATGGAATAAATGAATTGTTATGTATCCAGCAATTAGTCTGGGGGTTGACCTAGAGTAGGTAGAGTGATATTTGCTCAGTGAATGGATGTATGGATGGAGAAGGAATGAATGAGCCAATACACACACTTGAAAGCTCGGATGCACAGGAGGCAGAATCAGAAAGCAAAACCCACTTTCTGCTGAGGGGAGCCCTTGTGTTTTCCGTTTCTGAGACAAGTTTCTTATTTAAACTCACTCTAGGTAACAGAAACAAGTCTCTTTGACCTTTAACCTCCATTGTCATTCATTCAGTGCCTGTCCCCACAGTCATGAACATTTCAGATCCTGCCCAAGGGCTGGGTTTGCAGATGCCTGGGAATTGCCCCCCATCAGGTGTGTTCATGTGTTCGCTTCCGTGGCATCTGCATCCTCTCTGCGGGAGGACGCCACCTTCTGTATCCACCACCCTAATCCTTTTCAGACTAGGGTGGGGCCCGGCTGCAGCCCCTCCATCTCCGTCATGTTTCCGAGGAGCGTTTCTAGCCTGTTTCATATGGATTAGGCCGAGTCACGGAAGCCTCGCATGTTTCTCGGTGCATTTCAGAACTTCGTGAAATTACATTATAGATTCATTGTATAAACAGGATACTGAGCACAGCCACTGCTAGGCAGTCCCGCAGCCAAATGGCCGCGATCCGGACAGACTGAAGCCCGAGCAGCGGCATGCAAACCTCACACAATAAACTGATCACACGTTTGTTTATTTAATCTCCAGCTTCTAAAAGCCAATTCGCTGGCGAAAATAACCTTTTTTGCACATTTCAGCTGGGAGATAACGGGAGGAGGGAGGTGACTGGCAGATGCAATGCAGAAGGTATCCCCTTTTAAGTCTAAACGGGGGTTAGTTGTGGCAGAGATGTGAAGGCAAAGTATGTGGGCAGCTGCTCACCAATTGTGCGCCCTTAAGCGAGTTACTCAACCTCTCTGAACCTCAACCCCTCTGTCCTCAGGGTCTTTAGGATGATAATACTGATAACCCTCATAACAATGAGGTAGGTATTACTCAGGACTGGATTAAGGCATGCAAGGGTCCTAAACACTGACAACCTGTGGTGTCCCCTCCTGTATTTTCTCACTCATTCAATAAGATATGTGACTTATATGTACAATTATCCATGTGTCTATATGTGTGTGTATGTCTTAGCTACCCTGATGTAATTTCTTTTTAAACAATATCAGTCAATTTCTTAAAAGCAAGTAATCTGAAAGGAAATGGAAAATAAAATACATTTATATCATTTTTATTATCTAAATACTCATTTAATTTATTTTCTCAAAGAGTTGTTCAGTCTTCTTACATAGAGATACGTAAATATTCTGATAAAATAAAAATGTAATGTTCTGAGAAATGCCCTTTGTTGCTTTCTTGGAAGACAAATTTAGAAACATACTGGTTGCAAAACAGAAGCATTGAATTTTGCGTCCTGTTAATGAGCCTGATACATTGTTTATTAGCATATATTGTCTGTGTAACAGACAATAAAAAATGAAACTCACTTGACACATAAATTAAAACATTCATGTTAGATTAAATATTAATATTTCCAGTATTTTTGACATTTGCTACGTTAGTATCATATTTAATATATGCTAGATTGCATCTGCATGTATAACAAACATATTTTAAAGTTGAGGTTATAAATACTATTATCTACAAAACTTAGGACATAACTCTGTACCTAAATGCTATACAGTTAGAAACTACCTTGACTGAATTCATTGTAATGGTTGACTTATTCGAGTTCCCTCACTTTGGTGCATTGTGTGGGACTGGAGCTCGCCTTGGTTATTTACCAACTCTTGCACAAGAGAATATCATTGTGTTTGTATCATGGCAAAGAATATTGATGGACATCTTGGCTGGAATTGTTGGATCAACAGACATGGGTGTACAAGACAGGTCTTTCAAAATGGATCAGAGACCTGTTGTCTATTAATATAATACATCCTTGCCCGGTAACTGCTCCTGTTGGGTCCAGTTGTATACTGGGTGAATGTAGTACGAGTTAGACTCAACAGCCCACACTTACCTATTTATTAGAAAGAAATAGCTTACTCCCAAGAGACCTGACAAGATAAGGAGTTTCAATTATACAGAAGGGGACCATAGGAGACAGATGTCAATGAAGGTGTTGAAGCAGTAGGTGCCTCAGAGCTTAAACAACTTTGCCTTGTGCATTCATGCCCTCATTACCCAACTTGAACTTTGTTTCCAGCCAGCACTTTCTCACACATTGAAGCTGGTATCAGCTTCATTTAGTGCCCTGCCAGTTCCTTTCCACTATGACACTCTCCCTTCCTGTGACTTGTCTGCTTGATGTCTATGAGTCTTTGTTTTGGTCAACTGGTGTCACTATTTTGTTGTTGCCCTAAGCACATGCTTACCTTGCTTATTGGATAATTTGTCTCTGGCATTACTATTTATCCTGCACTGTTATAAGAATCAGATGGTGGGCACAAGGTCTGACACATAGTTGGTGCTGAGCAAATATCAGGTCCCGTCCTCCTCAGTAGTTGTTGTTAGGTGCATTAAGTTGGCTCCAGCTCGTAATGACTCTGTGTACAACAGAGCGAAACACTGCCTGGTCCTGTGCCAGCCTCGTGATCCTTGCTACACCTGAGCCCATTGTTGCAGCCACTGTGTCAATCCATCTTGTTGAGGGCCTTCCTCTTTTTTGTTGACCCTCCACTTTAGCAAACAAGATATCCTTCTCCAGGGAATATTCCCTTCTGATAACATGACCAAAGTAAGTGAGATGAAGTCTGGCCATTCTCACCTCCAAGGAGCATTCTGGCTGCACTTCTTCCAGGACAGATTTCTTTGTTCTTCTGGAAGTCCATGGTATTTTCAGTATTCTTCACCAACACCACAACTCAAAAGCATCAACTCTTCTTCAGTCTTCCTTATTTATTGTCCAGCTCTCACGTGCAGATGAGGTGACTGAACATCTTTCTGGTATTCTTTGCTTTCAGCCAAGATCCATCTGACATCAGCAATGATATGCCTTGTTCTACATCTTCTTCTGAATCCAGCTTGCATTTCTGGTAGTTCCCTGTCAATATATCACCATAACTGTTTTTGAATTATCTTCAGCAAAATTTCATTCACATGTAATGATAATGATATTCAATAATTTCCATGTCCTGTTGGATCACCTTTCTTTGGGATGGGTACAAATATGGGTCTCTTCTAGGCAGTTGGCCAGTAACATACTGCCCAGTAATAACAGTCAGAGTAAACCACTCCTTACTTAATGCCTCCTCTGGGCCAGGTGCTGTTATTGAAGCCCCACAGCTCTACCCATGCAAGCCTCTAATTGGGTCTTGATGGCAGCTACAGAAACCAACTCTGATTAACTTAGGCATGAAAAATAATTTATTGGAAGGGTAATAAGGAGCCCACAAAATTGATATGAAGATTGGAGAACTAAGGGCAAGAATCAAGGGAGGCAAAATGTAACCTAGATCTGGCCATTGTAGACCCTTGCTGCCCATTGCTGGCCATTTCTGCTGCCAGATGCTTCCCAGCATGCCTCAGCCTCTCTACTCTGCTGAAGCGGTAGCTAATGACCTCTGAATGACTGGGTGCCTTTATAGGGTCCTGGGTGGAGAAGTCTGGCTGTGTTCAAGTCCTGTGTGGTAGTCTAGCTCTGTTGAGTGTTTGCAGGTAGGGGTAGAGAGGGTATTTGACACCTTTTGTTTTCCAGAGTGGGAAGGCGGGCTTCACCTCTTTCTTAACTTGGAAATCTTCTAATAGGCAGGGAGTTTGAATATTTGTAAGCCAAAAATGATGAGTGACAGAAGGTATTATCCCAGTTAACAGACATAGAGGTCAAGTACCTTACCCAGTCTCAAGTCTGAAAAGGGAGCTGAGCACTTCCTGGTTGAGAGGTCAAGCACCTTTCCCCACTCCAGGACATGGCTAGATATGACATCATTCCTTCTCATGTGTCTCAATTCCAATCTCTAAAATCCAAGGATGGCTCAAAAATGTTTATACCCTTTGATCCATTTTTTCTAGTTCAAGTTTTTTGTGCTATGAAAATAAACAAAGATTAGAATACCGATTTATATAGAAGGGTCATAACAATTTAGTATATTATATGGGTATACTAGACACAAGTTAAACATCTAATATCAGGGAATATTTAGAAAGGTATCTGCATATGATGAAATATTATGTATTTATTACATGATAAAGCTGACTGTTTCAAAAGATGTTCCAATAACTTAAAATCATTAAGTAACAGTAAAATAAAGTAAAGAAAAAATTAACAGAATATGGTCTTAATGTTGAAAATAAAAAACATTCAAATGCGTAGAAAAAAGACTGGAAAGAAATATACTTTTAGTAGTGATTATTTTTTGGTTGGAGGGATTATGACAAAATTTGTTTCTGGATCCTTTTTAATCCGTCCAGATTTTCTGCAGTGCACAGCACTTCTGTTACAAAGAGAAAAATCACTGAAAGAAACAAAGTTGGAACTACCAAGATGGCAACACTTCATGGTGAAAATAGCATTAACTGTTTGACTGCTAACCAGAAGCCTGGTGGTTCAAACCCACCAGCCACTCCTTGGAAGGAAGATTGGGCTACTTCCACAGTGATACCGCCTCGGAAGCCCAAGGAGAGGTTGCTGTGAGTCGGGTCTGACTTGATGGCAGTGAGTTTGGTTTGGGTTTACTAGTATGGTGTCAATTGGTATAATCCTTTTGGAAGAAACACAGTAATAGATAACAAGTGGTCTAATGAGATTCATACTCTTTGACTCTAAACACCCACTTCTGGGAATTTCTCTTTTATTCTCAAGATATAATTCATTAGATGCCAAGAGCTATGTGCAGTGAAGATACTCATTATAGCGCTATCTATAATAACAAACTGTTTAAAAACTAAATGTGCAACAGTTGGTGAGAAGTTTTGTAAATTATGATACATCAACATGAAGGGGTATTATGGCACCATTAAAATAATAATGAAGACTATAGCAACACAGAATACACTTAAGATTTTCAAAGTGCTAAATATAGAATATGACATTACATAGCCAAGTCTGCAACAATATATAATGTGTCAGTGTGCAGAGCCCAGAGTGTAATCTCAATATATAAAAAGGAAAATAATTGTGGGAATGGGATTTAGGGAGATTATTATTACTGTGTTTTGTTACAACTTTATTTAAATATTGTTGATACTCCATATTCTGGCCGGAACTTACATTTTCCCAAACAAAACTGTTTTAGATGCTGGTTTAAAGCAGGTAGATGGAGTGATAGGTCGGTCCTAAATAATTAATATAATTGAGTCAGGGTCTGCGTAGGAATCGAAGTGGTGTAGAAGGGGCTCTGCAACCCTCTAGGTGCCCTGGTCTTCAGGCTCGCTTCTGGACAATGGACGGATGGGACTTAGTCCTTGAGGAGTCTTCCGGTCCTGATATTCCCCACATCTATGATATTTATTGGGCACACAGTACCAGTTTCTTTGCTATATACTTTGCAACCACTTTTGGGGGTTCATCTTATCACAGGCATCATTTAGAAGAGGTGGACACTCAGAGTCAGAACAGTAAAATGGTTCTTCCAAGGATAATGGCCAGCGTGTCTCCCTGGTGGAATTCTTGCCTTCCGTCCAGGAGACAGCCACCACCCCTCTGTCAGTGCAGATGTGCATGAGGCTTCTGTGTTGCTGTGACGTGGTGTTTTGTTTTGTTGAGCGTGGGTTCACCACGAGTCAGGGCTGACTCAAAGGCAGCTATCAACAATAGTCAGCTGACGGTGAAGCAAAGATCTGCTTTTCTCCCCCATCTCACATTTTATCTTCCTGGCCCAGCATCACTTTCGCCTGTGGGGTCTCTCCTGCCCTCATTCTACTTCTCTTCTCTCTCCTCTCCATCTCTTTGGGTATTTTGGACCCAATTAACTCATCACAGTTGCCTTTGACTTCACAGAGACTACAGAGTCACCAGCATTTTTATTGTTTGGGGATGGAGATGGAGAAGGTACAAGAGACTTGCCTTTGTGATGTGGGTGTAAAAAAGTGGATTAGGAAATTTTTTTAGGACCTAATTTCTTTATGATATATACTCTTTTTCTAAAAACAGGAAAGCTTGGGAAACAACCTGATTCAACAAGAGTACGGTCAGTTTAATCAGGCTAATCTATGTTTACAGTGTTTTGTTAGTAGTAGTTACTGCTAATGCTACTTGTACTGATTGATTAATTAAACCACCATATAATTCCTGAGGATCTCTGTGCTAGAGATGAAAGAGACTATGACTCTGCCCTGAAGAAGCTCATTGAATAGAGCCCTAGCGTGTATTCAGACAGGGTGGGAGGCAAGGAAAATTTTATGCAGATAAATCCAAACAGACAATGTTAAGCATTTCCCAAGCATACCTAAAATTGTCCATGGGGTGCACAGAGTGAAATAATCATTTTTCTAAAGAAAAGAAGCAGAAGAGGCGGAATGGGAGTTTAGAGATGACATGGTACGAAGGCACATTCATCATGGCAATTAGAGTGCAGGGTGACTCTCCAGCAGGTTAGGAGCTTTTGAGAGTGATCACCTGCACTGAGAAGAGACACTTCACTCCCAGTGCGAAGAGCCCTGGATTAGGAGTCAGGCAGGACTGCTCCCAGTTCCAGGGCTTCTACCTCCTAATCGTGACCTTGGACTGAGTCCTTGCTGGATGGAGCCTTAGAGATGAGCCAGTTCACCCCTCATCCCATTCTGAGCCTGGGGATCCCTCTGCCCCATTTGGTAAGAAAGATAGCGAAATGGCAGCTAGCATGACAACCACCACTGTCTGAGGACCTACTATGTTCCCTTCTGATCAATCTACATTTGAGCATCACAGCAATACCATGAGGTCAGTGTTTTTACCTAAATCTCAGGATCTTATAGAAAAGCCCAAGAATGTGAGCCAACAACACAAATGAGTGTGTGTGTGTGTGCTCTGTTTCCTCTGGGGCAGGTTCTGGGTTCCCCTAAAATTCTACAGCTTAAGGGAGTAGGGGGGAGAGGGCCAGAGAGAGCAAGATTGCTGGGCTTCTTTATGTAAGGCAAGGGCTCTGGGCCAGGTTCACAGCAGAAGGGAAATCTGTGTCCATGTGCACAGCCTTTAGTAGTCAGTGTCTCTGCCCGTGAGTGAGCAGGGCCCACCCTAACTCCAGGAATACCAGAGGCCAGTGAGTTGACTCCGTCTCCTGGTGGCACCATACATGTCAGAGCAGAGCTGTGTTCCATGGCTTTTTATTAGTAAGCAGAAGCAGGTCATCGGGCCTTTCTTGGGAGGTGCCTGTGATGGTTATGTTTGTGTGTCAACTTGGCTGGTTCTGGTTGAGTGGCTGGGCAGCTGGACGTAGTATTCCCCATGATGAGACTGGTAATCAACTCCATGGTGGAAACTACTGTGAGCAGCTGAGTAGCTGTCTTTGGTATGTGGTCTGCTACCGATATATAAGCAGAAACCTTGGGAAATGAATGGTCTCTAGTTTATGGCACCTTGAACCCCGCATATAGCTGTGTCGTTGTTCAGCAGCCTGCCACGCTCTGCTGACCTTGGGACTTACAATGGACTTGAATTAATGGCCTGCTGTGTGATTTGGTAACATCGGGACTGTACCTTCTTACTTGTCAACCTTGGGCTTGGCAACCTCAGCAGCCAGCAGCTGTCTGAGTGAAGAAATGCCTCTAGCTCCAGTGGGCTGGGAGCAGGAGGCAGAGCTGAAGCCCAAGGCTGAGGGGCTTTTAACCAGCCCCTAGAGCCTGGCACTTTTAACTCAGACTTCTAGCCTCCTGATCTGTAGGAGAATAAACTCCTGTTTGTTCAAGCCATCCCATTTGTGGTATATTCTTGTCAGAGCAGCACTAGGTAACCAGAACAATGCCTCTGGGTAGACTTGAACCTCTAACCTTTTGGTTAGCAGCCTAGCGCCTGAACCATTTACATTACTCTGGGACTCCATGTTGGCCATGATCGGGGGAGCTGGGAAGTAAGGTATTCTGCAAAGGGTCTTGATCTCAGAGCAGAAAATCATTCATTTGTTCCACTAACATTTCCTGAATGTTTACTCTTGTCACACTCTGGGCTATGTCCTAGGGAGACATCATTTCTGCCTTCAGAAGCTTAAAGAAGATCTGGGTTTTAATCCTGATTTTGTTCTTAACCTGCTGCTTGACTTCAGGCAAGATCCTCCTTCTCTTGTTCCTCAGTTTCTCCATTTCTAAAGCAAGAGCATTGCACCAGACCATCCCTGAAGTTCTCAGCCAGCTCCATGTCTCAAGGGCTGAGTGCTCCCTTCATACTGGCTGGCTGATTTTCATGGCCAGCAATATTTCTCTAATCATCACCTCCCATCATTTTCTCTGGGGACTGGAATTAAAGCTAACTAGTTTTTCCAGATATAATTTCAACATTGTCACAGTCAATACATTTGGATCAAACCCGACCGGGGAAGCTCCTCACATGTATCAGTGGGGTGTGAGTCCAGCTAATCGTCCTGATGTCCTATTACCCACCCCTGTGCCTCAGACTCAATTCCTCTGTGCTGCAAATGCCTGAAACCAGCGCCCGTCCACATCCTGCCTCGCACTCCCCCACACGTGCTAATGAATGCATCGATTTTCCTATTCTGTGCCACAACTGTTATTTCAGAGATAAATGCCTCCTGTTTGTGGTTATTAAATCTGCTTGGTGTTGGACAGCTGGGGGTGGGTGAGAAAATGGGTCTAGTTAAAGCCAAGCTGGGGGAAATCTGGGACAGGCCCCTACTCATGTCCAACAGGCTGCAGGACCTCAAACCAGCCACTTTATGACACTGGGCCTCAGTTTTCCCATCTATAGAATGAGAATGTTGCAGTGTGTGTGAGGTGTGAGGGTTAACTTTTTTTTTTTTTAAAGCATCAGAATCCTTCAATTACAGGAAATCTTATATATATGACAATGAATAAAATAGATAAAATGAAGTGGCTGTTTGGAGTGGGGACGGAATAGGAGTCCCACCCACTCAGCCTCCTCCTTGTCTTGCTCCCTTTGGAGAACCCTGGGGCACATCCAGGGAGTCCTAAGGCTCTGAGGAGCATAGTAGGAAAACCATCAGGCTAAATGTTGTTGTTGTCATGTGCCGTCGAGTCGGACCCGACTCATAGCGACCCCTCCTTGGGTTTCCGAGGCACTATCACTACAGAAGTAGATTGCCCCATCTTCCTTCCGAGGAGTGGCTGGTGGGTTTGAACCGCCAGCTTTCTGGTTAG
>NW_006921624.1:5278304-5308318 GCF_000298275.1 Orycteropus afer afer
CACTACGCTACCAGAGCTCCCATCAGGCTAAATAGACTCAGGTATTATTTTAAGAGTCTAAGCAACACGTGAGGGCGGCGGGGTTGGGGAAATGACAAAAGAAGGAAAGAAGTCACTTGCACCTCAGGAAGTGGACAATTTGACCCCTTTTCACTAAAGTGCTAATTTCTTGATGACTGAATGTCACTGTCCTTTGCCCAGAACCTTCCTTTCCAGCCAGATCACAGCATAGAGGCAACCTGGCCCCTCTGTGTGGTTAAGTACACAGACTCTCATGCCACACAGATATGGATTTGGATTTCAGCTCAGATACTTTCTGGCTCTGTGATCTCAGACAAGTCTCTTGACTTCTCTGAGCCTTAGTTTCCTCATCTGTGAAATGGGGATGAAAAGATCAAACCACTTAAGTTTCCTGCATGTACCATATACAGTCCTTTGATTCAATGCAATCACATACATTCTAATCCTTTACTTTTAACCTATAACTTCATCCTTATTACTACTTACGGCATACTGATCCCTGTGCTTTCCATCCTCATATCTAGTCTGCACAGTCATTCAGAGAAGGTATGTCATATTCACTGTCCAGAGATGAGAAGCTAATAGCAGGAGTAGGATTTGAACTCAGGTTTGTTTGACTTCAAAGACTATATTCTGGCTTCTACACTAAGCATCTCAAATCTTTTCAACTATCCTTCTCTGCTATGGCTAGGAGGTGGTGAATCACTTTTGTGTTTTTTGTGGAACACAGAGGCCCAGATCCCTGGCCTGGAAAAGAACTCGGAAGGTCATTATCTACCGTCTACCTCTCAAAAAGCTGTACCTTCTCATTGCTTTGAAATTCCTGCAGACACAGTAGGCTGATCTCGCCTTTATCTTTGGAGGCTATCACTTGTTCCAGCAGTCCATTAACTAATTCTGGTCATTCAACAACTGAACCCTTGGTCTGCAGTAGATATTATGTTGTTTGTTGAGGACAAGGAAGTCAACAAAACACAATTTTTGCTCTCAATTGTCTTACAAGCTGATAGAAGAAACAAGTGAACATTAGAAAATCATCTTGCGCCTTCATTGTCAAAATGGAGAGCCCTGGGAGCATAGAAAGCCTGGAAGGCTTCCTGTAGGAGGTAGCACCTCAGCCTCATACTGAAGAATGAGTGAGAGCTATTCTAAGCCAGCAGAGAAAAGAAGTTGGCATTGGGCACCTGGAAAAGAAGAGGGACAATATATACAAAGGCTGAAGGGTAAGAAAAGAAATGGTGCATTTGAATAACTATTAACAACTTAAATAACTGGAGGAGGGTCGAAAGGGAGAGGTTATGAGATGTCAATGGGGAGGTTCTCTTATTTCAGGAGGCCAAGTGGTTGGAACAAGGTCTGGAGGACAACTTGGAGCCACTGAAGAGTCTATAACAGAAAGATCATTCAAAGAGCTCTATGGAGGCTGCCCTGGAGCAGAAGCCTAGGGAGAAAGCTGAGGCTGTAACCCAAAACAGAGTGATGATGGGACCTGGACCAGGGTGGTGGCAGTGGAGTTAGAATAAAGAGGAGGCATTTAATGCATCCTGGAGTTTTTGATTTGGACATGGTGATTGTTGGCTATGGAGTCCAGATAATTTCCAGGTTTTTCTGGTCAGGGCATTTGGTTGAGTGTTGGTGTTTTCCACCCAAATGGGAACTCTGGAGGAGCAGGGGGTACAGGGCAGATGATGAGCTTGGTGTGGGGCAGGTTGATCTTGAAGGGCCAGTGGCATTCATGTGGGGATACCAGGCTGCACTTGGATCTGTGGGTCTCTAGCTTTGGAGAGCAAGTTAGAGATGTGGAATCATCACTCACCTAATTGGGAGAGTTTGGGATCACCCAGAAGATTATACAGGGAAAAACAGTGAGACAAGGAAAGCTAAGCCCATCTAGCTGCAACAAAAACCAGTTGCCGTCCAGCTGATTCTGACTCATGGTGACCGCATGTGCGTCACCGTAGAATTGTGCCCCGGGATTTTCAGTGGCCAATTATTCAGATGTACATCACCGAGCTTGTGTCTGGAGGCACTTCTGGGTGGACTCAAGCCACCAACCTTCCTGTCCACAGTTGAGTGTGTTGACCATTTGCACTGCCCAGGGACTTCTAATCAAACCATGGAAAGGTAAGATGCCTGTTTTCCTGGGGCTTGTAAGGTGATTCCCAATGCTGCTGACTTTTTACAGAACAGCTTTAAAGAGACTTCCACCTCAGGGTGTGAACATCATGGTCCCACAATATTATTTGAGGGCTGATACTAAATCCATAGTGCATCCAATTTCTCCATTTCATGGAGGGTAAAAAAAAAAAAAAAAAAAGATAACTGTTCATTTTGGTTACTATTCCTTTTTAACTGTATTCCCTTAATGAGGCATTTGCCTGCAACATGGTCTGTTATGTATTCCATGTTTTATAAAAGATCTCTTGGGGAAAATAACCCAGGAAACACATTTTTTCGGCACCATCTCCTTTTATTAAGAATAATGAAAAGGAAACAAGAATCATTCTCCCAGTCAAACACACTTCTGCTCCCTCTTATTGGTGTTTTTATGACAACAGCCAGGTAGTACAGGCGCCCCTGTGGTTGCTTCTGCACAGATGTGCTTCTGTTTTACAGCCACTGTAATGGCCCAGGTGCATGTACACCAAGGCTGGGTGTGTGCATAGATATATTGCATACATAGATTTATATATTTCCCGTATCTGGGAAAGTATGTGGGATGTTGCATGACCTTAAAATTACGTAAAAAGTGGGTTCATTGCCCAGAAAACCAATCATCCTTCAAAAGGGGCAAAAAAACAAAAACAAAAACAAAACAAAACACAAAAACCCCAAAACTATGGAAATTAACCCAGGATGGGGAATGCAAAAGAAAGGCTGGGGCGTAAGGGTGTTGAAAACTCTGCTCGGGTTTATGGGTATAGCTATGGATACTCCACACACTCTGTCTGGGTGAGTTCAGCGATCCTCATGGCTGGATTCCTACCCACACTCAGAGGGTTCCTACCCATAGCCCTGGCCTAGACTGTCTTGCTATGTTTCAGATGCGTAGATCCAACTGCCAATGGACAGTTTCCCTTGGACATTTCACAGGCACCTAAACTCAACCAGTATCAATGGGAACCCATAATTTCTCTGCCTCCTCTTCCTCAGTCACTTATCTCAGTTAATGATTAATGACTCCCCATTATTCTATTGCCCCAGGCAAGGACCATCCCCGGCTCCCCTACTTCTCTCCAGCTCCTTAACTAAGTCAGCAAATATTTGCTAAGCCACTACTAGGTGCCAAGTGCTTTCTGGATGCTGTGAATGTAAGGATGACTAAGACAGGCTTCCTGCTCTCCAGGAATTCACTATTCAGCAAGGAGGAGGTATACACAGTGGTTAGGGGTGTAGAATTCAAAGTCATGTACATCCAAGGTCAATTCCAAACTCTGTCATAGATTTGCTGCCTGACTCTGGGCTCTTAAGCTCCAGATTTCCCATATGTAAAACAGGAGTAATAAAAGCACCTGCTTTCTAAACCAAAACCAAACTCACTGCTGTAGTGTCAGATCTGACTCATAGCGACCCCTCCTTGGGTTTCCAAGGAAGTATCTCCACGGAAGTAGATTAACCCAGTCTTCCTTCCAAGGAGTGGCTGGTGGTTTTGAACTGCCAGCCTTCTGGTTAGCAGTCAAATGCCTTAGACACTACACCACCAGAGCTCCTACCTGCTTCATAGAGATGTTGTGAAAGTGTCATATGCAATAATCCTTGTGAACTAATCACAAAGTCTGAGCATGGAGTAGGGGCTCGAACATGCAAGGTCCATTTAGTACTGGTTGGCTGTATGGCAGAGATCAGCAGCTGCCTCTTTGCATCTCTTCTCCTCTTCTTTAGCGGTTTTTAGTGGGGCACATGGCTTCATAGAATATAGCGTAGTGCTGAAGGCACTTGACTGCTAACCAGAAGGCTGGCAGTTCAAACCCACCAGCCACTCCTTGGAGGGAAGGTTGGGCAAGGTACTTCCATAGTGATACTGCCTCTGAAACCCAAGGAGGGGTTGCTATGAGTCAGCTCTGACTCAACGGCACATAAAAACAAGAAGCTTCCTTTGCAGTTTGATTTGTCTATGTAATTAAGCTGTAGCCAGTGAGATTTATGGAAAGCCCTCTTCAGAAGGTGACACCTTCTGCATCCCTTTCCCCTGCCCTGCTGTCTGGAAGGCTGATGTGATTGCTGGAGCTCCACTGGCTTTCTGGGACTATGCCTTAGGCAGGGTGGGTATCACAAGCTGAGGCAGACATTGAGATCCAAGTTAGTGTACAAGTTTGTTAGGCAGTGTTGTTGGGATCAACATGTGTGGGAGGGAGAGAGAGGAAGCAAGAATTGGCAGAGGGAGGAGCCAGTTGTGATGCAGGCCCAATCAATGACAGCCTTGGCTGACCTCATGGAGGGATCCGGTGCTAAAATGGCCCTTTGGAGTTGACCTTCATTGAACTGGAATGGCTGGGTCTTTATAGCCCTGCCTCAATCAGTTATTGGATGTGGGCTACCTGGGAAGGCATGGCCTTGGGAAGACCTTGAGCTGAGGCATCCCCAAAAAGGATGACAGCTAAGAGCTGTATGTTGACAGCACTCACAACAGTTGGAGTAGCAAGCCCTTCTTTGAAGGAGGACCCGGGAAGTGCAGATCTAGATCCATCTCAGTATGTCACTGCTATAAACAGTTCAACACATCAGTATTATGCTCGTGTGACTACCTGTCATGGGCATTTCTGGTCTGGTGGTGACTCAGGAACACAGGCTCCTTCTCTCTTGTGACTCTGCTCTCTTTTGGGTCCTCAGAATTCTCTTGACTCAATTGGAAGATGGAGAAAGAAGATGGAGGATGTTGTGGGGAGAGTTTAGTGGGCCAGATCTGGAAGGGAGACTTCTGTCCACATTCCACCAGCCATAGTCTAGTCAGTTGGCTGTATCTACTTGCAAGGGAGACAGACAATTTGTTTAATAAGTGCTCAAGAAGACAACAGACAGAACTAGTTATGTGCCTAGCCAATCTTTGTCACAGGAAAGGCAGATAAGGGCCCTACTCTGTGACAGGCAGAGTGGTGGCCTGGAAAGAACCTGGGTCTAGGGGGTTGGGGCCTTGACAAAGCCACTTTAAACAGCTTACTTCTGGGCCTGATTTATATGCAAGAGATATAAACTTCTACCTTAATTAAGCCACTATTAATTTGTTGACTAATAATAACTAAACAAGGAAGTTAACATTTGAACTATACAGAGTGATGGATACTGAGACCAAGTTAAAAAAAAAAAAAAAAGTGGGGGGCAGCTACCCCAGCCTGAAGGGTCCAGGAGAGCTGAAGAAGATTTGAAGGGTGAATAGGAGTTGACCAGTTGTCATGTGACAGGTGGGATGGTGTGGTTCTTTTATTGATCCAGGATCAGGACATAGATGGTATTTTGCATGAGTTTAAAGACTGAAAAAACAAAATAAAATGAAAGCTTTCTTGATGAATTCTCACGAAATAGGGAGCTCCATTAGACGGGTAGGATGTCCATTTTGCTCAGAAACTGGCATTTATTTAATGAATTATTGATGAATGTTTATTTAATTAATAATTGAATGAATTATTATTAAATCAAGAAATGAACATGTTAGTATGTGAACACTTTCTTGACCAATCTCTAAGCAATTTGACCATCCAGCCCTTCCCTGGGATCTTATAACCTTCCCTTACATACAGCTATTACAGTATGTATGATTCTGCGGTCTAATTGCTGTTTAGGGTATTCAACTTTCCACTTGACCTTAGGGTCAAGAACTTCACCCTATTCATCTTTATGGTCCCATCATCTAGCTCAGCTTGGCATGTAGAATTCTAAACAAACATCTGCAAAATGAATGAACAAATGTACAAGTCCATTTTGTCACAAAGGACTAGAAAAGTTGTTTTGTTGTTTAATTGAAATAGATTTATCTCTACCATCCACGATTCCAATTCAATTCTCCAGATGTTTATTGGGTTCCTAGGATGAAGGAAGATGAGGCAATCTACTTCCGTAGTGATACTGCCTTGGAAACCCAAGGAGGGGTCTTTATGAGTTGGGTCCGACTCGACGGCACATAGCAACAACAAGAAGCATGTTCCAGTCTTCCTCTTAAATGCACAGGGTGGGTTATAAAGACAAAGAAGAGTCCCCTGCTCTCTGGAGCTGCCCCAACCAGATAGCCCCTTTCATAATAGCCTTCCAAGAAATAAAGAAGAGATCTTGTTCGGTGGCCTCCCACAGTCTCTAGGTGTGAGTCCCTGAACTTGCCTGGCTCCTCAGACAGAGGATGCTATGCTGGGATGGTCCAGACCAGGCAAAGGGAAGGACAACTCCCTTCTCAAGGGCTGCTGGGACAGCCTGCTGTTCCTATGCTTTCAAAATAGGAGTTTCAAATCTGTCCTTCACCAAACATGCAACAGCTGTGGCCCAGGGTACCACTTGTCATTCATTTATTCATTCCACTTCATGAAGAGCTCCAGGCCAGGCACTGAGAAGGCTCCAGGGGTTTTAGAGATAAGCAGGGCAGACAAGGTGGAGCATCACGCTCTACCTATTGCCATAGATGATGGCTTTCTACTACAAGTGCTTGAGATGCTCTATCTGATGGTTTCCTCTACCTGACAGTTTCCTCTGGCTGCTGGAGCATGTCTACCCTTGAGTCCTGTAGGCTGCATTGGAAAGGACAGCAGGGCTGGGGATGCAACTAATGACAGATGGGAGTTGGTGTATGAATACCCATTCTTCTTCTTCTTTAAGGTTAGGCCACTCTGAGGCATGTCCTATACTATCAGGGGACTGAGCCCCAGTTGCTCACAGAAGTAACCTGCTCAGTGGTGTGCTCTTCTTGTCATTTTCTTTCCCTGTGTCACTTCCACCTCCCTACTGGTACTTTCTAGGATTGCCTCCTAAATAAACTGTTATTAGTGTCCTCAAGTTGAATTTTCTACTCATAGAGATCCCATGTGACAGAGTAGAACTGCCATAAGGTTTTCTAAGCTATAATATTTACTGGAGCAGATCATCTGGTCTTTCTCCTACCGAACCACTTTGTGGGTTCAAGCCTCCATTCTTTCAGTTAGCAGCCAAGCACTTAACCAAGCCACGAGGTCTCCTTCCTAAATAAGCTATGTGCACTCAAAAGACCTGGTGATCTGCTTCTGTCAAGAATACAGCCATGGAAACCCTGTGGAGCACAGTTCTGCTCTGCAACACATGGGGTCACCTTAAGTTAGAATTGACTTGGTTTGGTTGGTTAGGCTGGTGGAGAAACCTATTCTCAAGTTTTACTCCTAGGGGAACCCAAACAACCTAAGACACAAGATACCCACCCTCAGACTTGATCCTCCTGTAAGGGAGTGTGACAATTAACCATACCAAAACTAAACCAAACTCACTGCCATCGAGTCATGTCTGACTCATAGTGACCCTTCCTTGGGTTTCTGAGGCAGTTTTACTGTGGAAGTAGATTGCCCAATCTTCCTTCCAAGGAGGGGCTGGTGGGTTTGAACCACCAGTCTTCTGGTTAGCAGTCAAATGCCTTAGGCACTATGCCACCAGAGCACCTGACAATTAACTATGTTGTTGTTGTTATGTGCCGTCGAGTCAAACCCGACTCATAGCGACCCCTCCTTGGGTTTCCGAGGCAGTATCACTATGGAAGTAGGATTGCCCAACCTTCCTTCCGAGGAGTGGCTGGTGGGTTTGAACCGCCAGCCGTCTGGTTAGCAGGCAAGTGTCTTAGCCACTATGCTACCAGAGCTCCCACAATTAACTATAGGAGAGTAGAATATATACTTTGAGGGGGAAGCACAGGATTAATAAGAAAACATACCACGGGGATGGCTTTGGCCCAGAGAAGGGTTCTTGTGAGGAGTGACTTTAAGATGACTCCATAGATTTGCTAAATTTTTTACTTGGTATTTCTTCTGGCTGCTGCACCCAGTTGTGAAGCAATGTACACCAATAGCTCCCCCTGGAGTTGTGCAGCACATAATTTACTGGAATTCTTTCTGAATTTCTCTGGAACGTAAAGAAGGTTAGGGAAGACTAATATCTTTTTTTGTATTGCAGTAAAATAGACACAACATAAAGTTTGCCGTTTTAACATTTGTTCATTTTTAAGTGTACAATTCTGTGGCATTAATCATACTCACAATATTGTGCAAACATCACCATTATTTGCTTCTAAAACTTTTTGATCACCCCTAAACAGAAGCTTCTTATCCTTAAATGGTGATAATAATAACAACTACCTCATAGCTTGCGATGAGGATTAAATGAGATAATACAGAGAAAGCACTCATTATAATGCCTGAAACAATATAGAATCAGTAACACACTCTAGCTCCAACTTGATCACAGGTTAGTGGGGACAGGCACTGGGCTGAGATATTTACATGATTCCATTTCAACCTTACAACTCAGTGATGTTGCCATTGTTCTACCCTGTTTTGCAATAGAGATGAATGGAGTGCAGGGATGTTAAGTCACTCGCTTAGAGTCACTCAGCTGGTGGGAGGGCTGAGCAGTCAGACTCCTAAGCTTGTGACCTTCACCGCTGCACCGACACTGTCTGCAGCTGCTACTCAGAGGCAGATTCAATGAATCCCAAGCTTGTCCTTCATCCTACACGTCAACACCAGCCCTCAGTTTCGAGGCCTCTGAGGGCAGCTAGACCATTTTTCGAAGCTGCATCTGTGGCTCCTGTAGCAGATCACTCCTCCTGCCGCCAACACTGGCCGCTGGCAGGACTGGCTGGAGCCGAATTGTGCTGTCTCCATCCCAAGTCCCAAATTGCACAATCTGTTCCTCATCTCCACTGTTGCTCATCCCTTGGCACCCCACGGCCCTCCAAAGAGAACCCATCAGGGCACCCCAGCCACATCGCCAGGCCCATCTTCCCATCTCATCAGTGCTTAGCAATGCACCCATCTTTTAAACTCTGGGCCCTGCTGTAATATTAAGGCAGTAATTTATACACTTGGCTCCTGAGCTCTTGGCTGTTTCGAAGGCATTGATCACCCCGGAGCACTCATACATGATTCAGGCTTACTCCTCCAACTCCTCTGCCAGCTATTGATTCCAATGACATTATTTATCAATTACGAAAGGTTTATTCCTCACTCGCTCCTGCACAAAAGAATCCGTGCATTTATTTTACAGCATGATTTATTGACACGTCACCATGCATTACATGGAAAATTGAACTTTTGGAGGCTAGAGAACCTTAGGAAATTTCACAGGTTCAATTAGACAGGAGAACATCAAGGAGTTTAATGATACTATTTTTCATCCATTTGCTGCTGCGCTGAGAGAGGAGGGGCCCTGGGGCCAGGTCAGCTCAGAGCCCCAAACTGCTCTTCAGCTCGGGTGGGTACCTGTGGATGAAGTCCTCACAAGCTGAGCCGACCCCAGAGAATTGGCTCAGCATTATTTATGACTGCTAAGGTCAGGCTATTTCTTTATGCTGGGATAACCATTTGTCCCTAGAGTAATAAACCTTTCTTTGGACTGGTGGAGGCATCCTTGGGTGATGCAAATGTTTAAGCACTTGATTACTAGCTAAAAGGCTGATGATTCAAGGCCACCCAGAGATGCCACAGAAGAAAGACCAGGTGATCTGCTTCTGTCAAGAATACAGCCATGGACACTCTGTGGAGCACATGGGATCATTTGAGTTAGAATTGACTTGATGGCAGCAGATTTGGTTTGGTTGGTTAAGCTGGTGGAGAAACTGGAATAGCTTTTCCTTGGACATGGTAGAAGGAACAAGGGCCACTTGTGGTGGTGATCAGTGTAAGAGAGAAATCGGGGCAGAAAGTTTTGAGCATGTTTATGCCACTTCCTCACTTATCAGACCCCAACTCAACTGTGAATTCCCAAGGGAAGCCTTCCCAGTTGCCCCAGAGAGGTCAAACTCCCATTGTATGCTCTTACAACACTTCAGAGTTTATATAGTGCTGTGATTATTTGATTAATGTCAACCTGTCCCTTAGACTTGAGTTTCTGGATGGTGCAAATGGTTAACACTCTTGGCTGCTAACCAAAAGGTCTGTAGTTTGAGTCCACCCTTACTTAGACTCCTTGAAAGAAAGGCCTAGTGATCTACTTCTAAAATATTAGCCAATGAAAACCCTGTGGAGCACAGTTGTACTCTGACGCACATGGAGTCACTATGAATTGGAGTTGACTTGATGGCAACCAGTGGTGGTGGTGGTGGTTCCCTTAGACTGGGGACTCTCTGAAGACACCACCTGTGAACTTGGCACCATCACCATTCACATCCATAGCTGGAGAGGTTGTTTCCCAGAATCCCCTCCCCTGCCGGGTTTTGGGAGTTTGCCAATGAGACAAATTTGCAGGAGCTTTAGACTGTAGCAGAAGCCATTTTCCTCAGCAGGAGGTCCTGGTGGTCAGATGCAGCAGCTCCACACAGTTCCTCTCAAGTTCCCACTCCACTATCTACTTTGGCAACTGGATGTGGTGGTATCTTGGACTTCACAGTGAGTCTTGGCTTCTCTATCTGCCCCAGCATTTGCAGCTGGAATCTTAGTGACTATTCTTCTGATCCTCCAACTCCTGCCTTCCAAACCTTCACTCCCCCAGCTCCTTCCACATGCATGTAAGCCCTAATTCCCACATAAAACCCTTTATTCCTGTCACACTTGTAGTGGGTCTGTTTTCCTGACAGGATCCCAAATATCTGCTTTGATTTCCTTTCATTGCTGAAGGTCCAGTGTTCAATAGATACAGTATATAATAAAATAGGTTGCATTCAGCTGGGGAATGAAGATTCTCCCATTTCCTGGCTCTCTAACTCATACTTGACCTTTAGAGTTGACCTCCTCCAAGAAACCTTTGGTTCCAAGTGTGGGTCAAGGGTATCTATGGGTTCCCACTATCAGAGCACATTTTGTGCCGCATTATAAGATGTGTTTACCAGCCTAACTCCTGCAGTGGATGATGAGCTCCTTAAAGCTAAGGATGAAGCCTAGTGGTTCAGTTTCTTTACTTCTAGAGTCCCCTGTATAGAAAGGGTTCTCAGTAGAATGGATGGAATGAATGATTTGTCTGTTCATCACCTCTGGGTATAAGAACAGTATACAGGTTACTAGACCCTCTCACATTCATTCTCTTATTTGATCCACACAATAAATCCATAGACTGGGCAGGTGGGGGTACCCCTGGGAAGAAAATGATATAGCATCAAGAGTGTCACCCATTTGAAGAGTGAAACACTCAGGGCTGGGAGGCACCATCCTTTCCTTGTTAGGGTACGTGCCACAGACCAAAGCCAGACAGATGTTGGAACAAGCATTAGAAAAATCAAAAGTGGAACAACAATAAATTATATATTTGGAACTAATACAGTGATAATCAGGCAAATTGAATATTAAATAAGCAAATTTAATCTGCAATTATAGAAAGCTAAGATGTAGCATTAAAATCAGTGTCTGAGATGTTTAAACATGACACACCATTTGAATCACTAGAGCTACCACTTATTTAATCAACTCTCTATTTTCTAAAATGGGCCAGAGATTAATTTATACCCCTTTGTCAGTGTGATAAAGACACACGTCACTGGCTACAGATACACTTTAAGGAATGGATTCATTCCCATAAGGCTAGCCTTGAAGCAAATTTCTCTAAAGTGAATTAGATTTTCCCATTGATTTACATGATTAAATTAAAGATGTGTTCTCATGGGAAAAGTTGACCAATAAATGGGATTAATTTTTTTTAACACAATGAAGGAATAGGGGGAGCAGTTGCAGGATATTATAGGTGCAATGGCCCATCTCCACCATCATGCTAGCTATTGTCCTCACCCCACCATTTACTTCCTTTGCGGCATAGTTCTTTACAATGTAGAAAGCACTTTGTTTTCCAAACTATGGATTACGAGGAGCCAGCCAGAAAGGATGGCTAATGTTTACTGAGTCTTTCTTGTAGGCTGGGCATGATCTCATTTAATTCTTCCAAGTACTTTCTGAAAGAGGTAGGGAACATGGGACTCAGAGACATGAGTGAAGCCACTTGCCCAGATCCAAGAACTGGGTTTTGCTTCGAGAGTTTCATTAGGAAGATGGTAAGCAAAAGTGAAAATCATCAAAAGCCACAGATAAAGAAAAGACTGACTCTCTGTTGCTGTCTTGGATGAAGTCCTGCCCCTATACTCAATTGTATAAATATCATTTGCCTGTAAATTTTCTCAAAATAAAACCAAGATGTTGCCTTGTGCATCCACCTGGCCCCACAGACATGGTGGCAGCCTGCTTCAAGCCTCCCTGTTCCCACTTCTGTGTTGGCAATAGGCACTGTGGTCTTTTTGACACATACCAAATGCAGTTCTCAATCTCCAGGGAAGCAAGGGGACATTGCAGATGGGTGCAGAGGGGAAAGCAGGAGGTCTAGGTTTTCACCTGGGCTCTGCTGCCAAGCCCCTATCCTCTCTGGGCCACAGTTTCCCACCTGTAAAATGAGAAGGCAAGACTGGAAACTTCCTTCAGGCCTTTTCCGCCCTAGATCTGATCCTCTCTGCTTTTATTTCTGTCTGGCTTCTCTCAGTGTTCACACAAAACCATGCATTGACCGTACGCATGAAAAAGAAAAAATTGATTGGCCATTTTGTGTATTTAACGGGTGGCATTTAAGCTGAGAGATATTTCAGGTTAAACAATGCTGTTTGCAAACATAAAAAAATACCATAAAAATCAAATATATGCAGCCTGTGCACACACTAGCACCAAATCAAGAACACAAATGGAAGCAGCGTTGCCTCATTACAAACTCCTGATTGAGAATAAAGTTGCTATATTTTGAAGGCAATTTTCATATAAAAATTGATTCTCTTCATGCTTCCCCCATGATTCAAATTAGAAAGGATTATGTTTTTTTTTTTTTAAGTGAAAGAAATTCTTTAAGTACGTGAGTTCTGATATTTAACTCTGATTGAAATTTCTGAATCTAATGCATCCACGAGTGTTAGTTGGTCTGGATGACCCCAGAAATGGAGGCAGAACCTTAAGCTTCACATTGTATAAAATTAGCTTATAAATGCTGCCACTTACTGTGTCTCAATCTTCTCCATGACCTTGTCAAGTAGTTAATAGAATCCCCTTGCTACAGATGGAGAAATTGAGGCTCCCAGAGGGTACATGACTTCACCTAGATTCCAAAAAACCAATCTCACTGCTGTGGAGTCGATTTCAACTCAGAGCGGTCCTCTCCTTGGGTTTCCGAGGCCGTATCACTACAGAAGTAGATTGCCCAGTCTCCCCTGGGCAATCTACTTCTGTATTGATACGGCCTCGGAAACCCAAGGAGAGGTTACTATGAGTCGGATCTGACTCAATGGCAATGAGTTTGGTTTGTTTTGGTTTAGTAATCAGCAAACCAAGTCAAAGACATCTGACGTTGAATTCCTTATTCTTTCCAATGAAACAATAATTTATCTAACAAAGTTTGAACCGCCAGCCTTCTGGTTAGCAGTCAAATGCCTTCGGCACTATGCCACCAGAGCTCCTGTTTTAGTATGTGCTGTGTATTCTAGGAGCATAGAAATGATAGAGTTGATGCTCTCAGGAAGTCCACACATGAGTATTTACAACAAGTAACTCCATCCTTGCTTACTGGCCCATAACCAAGTCCCTCTTTCTTCAAATTTCTAGAAATCTCTCATAGAAAACAATCCATGTACTGCTTTTTGTCTTAGTAGGATTTCTTGAATTTAACTGAGTTATTCAACCTCTCTAAGCTTTTTTTTTTTTTCCTAAGAGACAGCATGATAAGTTGTTGGGATTGGGGTGGTGTAGTGTGGCATGAATGAGGGGAGCTTGGAGGCTAAATTGGGATGTGGGACAGGAGAGGTTGACAGAAGCCACCTCATGCAGGACTGTAGCCACTATCGGGAGCTGGGCTTCACTTTAGAAAACAGGCCACCACAGCCACAGCTTTGCTTTGGAAGGATCACTCTGGGAAGTGTGGATGGTGAGCTTGGGGCTCAGGGGAGGTGAGATGGAGGCATGAAAGCTGGAAGGATGCTGCCATAATAATCGAGGGGAGACATGAGGAGCCTGGATCAGGAAGTCCTGATGGATGTGGAGACTTAAAACTATTCCCAAATTTAAGTCATTGGTATGTTTAATGGGAAAAGAGGACTATCTGGGGTTAATACCAGCTTCTGGGGTTTGAAGAGGGTCTATAAAATAGCATCTCTCTTCATGATCAAATTTTAAACCAACTGGCAAATAAAGTGAGGGTCACGCAATGTAGAAATGGAATACCTCTTCTGTTACTGGTAAAGCTGACGCTGGAGACCACGGCCTGCATATAAGGCAAATGTGACCCTAGGTGCTCTGGTAGCGTAGTGCCTAAGGCACTTGACTGCTAACCAGAAGGCTGGTGGTTCAAACCCACCAGCCACTCCTCAGAAGGAAGATGGGGCAATCTACTTCCGTGGTGATACTGCCTCGGAAACCCAATGAGGGGCCACTATGAGTCAGGTCCGACTCGATGGCACATAACAACAACAACAAGACTGATCCTAGGAATTCAGGAAATCTTTTTAGTAGTGATGGATAGGATACCTTGTCCTTGAAGACAGATTGTTTGCAAGAGAAAGGCAAGAGAAAAGTGAGGTATTTGTAGCCTTCCTGATGCAGGGGTGGAGTGAGAAGTAAAGAGATACTGGGAGACTTACACTACTGGGCTTCCTTCTCCTGGTAGGAAATCTCAGAAGTGGGGAGTAAGCTTGGGATCTGATCTATGCCATTTATTTAGATGGCAAACACAGGACGTGTGGAAGACTTTTGGGAAAAGTTCATGAGCTTGGCTTTGGGCTTGTGAGGAGCTTCTGTGTGTCTCAGCCAGTGGAGAGAACTTGGAGGTCCAAAACTTAGGAGAGAGGTGGATGTTGAAGCCATTGACACACATAGTGGTTGGAGTCATGGTAATAAATGAGGGCAGCCAAGGTGAGAAGTGACACTGTTGAAAATAAAAGAAGGCAGAAGGCATAATGGGAGGGAAAGAGAAAGAGAGTAAGAACATGGCAGAGACCAAGAGGATGTAGACAGGAGATAAAAGTTAGGCAGGAAGGCATGGGATCAACAAAGGCAAAGGCAAAGAAAGTCTTTAGAAGTAGAACTAGGGTCTAGCAGGGGGCTTAGATCTGAATGATTGAATTTGAAATCTGTTTCCATTATTTTCTAGATCTATGATCTTGAGTTAGGTGCTTAGTTAATGGTGGCCGAGATGCAGATGATGGTGATGATGGTGAAAGTTAAAAAAAGTGGTTTCAAGTGCTGCAGGCAACAGAAAGATCAAGCTGGACAAGGCCCAAAAAAAGCAGATGAGAATCATTTACTCTTGTGGAACAAGAGTAACATTCATGAAACAATTTGATTTCTTTCTCAGGACTTCACCTTAAACTTCACTAACATACTTGCTCTAATAAAAAGGTTAAAAAACAAACAAACCCAAAACTAATATTACAGACATGGAGGCGGATGCATATGCAAGGAAGTTATTAAAACCGCCTTGATTTTAATAAATTTACCACCAGGTAGCAATCTCTCAATGTCTCCTTTTTCTAATTTGCATGTGTAACTGGCATCTCATTAAAACATCATTAAGAAATTGAAGACCAGGAAGACATAAACAGACACAGAGATGAAACAGAGGGGGCTGGGGAAGAGGCTGTGGGTAGCAGAAGAGGGGGCTCCTGTTAGATAATACAACAAGAAACCCAACGTGTTATTCAAATCCAATCTTATTAGCAAGTGAAGGGAATCTGAGTTTACAAAGATACTGTTTACATATTGGCAATTATAAGACTTCTTTGAAAGCTTCATTCTCCTGGATTGGTTGGAAATTGTAGTAAAAGCTACTGTCATTTTTCCTTAACTTTTTACATGTCCAGGAGAGCTTGTTCTCAAAGGATTAACACAGAGGATAGGTCCTCTAGGGACTGGACTTTTAGCTTCTGTATCTTCCTTTGTGGCCAGATTAACTTTTGTGTGTGTGTGTGTGTGTGTGTGTGTGTTTTACTATGATAAAAGTCATATATAGCCACTATTCAGGAAAAATTGTATAAAATACAGTGGGCCAAACTAATCTTAATAAGTGATATGGTACAATAGAAAGATCTCAGACTTTGGAGACAAAAGTGGCATGTATGAGTCCAGGTTCCGGTTTTGCTGCTTAATTGCTGTGTAACACAGGACTTGATTCCTCATCTATAGAATGGCGAATGTGGTTTTGGGGAGGGTCAAATGAGATGATGTTAATAAACCGCTGCCATATGGTACCTGGTACATTATAGTGCTCTATATATGGTCGTTATTATTTTAAACCACCACGTGTGCTTGTTTTCCTTCCTTAACTTGTGGAACATATAATGCCTACCTACATTTTCCATCTCTGGGGTTTAGTGGGAAATACGTATCCCACTTTTAGAGCATGCTGCCATCTAGTGGGGGTCTGTATAACTGCATGAATCTGAAGTTATGGGCCTCATCTCTCCAACCCCAGCACCAGAGACTCCCTCAGGACATATGTGTCCTATATCAACATCCATGTTACTGCAAGAAAATCTTTTCTTATTCCATTCAAAATGTCTTCTATTACTGAAATCACATGATTTCAACAAAAAATTCAAAGCAGAAAATAATTTGGTTTGAAAGGATTAAAGCATTGCTTCTAAAAATTACTTCTTGAAATTCTTTATTGGCTCTGTGAACATTGACACACATTGGCAAACAATCCCTTCTATAATTTGGCCCTAAATCTGCCTTAAAAAAGTCAACCAAACTCACTTCCATCAAGTCGTTTCTGACTCATAGTGACCCCTGTTGGGTTTCCAAGGCTGTACATTTTTATGGAAGTAGATTCCCTCTGTGGAGCAGCTGGTGGGTTTGAACCACTGACTTTCTGGTTAGCAGTCAAGTGTCTTACCCACTATGCCACCAGAGCTCCTTTAAATCTGTCTAGTACTCTTTTATATAAATATTGGAGAGATAGATTTTTTTTTTTTTTAAATATTGGTCTGTCTAGACTAACTACTGTTGAAGCAACCCCAACATTTAAGAGCCTTAGCATATCAAAGTTTATTTCTTGCTCATGCTATAGTCTAATATGGGGTGGGAGTTTATCTCAGTGACCTGGGACTCTTCCATTTGTCGTTCTAACTTCTCTAGGTGCGTAGTGCTATTTCTACTCAACAAAGCACAGCAATAACAGTGAAGACACACCTGACTTTTATTACCTGGGTCAGATGTAACCAAACCAAACTCACTGCCATCGAGTTGATTATGACTCATAGTGACCCCCATTGGGTTTCTGAGGCTATAAATCTTTATGGAAGTAGATTGTCTCTTCCTTCCATGGAGCAGCTGATGGGCTTGAATCACTGACCTTCTGGTTGGCAGTGAAATTTCTTATCCACTATGCCACCAGAGAGAGTCACATATATGTTATTTCCTGTGCTCACATTCTGCTGGTGAGAACTAGCACGACCCACCGAGACACAAAGGAAGTTGGGAAACATAGTCTAGCAGTGAGTCTTGGGAAAGAGTAGGACATGGGTATGGGTGAATTCTCTGTCTGCTCATTTACTGATGAAACACATAAGTTCTAGTCAAATAATCAGGAAGAACTCTGGCTTTTTGAGTCATGTATGTACTCTTCTGGACAAGAGTTTCCAGGTACTAGGATTGACAGCCTCAACCCCAGCCATATGACTGAAATGAGAGGGAGCGGTTACCTAGAAGAAGGTAGAAAAGGAAGCTGAGCAGACTAACAAGCCACTGATGATGGCACCTGACACGTACAGTGCCCAACTGGGTCATCTATAGGAGGGTGCATGTGTGAGGGACAGGACATGATTCTTACCCTAAACATGTTGACACTGGGATATATTCAAGTGCTAGATGGTAGGGACTATATTATAAATGCAAACTGAATTAAAAGAAGAAAGAAACTACTGCAAATGGAGCAGCCACAGTTTAGCAGAAAAAGGGGTTTTTGGTACAAGCAGGACAGCATCCCTGTGTGTACTTGGGTAAGACAATTTACTGGAAGACTTTGGTTTCCCTTATTGTTAAAATAGGAATAATTCTACTCATACCATAGTATTGCTGCAAGACAGAGAGATATAATGTATGTGAAAAATTCAAAAGAAACGCATTTGGTAATTGCCAGTGTTTCACAAAGACTTCTGGAAGAAGTAGAATTTCTGGAGGTTGTGTGGATCCGGAGTAGGGATGCAGGCAAGGATGGTGATGGCATTCCAGGTTGGGGGAACAGTGGGGCAGTAGGGTGGCAGTGGGACTGAGCATACCCAGTTAGACTGGAGCAGTGGGAAGTTTAGGCAAGTGGGAGGGGTTCCACTCTTGTGCCTCAGCCACAATCCCTAAACTTCCCATCTCTAAATGCAAGCTTTTGGAAGCCACGCCAGGTAATTCTGTCTCTAGTGCTGTGATTCTTCCTTCCATGGGCAGCTAGCTGGGCCAGTTCTGAGGGAGATTCATAAACCCCGGGCAAGGCTGCTGCCTGCCTGCAGATCCTGTGTAAATCTGACTTAACGGGTCTCTCTCGCTTTCTACACATACACACATGCTGCAGACTACAGAGAGCTGTGAGCTGTTGCCTTCATATACGAGGCTCATAACTCCTACCCGGTGCTGGGGCAACATGTCTTGAACTTGGGGCCCTGGAGGTGAGAAAGCTAATTGGGGCCAAAGGAGTGTATCATATGTATCTGGCTGGCAGGAAAGGGGGGATATGGGGCACTACCAGCTACAGCCTTGTCCCTGTGCTTCTCCCGGAAGTACATTTCCAACTGATTGCTCTCCATGAAGAACATAGCCCATGCTCATTTTTCCAAGGAGGAAAGTGAGGTTCAGAGCACTAAGACGGCTTCTTTTAAAGCACACAGATATATGTGCAGATGGGACTCAGACCTGGCAGAGTTTTATAGGATGTCTTCCCCATGCCAGGCATGTGCTACATGTTGTCTCTAACCTTTACATCATTGCTGCAAGGTAAGAGTTTCCATGCCCATTTTCATTGATGGAGAAACTGAGGCTCAGAGGGAGGAAGGGATTTCTCAAGACAGCTCAGTGAGTGAAAGGCAAAGCTGGGATTTGAGACCAGATCTTTCCATTATAAGCAATAAAGGCCAGAGATAGCAGTTACTTTGATTATTAATAAACCTAGTGCCTAACATCTACTTGCTAAGAGCCAGGCATTGTGTGGAGTGTTTTCCATACAAAACTTCATTTAACCCTCACCATTATCCCAGGAGCAAGGGACTACTACCATTTTAGTCATTTCACAGATATGGAAACTAAGGCTTGGCCACAAGTTAAGTAGCTCACACAAGGTCATCCACAGGAAAGTCAGGAAACCAGGCTTTGAACCCAGACATGCTGACTCTGGCTTCCTCTCCTCTAATGACTGCACTAAACTGTCTATTGGGAGCTCTGGTAGCATAGTGCCTAAGGCACTTGACTGCTAACCAGAAGGCTGGCAGTTCAAACCCATCAGCCATTCCTCGGAAGGAAGATGGGGCAATCTACTTCTGTAGAGATACTGCCTCGGAAACCCAAGGAGGGGTCGCTGTGAGTCGGGTCTGACTCGACGGCACATAACAACAACAACAACAAACTATTAATGGTAAACTTTATGTTGGTGTAATTTTACATAACATTTACCTGTTTAACAGATTGGAGGTGGGAGGATGGGACGCTATTATTTTATTATGCCCAAAACAAAAAGACAAACAAACAAACAAAACAAAACAAACCCATTGCCATTGAGTTGATTCGTACTCTGAGCTATCCCAATTGGGGTTCTCAGGCTATAAATCTTTATGGAAGTAGGTTGCCTCATCTTCCCATGGAGCAGCTGGTAGGTTTGAACCTCCAACCTTCTGGTTAGCACTGGAATGTCTTACCAATTATGCCACCATGACTCTTTATTTTATTATACATCTATGATTATTGTTTTGTATGTGCTCTGAGATACCCTAGTTAACACTCACAGTGGATTCTGTGAGGTGGGGATTCCTGTTATTCCATTCCACAAATGAGAAAAGCAAGGCTCAGAGAGCAGAGTGACCCAAGGTCACATGGTGAGGGTTCAAGTTCAGCTGTGTCTGCCGCTGAGTGCATTCTCCCCAGTGATTTTTGCTGCCCTGTGTTTTTCATCCATGTCCCTACCTTGTTTTATGTGACTAAGTGCCCAGCGTTGGACTCTGCAAGTTCTTACTTAGCACACTATCGATTGAACCAACAAATGGATAAATGTTTCCACCCAACTATCTTAATAAGATTCTGGGGTTCTTGGTTATAGGGATTTAATCTCTCTTTTTGCTTGTTGTGGCCAAGGCTAAAAGCCCTATGAAGTCAGCTGGGGAAAGGCTTTGGTTTAAAAAGTGGCATTTATTGAGTACATACTGCGTGCCATAGACTGGGTTAAGCACTCCACCAACAATGTTTCAAGGTGAACATCGTCATTCCAGGGCTCAGAGAGGGTGGATGGCTTGCTCAGGGTCACTCAGTGCTGTGGTCAGAACCCGGGCCTCTAGGTTCTAACCTATTTCCATTGTGTCATTGTCCCTAGGAATGGAGATGTTTATTAAAAGAGAAAAAGGTGCTGGAGTAAAAGCACCCCACAACTTTTTTTTCTCATTTTTTTTTTAATGTTATAGGAAACTTTATTTAACTCCAAATACTTCACTTTCTTTCTTTCTTTTTTTTCTTCTTTAATGTATTTGGAATTAGAGACAAGCTTGAGAGATGCCAGCGGGGCCTGCTAAAAGCCTGCAAAAATGACAGGGGAAGATTACACAGCTGGAAGAAACTGTTTCAACGTTTCTTTTGACATAAAAAAGCATAACCTGAAACAACAAAAAAAACCTGGAATGAGAAATGACAGCATCTGTGGAAGAGACTAGTGGGTGGAAGTCACAGGAATTTGGGCTTTAAATTCAGATAAAGAAGACCTTCCAACAGCCAGAGTTGTCCAACAATAAAATAGACCCTTAGTGAGGTGGTGAGCTCCCAGTTCCTGAAGGTATGTAGAGGAGCTGGGACTTGCTTCTCAGGTGCTGAAGCGACAGGAGAGCAGTGATGAAAATATCTAAGGGTTTGACTCAATCACCTCATGGGACTTCTTCCAACTTGATCTTATTGCTTAGACTAGAGGCTTACAGTGACCACTTCCACTTATTGGGGTCATTTTGTGTGCAGAGCACTGTGCTAGCACATTACTCATTCAACCCAAGTGTCAGGGGGGCTTATCCTGCTCCTTAAAAGATAAATAGATCCCTAGGTGGCACAGATGGTTTGTGCTCAGCTACTAAGTTAAAGGTTGGTGGTTTGAACCCACCCAGCATGGAAGAAAATACCTGGTAATCTGCTTCCATTAAGATTATAGCCAATGTTGTTCTACATCTTGGACTGGTGAGTAGTGTCTGAGGTCTTAAAAGCTTGTGAACAGCCACCTAAGAAGCAACTATTGGTCTCTTCCTGCCTGGAGCAAAGAAGAATGAAAAAAACCAAAGACTTAAGGAAGTAATTAGTCCAAAGGCCGAATGGCCCACATGAACCACAGCCTCCTCTAACCTGAGACCAGAAGAACTAGATGGTGCCCGGCTACCACTAAGGACAACTTTGACTGGGATCACATTAGGACATTACCCACTTAGAATGGGTAAAAAAAAAAGTAAAACAAAATTCAAATTAAAACAAAAAAAGAGACTGCAGGAAACCCTGAGACGATTGTCCTACGACAGCTTTCTAACTTGAAACTGAAGACAGTACCATAGGCCATCTTTCAGCCAATTAATAGATGGGCCTATAAAATAAACAATACCATATGCTTTTAAAAAGGATTATAGCCAGTGTGACACATGAGATTGCCATGAGTTGATATTTGAAAGCACTGGAAGCTCTGGTGGTGTAGTGCCTAAGGCATTTGACTGCTAACTAGAAGGCTGGTGGTTCAAACCCACAAGCCCCTCCTCAGAAGGAAGATTGGGCAATCTACTTCCATAGTGATACTGCCTCAGAAACTCAAGGAGGGGGCAGTATGAGTCAGGAATGACTCGATGGCAGTGAGTTTGTTTTTTTTTGGTTTAACAACAACAAGAGCTAGATAAGATAAATGTAGATTCCCATTTCAGGATTTGTGGAGAGTCCAAAGCTCTCCCCATGGTTTCTGTGTGTTTCTGGAGCTGTGTGTGTGTGTGTGTGTGTATGTGTGTGTTGTGAGGAGGGGACCTATATTCTCAAAGTTCTGGTTCTGTGTTTCTTTTTGCACTGAACCAGTTCATGGTTCACTGTCTGGAAGGTTTTCTAGCTGCATATGTTCCTTGATTTCCACCAAAATTCATTCTTGGCCATAGGGTGGACTGTACAAAGTTTTGCACGGTCAGAGACTGATTCATGCTGTGATAAAGCAAGCAGCAAGGAATTTTAGTATCCTTCCTGTTCTTAAACATCTCTGGGCTGCCTTATGTAGTATTTGTTGTGCATAAGACCATTTTTTTCAGAAGTAGGTCAAAAGGTCATTCTTCCCAGTCTGTATTAGTCTGGAAGCTACTGAAATCTGTCCTTCCTGGTGACCCTGCTGGTATTTGTGAAACTGGTAGCATAGCTTCCAGCATCACAAGAACATGCAAGCCACCACAGTATGACAAACTGACCTGAATTTGGAGACCATCTCAAGAATGGATTTGATGCATTGAATACCAGTGACTTTAGACCAAATGAGTTGTAGGATGGCGTTAAGGACATTACACGTGAAGAAAGCAAATGGTCATTAAAAAGACTGGAAAGAAAGAAAAGGTGAAAATGGATGTCAGAAGAGACTCTGAAAATTTCACTTGAATGTAGACTAGTAAAGCAGAAGGAAGAAATGATAAAGTAAAAGAGCTGAATAGAGGATTTCAAAAGTATTGTTTCTCAAGACAAAGTATTATTATGAAGTGTGCAAAGACCTGAAGTTAGAAAACTGAAAGAGATGAACATGCTTTGCATTTCTCAAGCTGAGAGAGGACTGAAGGAAAAATTCAAGCCTCAAATTGCAATATTGAAGGAATCAAAGGGAAATAATTGAGTAATGCAGGAAGCGCCCAAAGAAGAAGGAAGGAATATACAGAGTCACTGAACAAAAAAGAATTAGTCAACCTTCAAACATTCCAGGAGGTAGCATATGGTCAAGAGTCATTGAAAGCATTGGCAAAAAAAAAAAAAAAAAAAGGCTCCAGGAATTGACAGAATATCAATTGAGATGTTTCAACAAACAGATGATGGAAGCACTCACTCATCTATGCCAAGGAATTTGGAAGACAGGCAACTGACTGGAAGAATTCCATGTTTGTGCCCATTGCAAAGAAAGATGTTCCAACTGAGTGTGGGAATTATTGAACAATATTCTTAATATCACACACAAATAAAATTTTGCTGAAAATAATTAAAAAACAATTGCAGCAGCACATCCACAGGTTACTGTCAGAAATTCAAGCCAGATTCAGAAGAGGATGTGGAACAAGGTATATCACTGGGGATGTCAGCTGGATCTTGGCTGAAAGCAGAGAATACCAGAAGGATCTTTACCTGTGTTTTATTGATTATGCAATGGTATATGACTGCGTGGATCATAACAAATTATGGATAACTGCTAAAGAGGCTGGGAGACAGCATCTTCTGACCTCCTCTAACCCCACAAGAGAAAGACAGAATCACCATCAGTAGCCCAAGGCCTATTCCTGCAAGGCCAGACTTGCCACCTCTCTCCAGCCCTTTCACCAACCCTGACACCAACCTTCTTCCTGCATCACCCACTACCTCTCTGGTGGGTTTAATAATTCGCTACAGTGGCCCCACAGAACTCACAGATTATGGGGTTTATTAGGGAAGCACCAGGCTACAATTCAAGTTCAGGAACAACGCTCAATCTCTCTCAGCCTGCCATCTCACAGCCAACAGTCTCTCTCAGTCTCTGTCCCAGCAGTGCATGTCTCTTGGTATCTCAGCAATGTGTGTCTCTTGGCATTTCTTTCTCAGTAGCATGTGTCTCTCAGGAGTATGTTTCTCTCAGCAGCACATCTTTTGCAGCCAGCAGTCAGACCTCTTCTGCCTCTAGGAGGCCTCCTTTTGAGCCTGGCACAATGGTCAAACTAACCAATCATAACATCAGAATTCTAAGCACTTGAGAGAGAGCGAACTTCCCAGAACATTGCTTTTTGCACTCTCAACAGAAATACCCCAGGTGGCTAACTTTAACAATCAGGAGCTCCTCACTTGCTAAATTTCACCTCGGAGTTTACAAAGACTTATGGCTAGAAAATCTATACCTGGTAATTTACTATACCACAATAATATTGTGAAGAATGGAAATTCCAGAACACTTAATTATGATCATGTGGAACCTGTGCATAGACCAAGAGGCAGTGGTTTGAACAGAACAAAGGCATACTACATGATTTACAATCAGGAAAGGTGTATGTCAGAGACTACAGCCTTCGGTATGGATTATACCTCAATACAAAGAAAACAAAAATCCTCACGATTTTACAGAAGCAGATTACAAGGCCTTTCTTCCAAGGCAGCCCTGGATGAGTTTGAACTGCCAACTTTTTGGTTAGTAGTTGAGCACAAACTGTTTATACCACCCAGGTACCTCTTCCAACTGTTGTTGTTGTTGTTGTTGTTGTTATGTGCCGTCGAGTCGGCCCCGACTCATAGCGACCCCTCCTTGGGTTTCCGAGGCAGTATCACTATGGAAGTAGGATTGCCCAACCTTTCTTCCGAGGAGTAGCTGGTGGGTTTGAACCACTTCCAACTGTTAGGATGTAGTATATACCAGGATTTGAATACAGGACTCTCTGATTCTGAAACCCCTGCTATTAACCTCTCTGAGCCCTGCATGCCTACAAGACACAGAGATTAATGAGCTACAGAAACACAGATAGGCTGGCCTTCCAGTGGGGCCATCAGAATAGACATGAGTATTCATGAAGGGGCATGAAAAATTCTACTACAGAAAATCTTGGCATACCAGTGTCCAGAGGGAGGCATGGTCATTTCTGTTGTTCTGGTTAAGCCTCACAGAGGATGTGGCCTTGAAGTGAGGTTCAGGGAGTAACTAGTGGCTTACCACATGGACACTTGTGCAGAGGGCATGGATACTCCAGGCAGAGTGGACCTGCTAGGATGACACAGCCTCCTGAAATAGCTAAGCTTATGTGTGAAGCTACAAGCAGGTTGGAAGGGCTGGCTGCCTAGTTGGAGAGGGGTGTGATATGCACTGAGACTGAAGAGGTCAGGAGGGACCAGTTCAAACAGACCTTGAATGCCAGACCAAGGGTTAGCCCTGACTCTTCTAATGATGGAGAACTATGAGAGAGGGTGGAGCACCCATGGACACTGTAAGCAGGGTGCGTGGTGGCTGCGGGCATGGCACTCACGTACAGGCATGTGCTGGGTGCCTAGCCTTGCTCTGCCACATTCATCTTCTTTTCAGGATTGGGTACTGGAGTTTTAATGAACTCATTACTCATTCCACTGTCAGGTGAGTCCATTTGCAGCAGGAGGGTGGGCAGAGAGCTTGGGCCTGCTGAGGCTGCACTTTCATTGGTGGCCGTGTCCCTGGCAGAAGCTCATCCAACCTGTTCCACTGCTGTGGCCCTCCCCTCCCGCCTCTTCCCAATCCCACGCTTTGCTGCCTCCTGAACTCACCAACATCCATTTCAAGGGGCTTGATTGGAATCATGTCTCCTTGGAACTTGTTGCCATCTGTCTCTCCCTATGCTGTGGTCTCGGTTGCTGCTTCTGCGTCTCTATCTCACAATTGGGTGTGAGAAGCTTCTGCTTGTATCCTGGATGGCCAGTCTGTCTGTCTGTCTCCCACCATACCGCCAGCCTGGACATCTCCTGATTTATCTCTTCCTTCATTTATTATTCCCACCTTGGGCTTTCTGTCTGTCTTTCCTTGCCTGGAACGTCTTTTCTGCTTGTCATCTGTCTGTCTCTTCTCACTTTAATCCCTTTGACTACTTACCTCTTTTTCTCTTCTTCTCTGATTGTTTCCAGGCAGTCTCTGGAAACAGACCTCTCCAAAGAGCTTCCATCAGCCTCAGGATCGGGTCTAAAGCCTTGGCCTGACAATCAAGGCCTTTATGAGCTGGTTCCTGTTGATCTCTTTGACCTCAGCTATTACCATGTCCCCTCTCTGACTGGGCAGCCAGCCCTTACAAATTGCTTGCAGCCTCACACACAAGAGAAGGTTACAAGGCTTTGCAAGTACTTAACAATTGTGTTTAGACCTAAGTAATTTGTTGAAGGGCTTTCAGGATGGAAAGGAACCTATCTGGTAGAGCAGTGTCAAGGTCATTGGAGGTGGAAGCATGTGACACCACATTGTCCATTGTACCAGGTACTTCCTTCAAGTCTTAAATTATACGGTCCTTTTACAGGCAAAAGCTCTAAAACCAACTTCATGTCCCAAGCCGGACTAAAGAGCTAAAGGGCAGGGAAATCCTCTCTCTCCTGGACCCAGAGATATTAAATAATAGAAACCATCAATGCTGGGATGTGAACCAGACTTGTTGATCCCTGAAGTCATGATTTTCTCCCTATACCACCTGGGCCCATGGACTTTTATGGATGAATGGACTCCTTAGGTTCAGCTGCTATACTTCTTAAATGTTTTCAAGGTGAGGAGGCTGAGACTCAGAAAAGGCCAGGGATTGGTGACTGGCTTATGGTGGCTCAGGGAGAGTCAGATGAGATCTCAGGCCTACTACCCCGCAGATCAGGGGTCTATTGAAACCCAAAGAAGCATGTGGTACAGAAAGCTCCCACACAGAGCCCCAAGTCACGTAATGAAGGTCGTGCTACTGTGTCCTCATGGACATCACTACTATACTTCTATAACCAAACCAAACTTGCTGCCATTGAGTCAATTCCAACTCATAGCAACCTCCTTTAGGTTTCCAAGGCAGTAAATCTTTACAGAAATAGATTGCCTGTCTTTCTTCTACAGCAACAGTAATAGATGAGGGAAAAGTCTTCCTTTGGCATTTATGTTATAGATGGCTTGCTATTTAACAGAATTTGTGCTCTCCTTCCTTAGCTTAAGGCTGACCCTGGGAAGTAGCTGCCCAATTATGAACTACATTTCCCAACATCCTTTGCCTTTAAGAAGGAACATGTGACTAGTTCTTGCTATTGACTTGTGAGTGGAAGTGATATTTAAGAACAGGCTGTGCCTTCTCCATATGTTCCATCTCCTCTTTTATAAGCCAGATAAGAGGACTCTGAGGACCCAGGGGAGAGTACAGACACAAGATAGAAGGAGCCTGGGTCAGTGAACCATGCAAGAGCCACTTGCCAACCAGGATATACCAGCACTGGATTGTTACATAGGTGAGATGGGATTTATTTGTTACAGCAGCTAGAATAACCCTAAAAAAATGCAGTGTTGGGCATAAGGTACTTATAAAGACTTACTGCTTCTGTTTGTTAAGGTGTTAACATTCTCATTTCCATTTCATTGGTGAAGAGACCCTATTCTGGAATTTTCTGAACTGTCAGTAATCAGAGAACAAGTGGATAGCAGAGGTGGGAGTAACTCATCACCAACTTTCCATGATTCTCAAGACTTGTTCTCATCTGCCTTTCTGACCTCTCTTCCTCCACTCTTCCCTTTCTCATGATTTTCCCCCACCAGTGGTCTTTTTTCTGTACATCAAACACACCAGACATGTTTCCACCCTTCATTCCTATGCTGTCGTCTTGGATTTCTCCATTCCCAGATCTTCTAACCCCATCTCCTCCTTGTTAATCAAAACTTATTTCAAACATCCTCTTATCAATGAGGTGTTCTATGACCACTCAGCCACAAGCAGTTGACACCAACTTCCATCACTCATCATTCAATCTCTATTGCATATTATTTTTTCCCTTAATAGTCCTTGCCATCATCTGAAATCTTGACCATTTATGTTCACTTGATTGTTGTCCATCTCTTCATATGTCCCTTGATTCTCATCTCCATCTGAAGAAACAGAGACTCAGAAGAGTACTATAACTTTCCTTAAGTCACAAAACCACTAAATAGTGGTACCAGGATTTGAACCCAGCTCTGACTGATTCTGCAGCCTCTGTTCATTCCATAATACCATGCTGTTCTCCTGACAAAGTAATAATCAGTGGGCTACATTTATTATTTTTTTATTGGAACATCACTTTAATCATGGATCCTAAAGAATGGTGGTAAGGGGGAAAATCATGACTTCTGGGATCAACAAGTCTGGTTCACATACCGGCATTGATGGTTTCTATTATTTAATAGCTCTGAGTGCCTTTCCTCTGGAATAAAATTAATCTATTTACCTTGAAGAGTTAATGTGAGGACTGAAGAGGATAATGTAAAAAGCAGGTAACTCAATTCCTGCACACAGTGGGGCTCAGGCACCATTAGTTTCCTTTCCAACAAAGACATCGACTTTTATCCTGAAAGTTCCACCTTCATCTCAGGCCGAGTAATTTATCAGTGGAAAGAGAAAAATGCAAATTTGGATAAAAATGTGAATGATTCTGAAAAGTGCCTGATTCATCCCTAAGTTCTCTCCAGGGCTTTGTTCAGAAACCAAGTTTAAATCTAAGTCAGTTCTCACAGACCTCATCACAGCTACTCTGCTGAAAGCAGACTTTGGGGTTTAATTTTTTTTTTTTTCATTTCCCCCCCCCCCCCACAAAGCACAAATGTCATGGACAAGGGGCAAACTCATTACAGCTAGGTTTCTATCTGCCTGGTCCAGATGCATGTGCTAAAATGTGAGGCTAGTTCCAATGGCTAGCATCCAGGACAGTGTGCTGCGTAACTAATGTACGTAAAACACACACAGGGCTTCTCTCTTTTAGCATCTGGACTAAAAAGCAAAAGTTAGCTACAGAGAAATTCTAGGGCACTCTCCAAAATCTTCATTGCTTTTCAACCTTGGAACTGGGAATCTGGTTTAAAGGAAAGAAACCCTTCACTGGGACAGGATTATTGTCATTTAATGGAAGTTAGTGTACTGGGGAGTCCCTGGTGGTACAAACTGTTAATGTGCTCAGCTGTTAATGGAAAGATTGGACTTTCAAGTCCATCCTGAGTTGCCTGAGAAGAAAGGCCTGGTGATCTACTTATGAAAAGTCAGCCACTGAAGAATCCTGTGGAGCACATTCTACTCTGATACACATGAGATTGCCGTATGGACTTGGAGTTCACTTGACAGCATCTGGTTTAATGTACTGATGGTTTATAGGACTCTGACCATCAAGGTGGCTTTTTCTGTATTAGTCAAGATCATAATAAACAACCCCAAACTTCTCCACACTCTCTCCTCTTTCACAAACCAGATAAGAGGACGTTGAGACCTCAAGGGAGGGCAAAGCCACAAGATGGAAGGAGTCTGGGTCAGTGAACCATGCAAGAACCACTTGCCAACCAGGACTACCTGCATTGGACTATTACATAAGTTAAAAGGGGTAACAAACAACTCCAAATTCTCAGAGCAACAAGAGTTGATTTTCACTCATGTTGCTGTTGTTGTTAGGTGCTGTCGAGTCATGTCCAACTCATAGTGACCCTATGCACAGCAGAACAAAACATCCCCCAATCCCACGTTAGCTCCATGGTCCTTGCTATACTTGAGCCCACCATCATGGCCACTGTGTCAATCCATCTCATTGAGGGCCTTCTCCTCTTCTGTTGACCTTCCACCTTACCAAGCATGACATCCTTCTCCAGGGAATGGTCCCTTCTGACAACATGACCAAAGTAGGTGAGACAAAGTCTGGCCATTCTTACCTCCAAGGAGCATTCTGGCTGCACTTCCTCCAGGACAGATCTGTTAGTTCTTTTGGCAGTCCATGGTACTTTCAGCATTCTTC
>NW_006921624.1:5310470-5317930 GCF_000298275.1 Orycteropus afer afer
GCCATTCCTCTTCAAATTGTCATTCCCGGCATAGTGATCATATGGTTTTCTGATTTAAAATGGCCCAAACCAGTCCATTTCAGCTCACTGATGTCTAGGCTACCAATCTTTACACACTCCATTTCATTTTTGACAACTTCCAATTTTCCTAGATTCATGCTTTGTACATTCCATGTTCTGATTATTAATGGATGTTTGCAGCTGTTTCTACTCAATTTGAGTGGTGCCACATCAGCAAATGGAGGTCTCAAAAGCTTTACCTTATTGATATCATTAAGGCTGTTTCTACTCTGATGATGCAGCTCTTTCCTTGTCCTTATGTTGAAAGCCTTCTGACCTAAGTGACTTATCGTGCTGCATTATATCGGACAGTGTTTCTAGGTTATTCATAAAGTTGCACAGTAATGTATCAGGCAGTGTTTCTTGGCTATTCATAAGGATTTCCCTGGGCAATTCTTTGAGAAGTGGATGGCCTCCTTCTTCTTCCTAGTCTGTCTCAGTCTGTAAGCTGTTGAAACCTGTGCAACATGTGTAACCCTACTGGGTTTGAGATACCACTGGCACAGCCTTAAGCCTCACAGCAACATGCTACCACAGTAGGACAAACTGTCAGACAAGTTTGTCTCCCTTAGCTGTTCAAAACCTCTCCACCCTCCACACCTTCCCTTACGTAGATCTCTGCCTCTTTCCTACCGCTTGGGAAGGGCATGGCCTGGGTCCCTGGCCTTACCTGGATCCCTGCCTCTGCTTCCTCATTCTGTCCTGGTCCCCCCCCCCATGTTTTTCCCTGCTTTCCCAGGCTTTCCTGCCATGTGGGAGGGCTTCACACTCATCCTGTATGTCTATTATAGGTTGTCAGGGGGACTAAGCTCACTCAGGGTCCTAGGCCAGTGAAAGACTCACCATTGCAAACAATGCCAGTTGCAGGGCTAGACAGAAAAGAGCTCTGAAGGATAATTAAACGCTCAGCCCAGAAGTGACACATGGCATTTCCACTCACAACTCATTGGCAAGACCTAGCCACATGGCCATCCACCACAAGGGAGTCAGAAAATGAAGTCCTACTGTGTGCCCAGAAGGGAATGAACCAAAAATACTTGTCAATAGCATTTTATTTCCTTGCCTCAAACTTCCTGGATGGGTCACCTCTACAGGTAATTAAAATCTCTTTTTTAACACTAAAGTACATTTCTTTTGCTCCATGGCCATGATCCCCAACTCAGTTTAGACTTTACCATCTCTCTCCCAATTGTTGCATCTGCTTCTAGCCTGGTCTCTTTGCCACTCTTGGTCCTTGTAATTCATCCTTGGCATCTCAGTCAGAGAAATTGTCCCAGAGTCCCAATCCTCCCAAGTCATTCCCTTCTAGATACAAAACTTAGGAACTTCCCACACCTTCTCTCCTGTCACATGGCCTAGTTTGTAGAGAGGAAGATAAAAAATATTTTGTTTGTTTATTTCTAGGGAAAGACCTTTCAGGGCTGGTGAAGCTGTGGTTGTAGAATTCTCTTATTACTGTTATCCATGAAGCTGCAGGTACACATTTCCTACAGGGTGTCTAACCATGGTGCTTAATTAGCAAAGACAATTAAACTCCAAGGAAGGAGGATCCACAGTTGCTGGGTGACTTCCTATGTCACCTGCCACTCTGCCAGTGGGAAGCATGCTGAGGTGTTTGGGCCTTGATGCTGGAGCATGCTGGTTCCCTTCACAGCCCTCCACTCACCAGCTTGCCTGGCTGTCTTGTCCCCACGGAGATCTCCCAGTCCGTCCTTGCACTCTCTACTCACTCTCCCTCCTGGGCTGTTATTATTCTCTTCCAACAGATAAATAGCCAAAGGCAACATCACCAACTCAGTCCATCCAAAAAATTAGAACCTTCTCTCCCACGAGCTTAGGCCTGTCCAATTAACGAAGCATGTTCATCGTCATTGGTTCATGGCATTCTCTCAACAGCACCATGAGGTCTACAGAACTTACTTTTGCAGATGTAGAAACCCAGGTGCAGAGAGGTGAGGTTGGTAGTCAGGAAGCAGTACATCTGGGTTCGCAATCCAGGTCTCTGAACTCTATGCCCAAGGTACTTCCTGTTCCACTCCATGGAGATTAGAGATGCAGGATTGCGCCTCCGCAGAGCGGGATGTGTGTGAGGCCAAGCTCCACCTCAGTTCCCCCAGTCTTCCTGGTTTGGCCTGAAGCTGTGGCCAGGTTCCTAATGACAGGCCAGAAGATGGACAGTACTGTTCACAGTCTATTCCCATCAGGAACAATAGGCCAATTAAGGCAATTACTGCTGGTTTATATAACAGGATGTAGGGATCACAGCTCTCAACTCTGAAAATCTCCTATAAAAGTGCTAATAATGCATTAATGTATTAATCCCCTTAATCCTGTTAAATTACCAGAGACTCGCTCCGAGGTGGGGCTGACAGTGATCTCCGCTCTTCCTGCTGCATCGGCCACTGCTGACCGCTGGCTTTGAGGCCCAGGGTGGTCCCCTCCACCCCCCTTCTCCCCTCAACACTCCTCAGGAAGCTGTGAGGGCTTCCAAGTATAGGATGGTGGTAGACGACTTTTGGCAGGGAGAAGTGTTGATTCTTTTAAAGAAAGTTGATGTGCTACGAAAAGATTTTTTTTTTTCTTGAGTCTTTTTCAGCAAAAAGACAGCCCAGCATGGTCAGCTCCTTTCTGGGCTGCCGACACCATCATTCACTGTGTGGTCTCCAACGACACAATTTAACCTTCTCAGCCTCAGTTTCCTCATTTTTCCCCCCAAAAAGACAGAACCAGTTGCTACCGAGTTGACTTCAACTCATGAGAATCCAACGCGTGTCAGAGTAGAACTGGGCTTGACAGAGTTTTCATTTGCTGATTTTTCGGAAGTAGGATCAGCAGGCCTTTCTTCTAAGGTGGGCTTGAACCTCCAGCTGTTTGGTTGGCAGCCAAGTGTATTAATTGTTTGCACCATCCAAGAGCTCCGATAATACCCCATTGCACAGATTCACAGCTGTTATGAAGATTCCATACTAAACCAAAAAACTCATTGCCATGGAGTCAATTCCATGGATTCATAGAGATACAATAGGTGCATTTAAATGCCCAGTATGTAAAAGGTACTCAGCAAATCTCAAGCCTCCTTTCAATGTGTAAAATGGGAAGAAGAACCCCTAGCATGAGGATTCAAGGAGATTACAAATATTAGTTTCCTGGATCACAGTGGGACTTAGATAAATATTAGTTCCTTAACCACTCCCTACCCTTGCTTTTTTTTTGTTTAATTAACAAGCTGCCTGAATTTCAAGAAATGTTTAGGAACTAAGACCCTGGTGCTGAAAGAGCTACTCAGATATTTTATTTGTTCTCAAACAAAGAGTATTGTTTCTTTGAGCTCCACTCTCCAGGATGGAGAGAAATTCAGGGTCTGGCCAGCCTGGAAGGGTGCCTCTCTCCTTCCTTGTGAACATATTAGAATGAGCAGGGGTGGGACTTGCATGGTTCCTGGACTCCTAGAAAAGGGGAAGAGCCTTTAGTCTCTGGTGGTCTTTGAGGTACTGGTGCACCAAATGTCACCTGAGTCAGGCCTGGCCTTGCTATCTGCTCGGCCCTGGGACTCCTGGGGTGGGCTTCCTTCAGGGCTCTGTGGCAGCCTCTCAGAGGATGGTAGGCTATGTCACAGAGACCCCCTCACTGCTACATACAAGGTCTCACTCAGTCCTTAGCAACTACCTTCACAGGGAACCTACAGCTTTTCCTGTCAGAGACCTGGTGTGTGAGGGGGAAAGGCCTCTGCCACGCTTGGGAATTGGAATTTGGGAAGGAAGAATCCCCATCTTTAGCCCTGTCCCTGTTTAGTTCTGGGGAGCACCTCTATATTTCTCAGTGACTTCTGCTTCCTCTGTCCTCAGCAAGGGATGAGGTTATGTTAATTGGGAAGAGGTGAGGGTATCATCTTCCAGGTGGCTGGAGATTTTGGTTTTGCACTCTGAAATACATTAGAAATCCTCTTTGGCAAGGGTATTTAGACTCAGAATGCTAAGTTTTGCCTACCTATTGGGCAGGGGCAAGGAGACAGACCTCTCATTCTTTCTGGCATCCCGGAGCGGGGTGAGGGTTTTGAAAAGCACTCCCCACTTCTTTGACACTCCTCCCTTCAATAGGTGGAGCCTAATTCCCCACCCCTTGAGTGTGGGCTGGACTTAAGACTTCTAAGCCAATAGAACATGGCAGAAGCTGTGTGATGGTATAGGTCATAAAAGGTGTCGACTTTCTCATTTCTTTCTCCCTGGGTCACCTACTCTGAGGGAAGCCAGTTGTCATATTGTGAGGACATTCATATTGCCCTATGAAGAGGTCCACGTGACAAGGAATTGAGGCTTCCTGCTAACAGCAGTGAAAACTGAGGTCTCCTACCAGCAGCCATGTGAACAAGCCATCATGAAGGCAGGTCCTTGTAGTCCTAGTCAAGCCTTTAGGTGACTACAGCCCCTGACAACATCTTGACTTCAACCTCAGGGAAGACCTCAAGCCAGAAACACCCACCTAGCCACTGCCAAACTCCTGACCCTCAGAAACTGTGTGAGGTAGGAAAATGTTCATTGTTGTTTTAAGCCACTAAGTTTTTGGGGTAACTTGCTACATGGCAATGGATGAGTAATGTAATTAAAAGTGAAAACAAAACACAAATGAGTAAGTTATTATGTAACCTTGCAGTGTGTGTGAAAACCTGTTCTCTTGTTAAGTACCTATTTATTAAAGTCACATAGCCGGGCATGAGTGGGTGGAGGAAGAAAATCACAGACCCAGTGTCGAAAAGGAACAGTCTAATGGGAACAGGCAATTATGAAGTAGGACAGCAGTAATGGATGGGAGTACCCAGGGGATTGTGGTACCCAAGAGAAAGGGCCTATGACCTAGCCTCAAGGACAGGGAAGCTTTCCTAGAGATAATGACCACCATTAGAGACCTCATGGATGAAGAGGGAGCTTGGGGAAGAGGAAATCAGGCAGAGTGAAGTGCTTATGTGGGAGGTGAGTGATAATATAGTGCCTTCCAAAAGTGTCAATTAGTTTGTTGTGGTCAAAACTTAGGGATGTATGTGTGTATGTATGGAGGGGACAAGAGTGGGCATGGAGGACTGGGACAAGAGATATACAAAGCCCAAGGAAGAAGAAAGAAACCAGTTCAAATCTTAGTTTAGCCCACGACCTATATGTGTGCTTCGGGACAGATCACCTTGCTTCTCTGAGCTTTGTCCTCCCTGTTTTTAAAATAGGTAATTCATTTAGCAAAGATCCTACTACATGCCAGGCTATGGGCTGAGTCTGGGGATACAACAGTTACCTCCACAGCAGACCTTGCCCTCCAGGAGCCTTGGGCCAAGTGAAGACAAACATAGGTAGTGTCCTTGCTCTGTGCCAGGGCACGGCACTTTGTCACACTGTCCTGGGGCTGTGTCTTTTCCTGCTTCTTATTGCTAGGGTCTAGCGCAGGCTTACTGAGGACATTGTAAATATGCCTGACCATTACAAAATGGCTACGAGCATTGGTTTAAGTTCAGAAGGGCCAGTATTGTTGATCCTGGGCTCTGGTGCTAGATTGCTATTGTGTGTCATTGAATTGAACTGCCCTGTAGTGTTTTCTAGGCTGTAATCTTTATGGGAGCAGATCACTAGGTCTTTCTCCCTTGGAGCCACTGGATAGGTTCAAACTGCCAAGGTTGGAGCCACTGAGTGGGTTCCAACTGCCAACTTTTGATTGGCAGCTGAGAACTTAATTGCTACACCACCAGGTGGCAAACTAAAAACCAAAACCCGTTGAGTCAATTCAGATTCATAGGATCCTATGAATCCCGAAGTCAGCAGAGCATGGCAGGCTGCTGAACAATGACATGGCTACATGCAGGGTTCAAGCATGCCATAAGCTGGAGACCATTCCCAAAGCTGTTTCTTATATCCAGGAAGCAGACCACATACCCAAAGGCAGCTACTGAGCTGCTCACAGTAGATTCCATAATGGAGTTGATTACCACTCTCATCATGCAGAATACTACATCCAGCTGCCCAGCCAGAGTAAAACTGCCTAGTAGAGTTTCCAAGGCTTTAAATCTTTATGGAAGCAGACTGATACATTTTCTTGTACTGAGTGGCTGGTGAGTTAGAATCACTGACCTTTTACTTGGCAGCTGAGCACTTACCTACTGCACCCCCAGACTGTTGGTAGGTGTTAACAGATGTTGTTGGTGTTAAGTGTTGGTGCTAGTTCAGTTCCCACTCGTAACAACCCTACATAGATCCGAATGAAACATTATCTCCTCCTGTCCCACCCTCACAATCATTATGTTTGAGCCTATTGTTGCCACTGACTGTGTCATTCCATCTCATTGAGGGTTGTTCTGGTTACCTAGTGCCACTCTGACAAGAATATACCACCAATGGAATGGTGTTAACAAACAGGAGTTTATTCTTACAATTTGGAGGGTTTAAGTCCGAGTTAAAAGTGCCGGGTCTAGGGACTGTATGAAAGCCCTTTGACCTTGGGCTTCAGCTTTGTCTCTTGCTCCTGGCCCATTGAAGCTAGACGCATCTCTTCACTCAGGCAGCTACTGGCTGCTGAGGCTAACAAGCCTCAGGTTGAGAAATAAAATGGCACAGTCCTGATGTTACCAAACCACACGGCAGGCCATTAATTCAAGTCCATTGAAAGTCCCAAGGTCTGCGGAGCATGGCAGGCTGCTGAACAATGACATGGCTACATGCAGGGTCCAAGCATGCCATAAGCTAGAGACCATTCCCAAAGCTGTTTCTTATATATGGGAAGCAGACCACATACCCAAAGGCAGCTACTCAGCTGCTCACAGTAGATTCCACCATGGAGTTGACTACCAGTCTTATCATGGGGAATACTACATCTAACTGCCCAGCCACTCAACCAGGCCCAGCCAAGGTGACACACGGACTTAACCACCACAAGGGTAATTGTCTTTTTCACTGATCCTCTGCTTTACCAAGCCTGACATTCTTCTCCAGGGACTGGTCTCTCATGATAACATGTCCAAAATACAAAAGACAAAGTCTCACCATCCTTGCTTTTAAGGAGCATTCAGTCTATACTTTTTTCAAGATGTACTTGTTCACTCTTCTGGCAGTCAGTGGTGTATTCAATATTCTTCACTATCACTGTAATTCAAATACATTGGTTCTTCAGTCTTCCTTATTCATTGTCCAGCTTTCATGTGCATATGAGACAGTTGAAAATATCATGGCTTTGATCAGGTACACCTTAGTCCTCAAAGTGACATCTTTATTTTTAACACTTTAAAGACGTTTTTTGTAGTAGTCCAATGCACTATGTCATTTGGTTTGACTGCTTCTTCCCCGGGCATTGATTGTGGATCCAAGTTAAATGAAATCCAAGACAATTTCAATACTTTCTCTATGTATCATGATGTTACTTACTGGCCC
>NW_006921624.1:5318141-5324624 GCF_000298275.1 Orycteropus afer afer
AAACTCATTGCCATCGAGTCATGATTCCCATTGGGTTCTAACGTGGCCAACTCTTATGGAAGTAGATTGCCCTGTCTTCTATGATGTTTCTTCCCTGCAATGGCTGGTGGGTTTGAGCTGCTGACCTTCTTGTTAGCATTCAAATGCCTTAAGCACTGCACCACCAGAGCTCCTGACTGAAGGCTACCGTCTTTGATAATCATTAGTAAGTGCTTCAAATCCTCTTCATTTTTACCAAGCACGGTCTGGCATCTGCATATCACAGGTTGTTAATGACTCTTCCTCAATCCTGATGCTACATTTTTCTCCATATATCCAGCTGCTTGGGTTATTTGCTCAGCATACAGATTGAACAAGTATGGTGAAAGGATACAACCCCAATAAACACCTTTCTTTCTGTTTTTAAATACATTTTATTGAAATTTGTGTACAGTGAAATGCACAAAACTAAAGTGACATGGATCAATGCATTTTTTTTTTTCAGTGTTCCCTCCCTCCCCTCCCACCCCTGGTAACCAAAAAAGTTTCCTTCCATGTATAAACCTTTCCTTGATTTTTACAATAATGAACTAATACTATGTTGGTCCTTCTGTGATTGACTTATTTCACTCAGCATAATGTCCTCCAAGTTCATCTTTGTTATGTGGTGTGTTGCAGATTTTACATTATCCTTTAGGATGAACACCTTTCTTGATTTTAAGTCTTGCTCTGTTTAAACAACTTCCTCTTGGTCTAGCAAAAGGACATGATCACAATGAAATGTTCTGGAATTCCAATTCTTTGAAATATTATTCATAATTTGCTTTGATCCACACAGTTGAATGCCTTTACACAGTCAATAAAATACAAGTAAATATCTTTCTGGTATCAGACAAGAGCCATCTGACATCAGCAATGATATCCTTCATTCCATTCCTTCTTCTGAATCTGGCTTGAATTTCTGGCAGTTACTTGCGGAGGTACTGCTGCAACCGTTACTGAATTATCTTCAGCAAAACTGTACTTGCATGTGGTATTGCTGATATTATTTGATAATTGCCACACTCTGCATTACCTTACTTTGGAATGGGCACAAACATGGATTTCTTCCAGTCCAGTGGTTGGCCAAGTAGCTGTCTTCCAAATTTCTTGGCTAGATGAATAAGTGCTTCCAACATTGCATCTGTTTGTTGAAACATTTCAATTGGTCTTCCATCATTTCCTGGAACCTTGGTTTTTAGCCAGTGCCTTCAGTGCAGCTTGGACTTCTTCCTTCAGTATCATTGGTTCTTGATCATATGCTGCCTCCTGAAATGGTTTACCACTGCCCAATGCTTTTTGGTACAGTGACTCTCTCTATTCCTGTCAGAACACCTGAGTTTGAATCTCACCTTCAGCACTTGGCAGTTGTGTGACCTCCAGCCAGGTGCTTCTTCATTTCTCTGAGGTTCAGTTTCTTATACAAATAAAACATCCATGTCAAATGGTTTACTGTGAGGATTAAATGGGATAATACGGGTTCTTGGATACTGCCAGATGCTTGGTAATTGCTCAATAGTTGGAAACAACCTCTATGAATGTTGGTTAGCAGGATAACTAGATGTAAGATTGCATGTGGTTACACGCTGGGCTTCTGGAGCCTGATTCAAGTCCCAGTTCTGTTACTTAACATCTGTATACTTGGGTAAGCATTTAATCATTCTGGGGCTCAATTTCCTTATCTATAACATGGGTCTAATAGAACTGTTAATGAGTTAATTCATGTGAAGTGCTTAGAAGAGTGTAGCAAGTGCAACATGAGTATAGGCTATTTATTTTTTAAATTTTCATCACACTACCCTATTCTTCACAATTTGCAATTGGGGGGCAGGGACCAACAAGAAATACTAGTGATGTTCTTCAGGCAGAAGAATGGAGAGCCGTTTTTATCAGCCCTTGGAGGAAAAGGCTGGCACACAAAAAAGGAGCCCCTGGAGTGATCACCTATGGAGGGATCCAAGCTCTGTCCCACCCACATCCTCTCCAGAGCCGCCCTTCCTGTTGTCCAGGGAACTCAAAATGCACTGTGGCACAGAGCCAAACCCACATCTTCCTCACTGCAGTCACCTCCCAGCCGCCCCTCCGCGCAGCAACGGGCCCAGGACTGTGTGTGCTGGGTCAGCGGGACACAGGGGTGAAGGTGGGCGGCGCCCATTCCCTCTCCTGCCCCTTGGCATCTGTGAGCTGGAGGACGCAGATAGACCCCTGGCTTAATTGGCAAATGGATTATCGAGGGGGCAATTTCATTGATGCACACCATGGAAGGGTCGGAAGGCCTTAATGACCAACTTGACTGGCGAAATGTGTTTACCGAAAAATCATGTTATTGATCCCACAGATATTTTTTCCCTTACCATCAGCCTATTAATGCCATTTATATGTAACAGGACAAATAGATCACAGTGTAAAGTCTTTTGAAAATCCCCCGTGAATGCTGTAATAATGCTTTAATGTATTAATCCCCTTAATCCTGTCAAACTTCCAAAAGAATTTCAAGACGTGCTGACAGAAGATCTCACTCCTAGGGCTGGCAGCCACGCAGTATGTGGCGGCTGCTGCTTTTAACCTGTTGTGAATGGGCCCTGGGAGGGGGCCGGGGCGGAGATATGGCCACGTTAGTGATGGGTGCATTGAAGAGGGTGGGAATGAATAGATGGAAGGGAGGTTTGCTTTGGCTCAGGGAAAGGAAAGAGCCTATAGAAAGGCAGCCTTGAGTGGGTTAAAGCACATAACTGGATATGGAAGACATGGAGGCTCTGAGGTCTGTCTGGCTTCTCTCTCTCTCTCTCTGTCTCCCTGTTTTGCTGGTCACTAAGCTAAGACCTTTGCCTTTGTCATTTCATTTAATCTCTATAGCAGCCCCGTGAAGTAGGTATTTAGTGCCACACTACAGATAGGAGCTCTTGTAGCATAGTGCCTAAGGCCCTTGACTGCTAACCAGAAGCCTGGTGGTTCAAACCCACCAGCCATCCTCGGAAGGAAGGTTGGACAATCTACTTCCTTGGCAACCCAAGGAGGGGGTCACTATGAGTCGGGTCCGACTCGACTGCACATAACAACAACAACAACACAGATGGGGTAACAGAGGCTAAGAGATGTGAAGATTGCTGGGAGGTGGTAGAGGTGAAGTTCTAAGCTTGGTATGACCTGGAAGCCCAAGCTACCTTCTTTCTAAAAGACCAGGGTTGGCAGACTTTTTCTGTAAAGAGGTAGATAGTAAATATTTTAGGCTTTGTAATCCCTATGGCCTCTGTTCCAGGTTCTCTGCCTTTGCTGGAGAAAGCAGCCCCAGATTATACATGAACAAATGGACAAGGCTGTGTTTCAATAAAACTTTATTTGCAAAAACAGGCTGTGTTGAATTTGGCCTGTAGGCCATAGTTTATCCACCCCTGTAATTGGCAATAATGAAGGATAATGCGAATCCAGTAATGATTTTGCTTGATGAGAAGTCCAAGAGTTAAGGAGATGGATATGAGCTAGAGCCCACTTCTTAGGTGACATCTGTTTCCCTTGGGCAGGACACCATGGTCACTGCAGAAGCCTTTGTCCTATGATGACAGAGAGAAGACCAACTGAACCGCAAATGGATGCCTGGGCTGAAGTTCTTCTTTTTCTTGGGCTCTGGGCTAAGGTGGATGGGGCCTAGTTTGGGGCCTGGTGTGGAGACTGGAGGCACTGGGGTGGAAACTGCCTTGATGTATGGCCCTGGCAAAATCCCTTTCTCTAGGCCTCAGCTTCCTAATTAATGAAGAGAGAGAGTTGGTCTTGCTGGTTTTTATGGTACCTCTAAGTCCGAGATGTTAGGTCCGAGTTACGCCCTCCCTTTGTCCAACGCAATGCAGGCAAGTAGCTGCTAGACCTGGTACACCAGCAGGACTCTGAAGGCTGGACCTGCTTTTCTTTCTCTGGAATATTTATAAACCACGAGTTACTGATGAGTCTGTTCCAACTCATAACGACCCCATGGGTGTCAGAGTAGAACTGCACTTCATAGCATTTTCAATGGGAGAGTTTTCAGGGGTAGATCACCGGGCCTTTTTACTCAGGTGCCTCTGGGTCGGCTCAGACTGACATTTCATCTAGCAGCCGGGTATGTTTGCACCACCCAGGGACTCTGGAATGCATTATGAAACACCTGAAATAAGAACCACTACCTACCAGGGAACACTCACCATTTCAGGGGATGGTGACCCTAGGGTACCTGGCTGGGCATCAGGACCTATCCTCCATGTCTTCCCTCTCACACATATCCAGGCACCAGCCTATAATGTGTCTCTTAGTTTCTCTACAGTCAGAACCCAGGATTGTGGATTCTCATGTCCATACCCACAGCTGACACTCCTGGTCCAGGCCCCATCACCACCCACCTGGAAGCTCCACACCTACTCTCTCAAATGTATAAGCCCTGTCCTGCCACTCCCCCTCCTGATGGCCTTTAGGGTACAGTCTTGATTTCTGGGGTGGTCTTCTAGGCCTCCCTTCTCAGGCGATTCCTCATCCTTTCCCTCAAGTGTACCAGAGCTTCCAGGATTCCTCAATGTCTGTGGAGTGGGATCTGTTCCTCTCTGCAGGCACCATTCCTCTCCCTCTTTCCTGGTAAACTCCTGCTCTTCCCTACATGTCTTTTCTCCAAGAAATCTTCCCTGGGGAAGGTTTCCTGACTTCCAGGCATTGTCTGGTCTGGAAGGTCAACAGGCAGCAAGGTAGACATGTCTCCCTGGGGCTCATAGTCTTTCAATCACAGCAGGCTCTGGCCTCTGATCCAGCCTCAGGCTCTGTCCCAGGCTCCTCCTTCCACCCCTGGCTCGTTGTGGTGCTGGCTGCTGCCTTGGCCCCTCCTGGGTTCCACTTAGCGGGAGGGCGTGTACACACACACACACACACACACACATGCATGCACATGTGCACACACACGTATACACGCATACACATGTGCACGTGTACACACATATGCACACATGCACACACACATTTATTTCCTTTAATCTTTGTGCCTAGATCAATTTCTCCATTCTCCTAATCATTTTTTCTTGTTCACTTTTGAACTCCCTCCAATTTGTCAGCTTTGGCCTCATAATGAGGTGCCTCTGAATGAAAAGCAATATTCTGCATGTGGCTTTGCCGGGGTCGTATAGATTTTTTTGCTAACTATCTCCTCAGACCCCGGGTGACATGTTTCTTAATGCAGCAACTTTATTAGTTCTTGGGCTCTTAGAAATATGCTATTCAGAGTCACGAAATTGCAGCACGTAATAACCAAAGAGACATTAGAAGTCTTTCTGGTTGACACCTACCTGTCCATGCTCACCTCCTACCACTTCTCCTTTGCACTTTTCCCTCCAGTGACAGGGAGCTTCTTAATCCCTTAGGCCTTTATTTGTGCTCTTTCCAGAAAGGACTTCTCTCATTTTTCTTTCCTACCATACACATGGATCATGCTTATGCCATCTTTAGGACTAAGCTGCAGTGTTGTCACCTCCTCTGCAAACCTGCCCTGATTGCTCAGGCAGAATTCAGGTGCTTGTTCCCTGTGCTTTTCTTGTACATTGTCTACAACTCCAGTGTCAGAGTAAACAGCTGATCTGCCTGCCTCTCTTGGGAGGCTGTCAATGCCTCTAGGACAGGGCCCGTGTCCAGTTTTCTTCATGATTATCTACTTTTCAAAAACGTGGAATGGTAGAACAATTGTCAGTTTGTGTATCAGGAGTTTCCCCATTGAATGTGGTCATTCATTTATTCAGTCACACAGGCATGCATTCATTTGTTCTGTTCCTAAATAAACATTTACTGAGTGCATGCTACATGCCAGGCACTATGCTAGGTGCTGGGGACCCATTGGTCAGCAAAACAGACATTGTGCCCTGAAGCTTAAGTGTAGTGAGAAGACAGATATTCATCAAATGTACAAATATGTAATTGCAAATTATGAACTGGGATGTATGAGAGTTTATAAAAAGAGGGCTCTGATCTGGTCTAGGGAGGTTAGTAATGGCTTCCTTCATGAAGTCTACTTGGAGTAGAACTCTGAAAGGTGAGTACGTGTTAAATGGGTGAAGTGGGAAGAGTATTTAAGTAACTGGAAACAGCATGTGCAAAGCCCATTCAAGGAAGAAGAGCTAAGCATATTCAAAGAGCTGAGAGAATTCCAGTATGCCTGGAGCACAAACTGGTGAGTTCCAAGACCAGGGAGGTTGTGGTGAGGAGTCCTGCAGGGCAACAAAGAGGCTGGTCTTTCTTCTAAGCACAGCAGATAGCCATGCAAGATATTGAGCAGGAAAGTGAGAAAGATGACCACATGGACATTATGAAAAGAACACTCTGACTACAGCATGGACAACTGATGGGTGGCATGGATCCTGGGAAGTCGGTGAGGGATGATGGTAGCTTAGACTTGGATAGTGGTGGTGATGATGTTTAGATATGGATAGATTCAAGGATGCATCCAAAATCAAGTTTTGTGAT
>NW_006921624.1:5324904-5326042 GCF_000298275.1 Orycteropus afer afer
GGAAAAACAGTTGAAAGAGTGCCTGACACATAGTCAGTACCCAGTCATTATTATTGTTAAGGTAGTGTCCTTCAGTGAAGTAAGAAATACTGAAGTAGACCAGAATGTTTTTGATGAAGATTATGCGCTGGACTTTGAACACATTGAGTATGTGGGGCCACTTTGTCATCTCAGTGGCAATCTGAAGTAGGCAGCTGGAGATGTGGGTCTGTTCCCGGGAGGGGAAGGCTAGAGTAGAGATTTAAAATTAGGAGTCATAATTTTCTCCCCTTGGATTATGAGAAACAACTGTACTAACCATTTTTAGTTCAGACCAAAGCATATTTTTGGCTTAGAATGTTTGTTCACTGTAATAAATTTGTCCTGGTCAGCAAGCTACGGCCAGATCACTGTCTGGATTTCCATTAATAATCAAATTCTCTTTTCCTAAGAAAGAGGAATGAACTATTGGCAGATGGTCCTCAACTTCTGATGTAAGAGCCTTGGAGCCATGTCCAGTGGAATCTTGTCTTCTTCTAATGGGCAGAGCCATGGGAATGGTGGGGGTGACAAGCACCATAAGGGGTTGAGCCTCAGAGTAGGGCTTCCATGGTGCATAGATTTCTTACTGAGTACAAACTTGACTCAACCATGTATCTTCCATACAAGAACAAGCTAAACAATCCAACGTGGAGCCCAGCAGAGTCAACTGATGGTACAAGAGAGGAAAGCTGACTAGCATTGTACCTAGTTACATCAGTCTTGTAGAATGTGTGTCACTTAATGAGTACATACTGTCTTAAGGATAGGAAGATGGGTACATTATTTTCTTTCTTGTCATTTCTCTTCCTTAGTCTTTTATTCTTGTTCACAGTAATTCTTTTCTTTTCTCAAACAAATAATTCTACTTTTTTCATTGTGTTATATTGTATGTTTGTTACAGCAGCACCAGAGAACTAAAATGGTTTATCCATTCCTCTGTTTTGAGCACTTAGGTTGCTTCCATCATTTTGCTATCATGAATAATGCTGCGATGAACATGAGTGTGCATATATCTGTTGGTGTAACAGTTCTCATTTTTCTAGGGTATATGCCTAGTAGTGGGGTTGCTGGATCATATGGTATTTCTAGTTCACATTTTTAAAGGACGTGCCATACT
>NW_006921624.1:5326990-5327908 GCF_000298275.1 Orycteropus afer afer
TATAATATATATATATAAAACCAAAACCAAACTCACTTGGGGTTGAGTTGGCTCCAACTTATAGCAACCCCTTCTCAGGTTTCTGAGGCAGTATCACTACAGAAGTAGATTGCCTAATCTTCTCTCCAAGGAGTGGCTGGTGGGTTTGAATCACCAGCCTTCTGGTTAGCAGTCAAATGCTTTAGGCACTACGTCACCAGAATTCCAGTATATCTATGTATCTGTCTGTATCTATATATCTCCAATAAAAATATCTGTTCTTCTAAATGCTATTCAGAGATGGCAAATACATTACCTGTATGCTGTCCCTCCCTGTCCCACTGTTTATGGCAGATATCACCAATTCTTTACGATACTCTTCTCTTTTAGCATGAATGTGGACTCTAAATTTTTCTTAGCATAGAATTTCAGAAATCCATGGCCAATCGATCCACATAGTGTGCTTATCATTATTTATTGCTACAATAACAAAGCTGTGTAACAGGCCACTGTGAAATCTCAGTGGCATACATGACTTTATTGCTTATGTGCTGGGGATAGTTGGAGGTTGGATGATCTTGGTTGGGTGTGACTGAAGGTGTCTGGACCCTCATGCTCAGTGAATTGGTAGGAGGTTCTGCTCTAGCTGGGCTCTGGAGGCCCAAAACTGAATGGAAAAATGCAAGGCTTCTCGAGACCTAGGCTCAGAATTAGCACACAGTTGCACCAGACTCATTCCAGGAGATTTGTATGACGGGGCTCAGATTCAAGGGATGAAAAATAGACTAACCTCTTTAGTGAGAGTCATTACAAAGTCACATGTCAAAGTGTGAGGCTATAGGGAGGAATAAAAATTTTGGGCTCTTAAGGCAATCTATCTCTTGTATGAGATTTTATTTGCTATGTGGTATGTTAACTAAGGAGCCCTGGTGGTACAAT
>NW_006921624.1:5334498-5353820 GCF_000298275.1 Orycteropus afer afer
TAAAAAATCTTGTTACATGTGATAAATCAATTTATACTGAGAGGCATTTTTGATCAGTTGGGCAGAAGGGGAAGAGATTGGGATTGCTAAACTCTTTCTCATACTTGGGGATATTCTTAGTGGGAGGGTTGAATGAGGACACTTCTCCCCCTCTGGCACCAGAAATTTTCCTTCTTGGTCTCACTTCCAGAGAGAACAAAAAGCAGAGAAATGGGCTGTGAATCCCATTTATATTCATTAACACCCTAAAGATGAAAAATACCTTTCCATTATCCCTGGGATAATTCAAGCCCATTGCATAGGAAAATGTTATATATCTTTGTCACTACAATCGCAGGAATGACATATGGTGCAAAGCAAACCAAGAACTTTCCAGTCCTACTGATGATGCATGTTTCAGGACCAATGTTAAAGATACTTAAAGTAGAACCTTCCCAAGTGGACTCCAGGCAAGATACCAGGTTCTTGAGATTCCTTGAGAGGATCAGAGACGTTCAAACAGGGAAGAAAGGAGCTGGCTTATGGAAGCCATGGGTTAATGATCAAACATACCTAACACTTATTGAATTCTTACTCTTTGTTAAGAATTGTGTTAACCTAATCCCTCTTGCTTCCACTTCCCTTTTGCTGCCTTATTTATCCATTAAAAATGTTTGTAAATTGTGGTGCAATGTATACGTGATATATTGCACTTCTTAGATCAATATCAAGGGTGAATATTCACTTTGGTGAATGTTTACATATGTGTGTTCTGTATAACCAACACCCAGATCAAGACATAGAATATTCCCAATACCCAGAAAAATTCTCTCAGCACCTTGCCAGTTAGTATGTCCCTTTAGATAATTACTCTCCTGATGTTAATCACCATCGCTTAGTTTTGCCTGTTTTTGTATTTTATATAAATGGAATATTCCAGCATGTACTCTCCTGTGTCTGCCTTATTTTGCTCACACAATGTCTATGAGCTTCGTTTACGTTGTGTGTACCAGTAGTTTTTGTTTTGTTGCTGTGCACTAGTCCACTGTATGAATACACACAATTCACTTATCCATTGTTCTGCTGATGACTATTTGTGTTGCTTCTATTTGGAGCTATTTTGAATAACTTATAGCTTTGTTTTTCTCCATGGTATTTATCATTACTCAACATCCTAAATATCGTACTTGTTTGTATTGCTGTCCGCTCACAAGAATATGAGCCCCACAAAGGCAGAGAATATTGTTATCTTGTATTTCTTTGTGTATCTCCAGCAGGACGAGCACTCAATACATATTTATTGAATGAATGAATGGACGATTGAATAAGTGGGCTTGTTAACTATCATCTAAGGGGACAGATTTGTCTTGGCTTACCCGGGACTTTCCCATGTAGAACACTCAAAAGTTCTACATCCTGGGAAAACTGTTAAAGCTAGAAATAACAAACTCACTGCTGTTGAGTCTGTTCCACTCATAGAGATCCCTTCTTGGGCTTCTGAGGTGGTATCTCTACAGAAGTAGATTGCCCAGTCTTCTTTCTGAGGAGTGGCTGGTGGGTTTGAACTATCAGTCTTCTGGTTAGCAGAGAAAAAAATGCCTTAGGCACTACGCTACCATAGTTCCTAAGCAAATCTATGAACCTGTATCATTATGGTTCCTATTTCAGAGACGAGGACACTGTGGTTCAGCAATCTTTAATGACTTGTCCAAAATCATCTTGTCATGAAAGGATACAGCTAAGCCATAAGACCAGGTCTTTCTGATGCCAAAGACAGAAAATCCTTGCCTACCAAGCTCTAAAGATACTTGGGTTCAAACCGCTGAGCTTTGCATTAACAGCCAAGTGCTTAACCACTGTTCCACCAGGGCTCCTTTGCCATCCATACTAGGCTCCTTAATAACTGCTTTCATTATTATTACTCAAACAAGTCTTTTATGGCATACATCTGTTTCTTGGTAAACTAAAGGATTACTTGGGGTCCAGCTGGGTGCTGAGTAACCAGAAGGGAAGGGGAGTTGGTAATAGAGATAAATAGTCCACCTCAGTCAGTCACAGTGTAACACTGAAAGAGAGGCAAATTTTACCCACATGGGTATATTAGAACTGTATGTTTCAAGTTTCATATTGTGATCTTTTGGTGGTCATCCAGTTAATATGGGAGGTGTCCAACCAGAAAAGATTTGAATAAGAATTCTAAGATATAGTAGCATAGTGGATAGGAATGGCTGAGTTTAAATTCTAGAACTGACATTTTCTGTCTATGCCTCCATTGGTGAACCTGAGTCTCATTTTCTTCATCTATAAAATGAGGATTAAAATAGTAGCTACTTCATCACACTGTTGTCCAGATGATTCTGACTCATAGTGATCCCCATAGGATTTCCAAGGCTGTAAATCTTCATAGAATCAGACTGCTTCATTTCCTCCTTTGGAGTGACTGGTAGCTTTGAACCAATGACCTTTAGGTTAACAATCATATGCTTTAACCACTATACCACCAGAGCTCCTGAGCTACTTCACAGGGATGAGTTAATACTTGTCAAGTGGTTGTAGTAAAGCCTAGAACATAGGAAGTGTTATGTATGTTTTCAATTATTAACACACACACTAAGGGTATTATTTTGTGATACGTTGTGTTTTTATTTCTTATTTATGTTTGTGTGTGCATGTAAAGAACCACGATGTGATTCTACTTCTGAAAATTGGCCAATGAAAATATCCTAACAGAGTATTTTCTGATACAGTGCTAGAAGATGAGCCACCTAGATTAGAAAGCACTCAAAATACACAGTGGCCACAACCAGAGACTTGAACATCTTAATGGCTGTGAAGATGGCACAGTACTGGGCAGTGTTTCGTTCTACGGTGCATGAGGTAGCCACGCGTCAGAGTCAACTCAACGGCACCTAACAACATAGTGCAGGGGAAGACATGGAAGCTCACAGTGGGGCAGTCATGTGCCAAGTTCACACTCCTCAGGAGTGGGTGAATCTGGATTTGAACCCTGATGGTCTGTGTCTCTGTTCTCTAGTGCTGCTATAACAGGAATACCACAAGCAGATGGCTTTAACAAACAGGAATGCATTCTCTTACAGTTTAGGAGGCTAGAAGCCTGTGTTCAGAGTGCTGGCTCTAGGGGAGAAGGCTCCTCAACATTAGGCTTCAGCTCTGCCTCTTGTTCCAGGCCCACTGGAGCTGGAGGTGTTTTCTACCTTATGCAGGTACTGGCTGCTGAGGCTGATGAACCCAAGATCAGCAGGTAAAATGGCACAGTCCTAAGAACAGCAGGCAACATGGCAGGCCACTGGTTCAAGTCCAAAGACAATCCCATGATTGGCTGGCAACCTGGTCCAAAATGTGCCAAAAAGCTGAAGGTCTTGAAAGCTTCTCTGTACATACTGGAATCAGGCTGTACCCGGAAGGTAATTCCCCTTCAACTACTTAGGTGCTCAAAGCAGATTCCACCATGGAGGTGATTGTAATCTCATCTTGGGGAATAACTACATCTAGCTGCCAAGACACTCAAGACCAGAGCCCAGCCAAGTTGACACACAACCCCAACTACCACAGTCTACTTGGAGAGCCAGTGTGCTTTGCAGACCCTTGCCCTGCTTCTCGGAAGTGAAAGCCCCCTTTGTTTCAGTGGGGTCATCATCAGAGCTGAGTCAGCCTGCTCTGCACCTCAAAGTGGAGAGATGCTCTGTCTCCTGGCCTGCCTGGGCCAGTGAGACAGGCTGCAGACTGGCTTTTCATCTCAGATTTGTATGTTGATGTGCATATGTCTTTCCTCCTGAGCCTTTGGTTGTTGTCTTTCCTTTTTCCTTTCAGTAATAAAATCTAATCTAATTTCCAGTATATTTAACTGAAATTTTATTTCCAGTGTTGAGTCCTGCAAAGCTGCCCTTGGCTCTGGGGACCTCAGAGAGAGAGTCAGGCTGGCGTGGGGGGATGAATTGATCCCAGGCCAGGGATTTGCCTTAATATCCATGCTGATTGCAGCACACAAATAATAAAGACACGTCTCGAGCTGCCTGGAGATTGATACCCTTTAAAAGGAGAAGAGCTGCAGACCAGGCAGTTACCAGGATCCCTTCTGAGAGCAAAATGCTCCATAGCTAGTCTGGAAAGAACAGTGGCTGCAGACTCAAGAGAATACAGGCAACATGCTGCCCTCATTCTGGATGGGAGCATCTTTAGTGTTCTCCATTCCAGAGTTGCTCTGTTTTCAAAGAATAGGCTATTAGGAGAGGAGGCATCCAGGGATTGCAAAAAATATGCTTTCCTGCACTCAGCAGAAACGAGACTATGTTGTCCTCATAGCTCACAGATGACCACTTGTACAATGCCCATGGGCCATGCTGGGGCTCTGTGCAATTATCTCTAACCTTCACCTACACAAACTTTCAGTAAAAAGTTACATAGCCTCATTTAATAACAAATGACATGGAGGCTCAGAAAGGTTGATTAACTTGCCTAAGATCACACAGCTACACCTGTGGCTGACTCTAGAGCCTCCAAGTGTGGTCTGTGGACCAACAGCATTAGCAATCACCCATCTAGCTTGGTGACTATGTAAATGATGCAATTAAATAGGAGAAGGACTGACTTGAATGTAAGGTGATGAGTAAATTTGGCCAAAGGTAAGACAGAGATGCCTGGGGGATATTCAGGTGGAGGTGTCCAGCAGTTGGAAATAGACTTAAGCTCAAGGGAGAGATCTGGGCTAGAGCCTGAGATTGAGGCATCACTGGCATATGGGTGGCTATTGCCTCATGAGGTTGGCTGAGATCACCTATGGAGGGTGAGGGTTGGTAAGCAAGTAAAGCTAAGAAGAATCTTGAGATCCACTGATATGTAAGTGGAGAGGCAGAGCCAGAGTGGCCACAGCACAAAACCAGAAGAGGACGGGTTGTCAGAAAAACAAAACAAAAAAAGCAGCTTTCAGGTGCAGGAGGAATAAGCTTTGTAGGAGCCAGGTGAAGAAGGGAAGGGAAGGAGATTAAGTCAGGGAGTAGAGTTTAGTCACATCTAAGTAGGGGATAGTCCCACTGGACTATATGAAGAAGAATGTGGGATCAGGATTGGAGGAAGATCCATGAACTAGCTGTGATATGCAGATGATAAACCTTGCTTTCTGAAAGTGAAGAAGACCTTAAGCACTTACTGATGAAGATCGAAAACTACAGCCTTCAATATGACTACACCTCAACTTCAGGGAAAAAAAAAAACAAAACCTCACAACTGGACCAATAAGCAACATCATGATAAATTGAGAAAAGATTGAAGTTGTCAAGGATTTCATTTTACTTGTATCCCCAATCAACACCCATGGAAGTAGCAGTCAAGAAATCAGACGACATATTGCACTGGGCAGTTCTGCTGCAGAAGACCTCTTTAAAGTGTTAAGGAGCAAAGATGTCACTTTGAATATGAAGGTGAACTTGACCCAAGCCATGGTATTTTCATATGTGAGTGAAAGCTGGACGATGAATAAAGAAGGCCGAAAATTTGATGCATTTGAATTGTAGGGTTGGTGAAGAATATAGAAAATACCACGAACTTCCAGAGAAGGAAAAAAAATCTGTCTTGGAAGAAGTGCAGCCGGAATGCTCCTTGGAAGCAAGGATGGCCAGATTGGTCTCTTGTACTTTGGTCATGTTATTGGGAGACACTGGTCCCTGGAGAAGGATGTCATGCTTGGTAAAGTGGGGGCTCAGCATAGCAACAATTGTGAAGATCAAGCAGATCTGGGCAATGCTTCATTCTGTTGTACACAGGGTCACTATGAATCAGAACTGACTCGACAGAACCTAGCAACAACAAGTGGGGAATTGGCGAGTGTCTCTGTGTGTGATCAATCCAGGTGAGAATTAATGCAGCCAAGCTGCCTGCTGACGACTATAGCAATGATTTATTTTATTGAGCATAGCTAGTGCCTGGGATTATAATCAATCACCCACTCCTAATGTTTATGGGAAAAAAAAAAGAATTTTATTGTAAATTGTCTTTGTTTTCTGCCATGGAGTCAGAAATGAACCATGTGAATTCCCTAATTGTCAGAGTTTTGTCCACTCATCCATATATGCAGTTCTTTTCTTGGAAACTCAGATTCAATGAGCTGGAAGGGGTCTTGCAGGGCAAGACATTTGACTCCTCTGGAAGGGCAGACATCTCTTTACTACATCTTTGTTGTTGTTAGGTGTCCTTGAGTTGGTTCTGACTCATAGCAACCCTATGTACAGAGTGAAACACTGCCCAGTCCTGTGCCATGCTCACAATCCTTGCTATGTTTGAGCCTGGCGTTGCAGCCATTGTGTCAGTCCATCTTGTTGAGGGTCCTCTTCTTTTTTGCTGACCTTCTACTTTACCAAGCATGATACCATTCTCAAGGCACTGGTCCCTTCTGACCACATGATCAAAGTAGGTGATGAAGTCTGGCCATTGTTGCTTCTAAGGAGCATTCGGGCTGCACTTCTTCCGGGACAGATATGTTTCTTCCAGCAGACCAAGGTATTTTCAGTATTCTTTGCCAACATCACAATTCAAAGGACTCAATTCTTCTTTGATCTTCTTTACTCATTGTCCAGCTTTCACATGCATATGAGGTGAGTGAAAATACCATAGCTTAGGTTAGGCGCACCTTAGTGTTCAAAGTAATGTCTTTGCTCTTTAACACTTTAAAGAGGTCTCTTGCAGCAGACTTTCCCAGGGCAATACTTCATCTGATATTTTGACTGCTGCTGCTATGGGTGTTGATTTGTTGATTGTGGATCCAAGCAAAATGTAATCTTTGACAACTTTACTCTTTTCTCCATTTACTGTGATGTTGCTTATTGGTCCACATCTCTGGTGTGGTCTTCCAGAATCTGCACCCTCATAGTGATGAGGGGCTCATTGACTTCTCAGGTACTCTATTTATGGTTTAACACCTGGAATTAGTACCTAATTCTTCCTTATCTTGACCCCACTCTGGATTTCCACCCAGTTGACCTAGATCTGTTCTGTAGAGTCACATGGAACATCAAACTCTCATTTCCAATTGGCTTTTCTTTTTGGAAAAACCTCTCTCATGTTTCCCCTAAGACTTTTCTTAGCTAAACATCTTTGTTCTGTCATCCATGGCTCATCACTTTGCCCCTCCCTTCCCCATTAGCACATAAAGGCACGCTCTAAAGGAATACCCTGGCACCTGTTCGGCTTTTGTAGTCTTAGTCCTGAATTAACCCAATTCATCTGCTTGCTTCATCGTCAAATATCCTGTCACAAGCAGACTTCTAAGAAGACCCCAATGATTTCTACCTGCTCGTATTTCTACCTGCTGTATCTTCCTCCTCTTGAGTGTGAGCAGGTCCTGTGACTTGCTTCTAACTGACAAAATATGGCAAAAGCTATCACTTTCAACTAGATTACAAAAAATTGTGACTTCCGTCTTGCTAGCAGACTTTCTACTGTCTGCTTGGATTGTTTTGGTGAAGTGGCCCTCACGGTAAGGAATTGAGGGCAGCTTCTGGGCAACAGCCTGTAAGAAATGGAATCCTGCCAACAACCATGTGAGCTTGGAAGATGATCCTCCCCCAACTGAGCTTTAAAATGATGAGAGTGCTTCTGACCCCTTTACTGCATCCCTGTGAGAGACCCCAGAGCAGAGGACTCAGTTAAGCTCTACTAGATTCCTGATGCACAGAAATTGTGGGACAATAAATAGGTATTGTTTTAAGTTGCTAAGTTTTGGGGTAATTCATTACACAGCAATAGATAAATGATGCACATCCCTTCAACCAGTGACATGGAGTGGGGAACTATGCCTTGCTTGAAGTGAAAGTGCTCTGGTGGCATAGTGCCTAAGGCATTTGACTGCTAACCAGAAGGTTGGTGGTTCAAACAGCTGCTCTGTGGAAGGAACAAAATGGGGCCACCTACTTCCATAAAGATTTACCACCTCAGAAACCCCATGGGGGTTGCTATGAGTTGTAATCAGTTCAATGGCAGTGAGTTTTTTTTGGTAGTGAAATAAAGGATCCTTGGTGGCACAGTGGTTAAGTGCTCAGCTGCTAAGTGATCAGCTGGCAGTTTGAACCCACTAGCTGCTCCTAGGGAGAAAGATGTGGCAGTCTGCTTCTGTAGAGATTACAGCCTTGGAATTACTATAGGGTAATTCTATTCTGTCCCATAGGGTCACTGTGAGTGGGTTTGGTTTTTGTTAATAGTGAGCAAGTTCCTCGTGGTGCAGATGGTTAATGTTGAAGGTCTGAATTCACTCAGAGGCATCTCAGAAGAAAAACGCAGGGATCTGCTTCTAAAAGACCACAGCCGTGAAAGCCCTGTGGCATAGTTCGACTCAGACACCATGGGGGTCACAAGGATTGGTATCCACTCAGTGACAACTGCTTCATAGAGAACATTGCAAAGTTGCAAAATAAAGGGTGCGGACCCAGGGGGAAGTGGAGAATTGGAACCAATAATACCATTCACCACAGGCACCTACTACGTGTCAGGAGATGTGGTCACAGGAGCTGCAGGCCTGAATGAGTTAGGGCTTGCCCTAGGGAAGCTCATGAAGTAGTGCAAGAGCCAGGACAGCCATTAAGAGAGTGAGTAGTAATTTGTTCAATTGGCCTTTGACACTGGCTCCGGTGGAGTTTGCTGAAAATGTTAGCACTGTTACCCAGGAATTGACAAAGGAAGCTTCAAAATCCTGAGAGCATCCTGGGGACACTTTCTGGAGTGGAGAGAGCTCAGGTGCCTTGGAATTGCAGCTTTAGTGGTCCAGCCCTGGCAACACTGAGTGGAGACCTGCAGGCAATGGAAGTCATCTGTCCTACAAACAGGCCTGGGCAAATCCAGAAACCAAAGCCTTATCCGTCACGGATGGCAGTCAAGAGAACAGGAGGTGGTTTGGCTGGGGAGGAGGCATGAAGAGAGCTGGCAGACATTAGGGGCCTGGTATTGGCAGGGGCAAATCTCAGTGTCTATTCTTTGCTTCATCTGTGCTGAGTATCCTTTCATTTGAATATCGCAGTGGCTCTAAGTTGTTGCCATCAAGTTGATTCTGACTCAAGGTGACCCCATGTGTGCAGAGTAGAATTGCTCCATAGAGTTTCAAGGAAGATTACAGGGTATACCTTTGGAGGCACCTCTGTGTGGATTCAAACTCCCAACATTTTGGCTGGTAGTGGAGCACCTAGCCATTTTATGCCACCCAGGGGATCCTATAGTTCTACGAAGGAGGCACCATTACTCCCATTTTGCATGCGGGAAAACAGAAGGGTAGAGGCAGTGATGTCAATTGCCCAAGGACACACAGCTCCTAAGTAGTGAAGATAAGATTTGAACTCAGGATCACCTCATGTAAGCCCCTTTCCTTTTCACAGTGTGACCTTTTATGTCCTCTTCCTCTTATTTGCTGTTCACTCTGATTCTAAGATTCTAAAACATTGATGTTGTAGAAAGAGTACTGTGCTAGGAGTTGACTAGTCTTAGATTCTACTATTGTTTCTGTCATATGTCCCTGTGTGATTCTGGCCAAGTCACTCCCCTTCTCCAAGCCTGATTTTCCTATCTGTAAAAGGGTAGTTTTGGATTTTAACATGGAGGTCAAATAAGTTTTATCTCATGTACCAGCTGCAGCTGACTATGGTGGCAGCCTGAGATGTGATATGGATAAGGCCTGTAACCTGGGTTTGAGCTCAGTGGGCAGGAGTTCCCTGCTCCCAGTGATGTCTGCAGTGGTGCAGAAGGTGAAGAGTGCATGATCTCCAAGGCTTCTGAAGTTCTGTGAGTGTGTGATTCTCTTCTACCTTGTTCCTTTTTTTTTAAACAGTATTTATCAGGAAAAGCCAATCAAGAGCGGTCCCATCTGCCTCCGGCATATTAAACCAGTGTATGTAAATAGCAAGCTGGCTGGCCAGCCCACAGGTCTGCAGGGGACAAGACCACACAAAGACCCATATGTTCCCATTCTGATGGTGCTGTTTTACCTCCTAGCATAAAATCCTGTCTGTGGTGGGGCCACCTGTGAGAGGACAGAGGGCAATGCTTAACCCCAAAAACCATCAACTAAATGGCCATGAAGTTCCAGGTGAGGCTATGGACTGCAGGAGGGTACCCAGAATGCCCCTCTCTGCTTGGAATTCATCTGTCCCACAGCCAACATGAACACTCAGTTGCCTGGCTTCAGCTTTGAGCTTACACAGCTAAGGGGAGACAGCTACTCTGGTGCTGGGGAAAAGGACAGCTTTTCCACTGGTCACTGTATTATTTGTTTCTGGATCTTTGATGTCTTGGTTACAGCTGAGAATTGCCTGAAGACTCAGAGCCCCAACCTGGTAAGCCACCAAGGGGAAGTTGTGAACCGGCTTTGAGTGCACTCTCTGCTCTGTTCCCTGCCTCCTGCAGGGTCAGTCACATAGTGCCAGGGTGACCACCTGTTATGCTCCAGCTACCTGTGCCAATGCCTCAAGCTTGGAAGAAACAGCAGTGGGAGAGTGTGGGAGGGTGAGGGGGAAGATGGGTAAGTCACTGCTAGGCCAAGGCTTCGTGAGAGGAGGAAAGGCCCCCTAGGACTTACCTGAGAAGCAGTCTGTTAAGAGAGACACTTTGATGGCTTGAGGGATATGATCATATCAAGAATCAACTTCAGAGAATCAAAAATAACTTGCTGAACCTTGGAAACGTTATGCTGAGTGAGTGAATCAGTCACAAAAGGACAAATGTTGTATGATCTCATTTATATGAAATACCTAGGATAGGCAAGTTTGTTAGTTTACAGAGACTAAAGTTTATTAGTGGTTACCAGGGGTGAGCAGGAGGGAGGGGGGACTCATTGCTAAGGGAACACTGAGCTTCTGTTAAGCATGATGGAAAAATTTGTAAACAGATAGTGGTGATGGTTGCACAACATGATAAATATAATTAATGTCACTGAATTGTACTTGTAAAGAAAATTGAAATGACAAATCCTTTGTTACATATCTATTTACCATAATTAAAAAAAAATGACTTGTTGACTCCTGCCTCATGAAGCGATATGAGTCTGAAGACACAAAATAACATGATGGTTCAGGTAGGAAATCATTTAAACCCAAACCAAACTCACTGTCATTGAGTTGATCCTGACTCATAGCGACACCTCCTTGGGTTTCTGAGGCAGTATTTCTACAGAAATAGTTTGAATACCAAGAAATAGTATTTCTACAGAAATAGTCTTCCTTTCAAGGAGTGGCTGGTGCATTTGAACCACCAACCTTCTGGTTAGCAGTCAAATGCCTTGGGCACTACACCACCAGAGCTCCCAGGAAATCATTTAGGCCATTTTATTGATGGGCTTATCCCCTTGGATGTGGAGAAATCTCTGCAGGTCGTGAATGCAATCTCCTGTGGCCTCCCCAGCACGCAGAATCCTCTGAGCTCAGCATGGTATCTCCCAACCGGAACAGGACAGAACCAAACCCTCCCCCCCCCCCCCCCCCCGATATACTCCCTTCCTCTCTATGGGGAACCTAGGGCCCACACTCCTTTTCCTTTTAGGATATTTTATATTAATTTTAGAAATCTTATTTCAAAGGTGGCATATTTATTGTAGAACGTGTAAGGAATACACAGAAACAAGAGAAGAAAGTAAAAAAGCACTGGAAACCCTGTGGCCCTGCAGTGACCACTGCTAAGGTTTCAGTGATAATCATCTGGGAAAGCAGTGGCATGAGCACAAGGAAATAGGCTTTGGGGTCAGCAGAGTTGGACTGAGTTCTGGTTCCTTCAGCCTTAGTTCACTCATTTGCAAAACAAGCATAATAACAGTCTGAGTATGCTAAGTGCTTTGGGCTGTGCTGGGTGCATGGGAAAAACTCCATCCCTGATTATTGTGGCTGTGGCTTTGTTGTTGTTATTGCTATGGAGCTGCGACACTTTTTGCTGTCCAGGACGACCTCTCGTGGGACCCAAGGTAACCCAGAAAGGAACATGACTGTTCTTAGTACCAGGGACATATTTTCTTAAACCTTGGTAAAGTGCAAGGTGAGGGGCTTTTTAGGTCCAGATCCTTCAGGGTCTTATTTTCTTTCAGGTGTTCACAGACAAAAGAGCACAACAAAGCTATTGTCCAAGGTTTCAGACCACCTCCACCTTCTGGATCCAAGACAGTGCAACTGTGAATGTTTTGACTGTTAAATTAGGAGTTTGGGCTGGATGGAGGTGGCAGTATGTCCTGTGAGAAATTGCTATGGAAAGAATTGTGTCCCCTTCAAAATATCTGTTGATATACTGTAAATATGACCCAGTTTGGAAATACAGAATTCCTTTTAGGTCAATGAGGTCAAAGCAGAGTAGGATGGGTCCTAAATCTAATCACTTCTGAGTTATAAATAGCAGAGCAGACAACAGACAGACACATACTGGGGGAAGACAAACACCAAAGAACACTAAGGAGCACCAAGGTATGCCAAGGAACTCCCGGGCTTACTGACAAGGAAGGACCCTCCCTTAGAGCTGGTACCCTGACTTGGTCTTCTAGCTTCCAGAACTACGAGAAAATAAATTTCTGTTCTGTATGGTCACCCACTTGTGATTTTTCTGTTTCTGCAGCACTAGGTAACAAAGACAGAGGTGATAAAAATCACAGGGAAGAATGATGCAGGCAAACAGGATCTCTCAAACAATAGGATAGAAGCAAAGGGGATGTCCACGTTGCAGATGTCTGCAAGACAGTTTCCATTGCTAATGTCACATCCCTGCTGGGGAGTGGAAGAAGAGCCACCTTTTCTTCTGCCTGCCTGATGGCCCATTCACTCTAAATTAACACCGAGCCACTCCCCCCTCAACACAGATGACCACATATTTTCTTTCAGACATTTTTTGCATATAAGCTCGTGTGTGTGCATCCTCACTGTCTCTTTTACAGGGCTCATTCTGCTTTGTAGCCTGTTTCCCCCCCCCCCCCCCCTTTAACTCTGTAGCTAAACATGGCCCTGCTCTCTTTGGGTTCACTTTTTTTGCTGTCTCCTGGGGCAATGCTACAAAAATAATACTGCAGCGCTGCCATATACTTGACCTGTCTTTCCTTCCAACTCCTGAATCTTCTCACCCTGTTTCCCTCCAACTAACATTGTTATTGTTTTTGAAACTCAGAATCCAGCCTTGTTTCATGTTGGCTGGGTCTGAATCAGTCCAATGAGCATCTTTGCACCTGGATTTCCATAGGGAGTTGTTGTTGTTATGTGCCGTCGAGTTGTCTCTGACTCATGGTTACCTTATGTACAATAGAATGAAACACTGCCCGGTCCCGTGCCAGCCTCATGATCCCTATTATACCTGAACCCATCACTGCAGCAACCTTGTCAACCCATCTCGTTGAGGGCCTTCCCCTCTTTTGTTGACCCTCCACTTTACCACGCATGACATCCTTCTCCAGAGAATGGTCCCTTCTGACAACACGGCCAAAGTAGGTGAGACGAAATCTGGCCATTCTCGCTTCCAAGAAGCATTTGGGCTGCACTTTTTCAGGACAGATTTATTAGGTCTTTTAGCAGTCCACAGTACTTTCAGCATTCTTCGCCAATACCACGACTCAAAAATATAAACTCCTCTTTAGTCTTCCTTTTTCATTGTCCAGCTCTCACACGCATATGAGGTGATTGAGAATACCATGGCTTGGGTTAGGCACATCTTAGCCTTTAAGGAGATATCTTTGCTCTTCAGCACTTTAAAGAGGTCTTTTGGAACAGATTTGCTCAATGCAATACGTCTTTTGATGTCTTGACTGTTGCTTCCATCGGTGTTGATTTTAGAACCAAGTAATTTACTACGTTGAAAACAGACCTTCCCTTGCTTCCTGGGACCAGGAAGTCCTCAGTGAAAAGAACTCAAAAGCCACCAATGTCAAGTCGATTCCAACTCCAAGTGACACTTTAGGATACAGTAGAACTGCCCCATAGGGTTTCCAAGGCTGTAGATATTTACAGAAGCAGACTGCCTCATCTTTCTCCCAGAATGCCACTAAAACAAAACAAACAAGCAAACAAAAATCCACTGCCATGAAGTTGATTCCTACTCATAGCAACCCCATTGGGTTTCCAAGGTTGTAAATCTTTATAGAAGTAGATTACCTCATTGTCCTCCTGTGGAGCAGCTAGTGGTTTGAACTGCTGACCCTGTGGTTAGCAGCCAAATTCCTTACCCACTATACCACCAGACCTCCTTAGGATGCCACCTAGAATATCTAAATCAGCTAGAAGGGGCTCAGTTGGCAATGATCCCCTGGAGGCCATGAGACAGAGGCTTAGCTCTCAGAAACCAAACAGGAATACTGGAGCCCCAGGCTCCAGAAAGGCTTATATACCCAGTTTCTAGCTGGGCGGTGTTTTCTACCAGAGCTATCATTGGAGTGGCAAAGGGTACACTGCTTCCCTTTTGAAGGTGCCCATTTGGGTCTTTATAAGAGGAGGAAGGGAAGAGAAGACAGGAAGAAGACACAGGGTGAGATAAAGAAGTGAGGGACTGTCAAGATATTGAAATGTGGGGACTCAGTCCTGGTTGGCCCATGCTGACTCCTCCAATTGACTCTAAATTTCTTGGGTACAGACATAGTGACTTAGTCCTGTCCATACCTCAGTTCCTAGGCCAAGGTAGGTGCTTTGGGGAAATGTTTGCTGGATGAATAAGTGAATGAATTATGTAGGTGCTGCTGCGGTCCTGTACTGTGTTATGAATGGATTTTGTGGGATTCTTGGCCAGAGTTTCCCTTTCCTTCCCTCCCTTCCTGAACCTTTGCCATAGTAGCTGAGGAGTTGGCAGCTCAGGGTTGTGGAATGAGCACAGTCTTTGGAGTCAAACAATCTGGGTTCAGATTCATGCTTGGCTAGGTACTGTCCCTGAGCAGTGGCTCAACCTTTCTGAGCTTCTGTTTCTGTACCTGTAAAACAGGGATAATTACAGGGCCTACTGCACAGGTAGAGCTGCTGTGGAAATGAGATAATGATACTGTGGTACCTAGGAGAATGGATACTTTTCAAACTTTAAAATGAACGGCCATCATCCAGCCATCTAGTTAAAATGTAGATTCTGGTTCAATAGCTCCATGGTGGAGCCTGGGATTCTGTACTTCTTAGAAGCTTTCATGTGCTGTTAATGCTATTGGTCTATGGACTACCCTGAATTCATTCCCCCAAATGTCTTCCTTTTCTCTTTGCTGTTCCATTGGAGCCTTCCTAAATCTTTCTGAGTGATCCCCCTCGGCAAAGACTCCCTACCCATCAAGCTCTAACCATCCATGCTTCTTCCCCAGAGCCTCAGTGGCTCAATATAGGTCTGACCATGGTGTTCAGAGGTTTGGGAGTCAGCTTCCCAGAAGTCTCTCTGAAGTATCAGCATGTCTCCCTCATAATGTGCCCATTTATAGACCCCTCTTGATGGCAACCAACAACAGCTGGCACAGGGGTCAGGCACAGGGAGGACTGAGCTGAGATGGACTCACAGAAAAGCCCACAAGCCCAGCCCCAGGTGAGCTGGGTTCCAACCCCAGCTTGACCATTCTTTGCTGTGTAACGTGGGTAGGTCCCTTATCTCTTTAGGTACCGATTTTCTCATTTACAATAAGGGAAGTTTGGATTAGATTTGTGGCTGTCAAACTATATTCAGTGGAAACTAGGGTCTCAAGGAAGTATTTTAGAGGCTCCATAAACTCAACTCAGAGTAGAAAGATGTTTTAAATCCTTGAAAAGCAGAATCATAGCTTAACACTTTTACCATGTTTCCTACAAGCTTAGCATCATTCTGCTAAACCAAAACCAAACCCAGTGCCGTTCAATTTGGTTTCTAAGGCAGTATCTCTATGGAAGTAGATTGCCCAATCTTCCTTCCGAGGAGTGGCTGGTGGGTTTGAACCACCAACCTTCTGGTTAGCAGTCAAAATGCCTTAGACACTATGCCACCACAGGTCCCAGCCTATTCTACTAGCTATCCATATTTTCACATATTTAATCCTCACGCCAACCTTATGAAGTTGTTGTTGTTGGGTGTCACTGAGTCAATTCTGACACATAACAATCCCATGTGATGGAGCAGAACTCTCCATAGGGTTTCCTAGGCTGTAAGGGTTTCCTAGGCTGTAATCTTCATGGGAGCAGATCACCAGGGCTTTTTCCTACACAGCCTCTGGATGGGTTTGAACCATCAACTTTTGGGTTAGCATCTGAGTGCTTAATTGTTGAGCCACCAGGGTATTGTTATTATCCTCGTACATATTTTTTTTCACATGAAGAAACTGAGGCAGACAGAGGTTAAACAACCCACCCAAGATGTCCCAGCTGGTTCCAGAGGTCATGCTCTTCACCTCTGAACAAAACACATGCCAGTGTGTCATTTTCTGAACTTTAACACAGCGCTCAGCATGATGAAGTGCTCTGTCCCATTAGGGCTTTTTAGGGCTTCTGTGTCCATCTCTTCCTTCCTCCACCCTCACTCTCAGCTAAGAAAATAGAAGCACTCAGAAAAGGTCTTTCCAATGTCTCTCCCATCTACCACCTCCCACATTGGGGCTTATATGAAACCAGTTGTCTTGAGTTGACTCCTACGCTTGGCGAGTCCTACTCATGGTGACTCCGTGTGTATCGGAGTGGAACTCTGCTTCATGGGCTTTCAATGGCTGATTTTTCAGAAACTTATCACCAGGCCTTTCTTCCAAGGCACCTCCAGGTGGACTAGGACTGCCAACCTTTTGGTGAGCAGCCAAGTGTGTTAATTGTTTACGATACCCAGGGATTCTCATACTCTGTCAATGTACTAGAGCTTATCATAAATGGGTTAGTCATTTGAACTGTAGTTGCAAAAGTCTCTACAAAAGTCCCTCCTGTATGTATCTGCAATATGAAAATATATCAGAGTATATACTACTGCAGCACTCAGAGGTTGACACAAAGAAAACGTTAGAATTTCTAAGATCAACAAAAATTCCAGGGGAGGTTTAGATGTGTTCCAGGTACCTGCCCCCTTCCCGGTATAATAGTCAGTTGTGCAGTGTGAACCACATCATGTTGCGATAATATCATGTCATTGTAAGTTTGGGGTGCTTCTTGACTGACTCTTAGTTGTCACAATGCTAGCAGTAGATAAAGTGTCAGCAGTGAAATTGAAACTTAACGTTTGGCCTCAATGTTCAAAACAAGACACATTAGATTGGGAAATGTGAAGGTGTACTCAACAGAGATGGGCAGGAGGTTTCTGAGTTTTGATAAGTTGGTATTGTTTAACATTTTGTAATGTTACAAGATATTTCACAAATGTTTTCTGCCAAATGGGGAGGATTTTAACTCTCTAAGGGGCTCATTTCCTGCCTCCCCCGAGTAGTATTGATAATAATAAAAGCTAAGTCCTTCACTGAGTCCATTTGTTTGCTAGGTCGTGTTCTAAAGATCATGTCCAATAACCCATTTACATTTAATTGACAAACCTGGTGAAGGAACTGAAGCAGAGAGGTTAGGTAACTTGATTAAGGGCACAGAGCTAGTCAGTGATGGGTCAAGGATTTGTAACCAGATATTTTTGGCTCTGGGTGGTGCAAAAGGTAAACTCACTCAGCTTCTAACTAAAAGATTGGAGGTGTGAGTCCACCCAGAGATGCCTCAGAGTAAAGACCTGGCAATCTGCTTCTGAAAATCAGCCATTGTAAACCTCGTGGAGCACAGTTCTGTCGTGACACACATGGGGTTGCCAAGAGTTGGAACTGACTTGTCAACAACTGTTGTTGGCTATTTTGGCCTCAGAGTTTCATACCCTTGACTCTTACAGTTATCATGCTTATTTGGGAAAACCACAAACTTGATCATAACCAACTTCACCTACTCACTGCCTGTACCAAAGCAGCTGAATGTGGCTACAGAAAAGTATGCAACCATGCTGACTGCTCTACCTTCAGGTTCATGGCCACAATTTCCCATGGGTGCTTTATGCCGCTTGGTGATATAGTACGCATCCTAGGTCCATTCATTCTCCCTCTTATCCAGATTTTTTTTTTCACATCTTTTCCTTCCTCCTCAAGCTTCCAACACCTCCTCTCCCTCCATCATTCTCACATGATGACCTGGTTTCCATGTCACAGAAACTTCCTCTCTCACCTACATCAGGACTTTTTTCTTCTCTTCTGGATCATTTGATATTGGTGTGCAAGCATGCTCTGATTTCTCCATGTTAAAGCAAGCAGACAATAAACAAATGACTCAGCTGCACTTCTTTCATCTGCCATTTTCAGTCCTCTCTTCTTTATAGAAAAACATCTGGAAATAACTCATCTTGGCATATTGTCATAATTCTTCCCCTCCAGTTTTTCTTGAAATAACCTGGTCAAGTGTTTACTCTTGTCAAACAGTAACCAGTTGCTGTGAAATCAATTTCAACTCATGGCAACCCCATGTGTGTCAGAGTAGGATTGTGCTCCACAGGGTTTGACACGGCTAAGTTTTCAGAAGCAGACCTGCAGGGCTTTCTTCTGAGGTGCCTCAGGGTAGACTCAAACTGCCAACCTTTTGGTTAGCAGCTGAGTGTGTTAACTGTTTGCACCACCCACGAACTACCACTCCATCAAAACTGGTCTTACCAAGGTCATCCAGGACCTCTGCATGACTAAATCCTGCAGTCTATTCTGAGGCCTTCTCTTAGTTGTCCATTAGCAGTATTTGACACAGCTTCCTTTTCCTTAAAGCACTTTTCCCACTTGACCTCCGGACACCACACTCTCCCAATTCTCCTCCCATCTGTGGGGTTCCTTCTTAACCTCCTTCTCCATTGCTGTCTTCTTAATAATGTGGGAGAGCTCCAGGCTCCAACTTCATACCTCTTCTTTGTCTATCCCTACTACTACCTTGGAGGCCCTATGCTGTCTGACACTTTAAGTTCCATCTGTAATAGAAGACTCCCACAGGATATTTCTAGGTTGAACCACTTTCTTGAGCTCCAGATTCATCATCTACATCCACTTAGATTTTGAATAGAAATCTTTTTTTTTTTTTTAATTGTGATTTGGGTGAAGATTTACAGAGCATATTCACTTTCCATACAGCAGTTCACATACACTTTGTCTCATGACATTGACCAGAATGCAACAGCTCCCCTCCCACTTCCTCCCCATAGTTACCTCTTCCCTGTGTCCATCCCTCCATAAACTGCTGCCCCCTGAGCTGTCTCCCTGTGCATAAGCAGCCCTTCTTTCTCCCATGATTGTTCTCTCCAAGGAGTGTATTTACCTGAGGTAAAGGTTCAACTCATATGCCTGTCTTTTGTTTGGCTGGAAACCACAGGTGTGGGTTCAATTCCAGACCTGAAGGGCAGCTAGGGGCCATAGTCTCAGTGGTTCC
>NW_006921624.1:5356250-5363978 GCF_000298275.1 Orycteropus afer afer
CTTTTGTGTCCCTGGTAAGATTTATTCCCAAGTATTTTGTTTTTTTGGTAGCTATTGTAAACAGTATTGATTTCCTTATTTCTTTTTCAGCAATCTCTTTGCTGGTGTAGAGCTGTCTGTGCTGTGCCATCAGGATCGCTCAGGATCGCTGCCAAACCGCAGTTTCATCTGTCTCCTTTTTTGGTATTTTCATACAAATTTTTCTGCTAGTTGAGGTTTAGTCCACTTCTGTATCCTTCCCTTCAGGGCTCAGGGATCCAGGATTATCTCCTGTGTCTGTGTTAATTGGTTTTCTTTTTCTTTGTTGAAGAGGGTCTGTGCAGTCTTTCTGCCTAGTCCGCCATCTTCCTCACTCTCTGATAGAAATCTTGAAGTTATTCCCTGTGACAGTTAAGGTTGTGTATCAAATTGTCTGGGTCATGATTGTCAGTGGTTTAGCAGTTATAATGTAGCCATCCCCCATGATGAGATCTGATACAGTGTAATCACCTCCATGATAAGATATGCAATGAGCAGCCAATCAGGAAAGGAACTTTCCTCAAGGGTATGGCCTGCTTCTGATATATATGAATTTCTTGGCAAAGCTCTCTGGCTTTTTGCTCAATCTGGATCCTGCATCTGGTTAATCATCATCTGACCTCTGGTTCTTGGACTTGAACAAGTGGCCTACCGTGTTGCCTTCCAATCTTGGTGTTGTTGCCTTCACAGCCTGTGAGCCAACATCCTGACATCTTTTTTTTTTTTTTTTTTTTTAATTTTTATTGTGCTTTAGGTGCAAGTCTACAGAGCAGAGTTTTACTTTCAACATTTCATGAACATTTAGTTTCACTCCCCATTTACCATCCCCAACCCTAACCCAGTCTCCTCCCCTCCCTGCCCAGTAACCACCCTCACCCTGTGTCCCTCATAGTTATGCACTTCTGTGTGTCCTGCATTTCCTCCATGCTAATGTTGCCCCTCTGGTGCCCTGTGGTTGATTGCTCCAGGCGATGCATTTCTGTAGAGTATGTGGGTGCATCACCCTGGGTTGAGTGGTCTGCATGTACATCTTGTTTACTATTGGGCTGAGAGCCAGCCCCTGAGAGTAAGTTTTATTCCAGGCCCAATGTATCCCAAGACCATAGTATTGGGGGTCTCACCAGATTGCATCCAAGCAGTAATTATGGTCATTATTGTGTTTTTGGATTTTCTTCCATGTTTTTCCTCCCACTCTATCCAGGATCTCCAGATTTGATCCTTTCCTGCGTGGTTGACATTGGTAGCTGGGCACTATCTAGTTCTTCTGGTCTCGAGGTCCATAATGTCCTAGGGCTGATTGCTTCCAAATGCCCTTGGTTTTTTGAACTCTTCTTCACTTCTGATGATAAGAGACCATTAGCTGCATCTTAGATGGCCGCTTGAAAGCTTTTAAGACCTTAGTCACTACTTACCAATGTAGGATGAGGAACAAGATTTTTATGTATTTTGTTGTGCCAATTGAGTCTAGTCTCCCCCAGTACCACGGTTCTGAGTTGGTAGATCCACTGGATCTGTCTCCCACAGTGTCTGGCTCTCTATGAGGGAGCAGCCTGACATCTTACCTGCCAATCTTGGGTTCATCAGCCTTCACAGCCAGCAGCCTGCTGTACTGCCTGCTGATCTTGAGCATGTCAGCTGCTGCAGCTATCTGAGTCAGAAGAAGCCTCTAGCCTGACATCTGACCCATGAACTTGGGACTTGCCAGCCTCTATATTTTGTGAGCCATTTCTTTGAGACAATTTTTTTTTTTCTCTCTCCTTACATATATATAAGCTTCACTGGTTTGCTTCTCTAAAGAACCCAGCCTAAGACATACCCCACACTAATTCCTGGCCCACAGACACTCATTTTAAAGAAAAGGTAGTTCCATACTACTGCTCGCTTGAGGCAAACATTTTGATGTCCTCCTGTATTTCTTTTATACCTTATATCCAGTTGGTCAAGAATTTCTATCTGTTCTATTTTCACAGTCTATTCAGAATCCAACCACTTCTCATCATGTCTGCTACTCCCTGATCCATACCACTAATCATCCCTCCTAGATTATTGCAAATATCTTCTATTCTCCCTGTTTCCACCCTGTTCCCTATACTCTATTTTTAACTCAGCAGCCCAGGTGATGCTATAAAAGTATCCAGTGCCTTCCCTTTTCACTCTTCATAGAAGCCAATGTCATTATAATGGCCTATTAGGTCCAACATGCTCTGTTTCATCTCCATCTTCCACCCACTCCTTTCTGACCCCTTTAGTACTATTCTCCCCCTTGCTCACTCTACTGCAGCACCTTGGACTTCTTAATCATCCTTGAATTCACCAAGCATGTCTCTGGATCGAGACCTGGCTGGATTGCTCTTCCCTCAGCCTCAGGGCAGGCACCTTCCCTCCTTTGGAGTTTTGCTCAAATGTCACCTTCTAAGTGAGGTCTCCTTGAACTGTTTCGTATTGAACCATCCCCCATCTCAGAGTTCCTAGCTCCCTTATCTTCTTTATTTATTCCCATGATACTTTTCACTGTCATATATTTTACTTATTTATTATCTGTCTCTAACATGCTAAAGTTTTTTTTTTTAAGTTTTTCTTTATTTTGTTGTTATTGTTGAGAATACATACAGCAAAACATACACCAATTCAACAGTTTCTATATTTACCACTAAGTGATATTGATGACGTTCTTTGAGTTGTGCAACTGTTCTCACCCTCCTTTTCTGAGTTGTTCCTCCCCCATAACATAAATTCACTGCCTCCTAAGGTTCCTATCTAATCTTTTAAGTTGTTGTTTTTAATTCGATCCCTTATAGATAGTTTTTTAAAAGAGCATAATGTTCAAGGCAGACATTTTTAACTAGTTAAGCTAACCTTTGAATTGTGGTGTTGGCAAAGAATACTGAAGATACCATGGACTGCCATGCCAGAAGAATGAACAAATCTGCTCTGGAAGAAGTGCAGCCAGAATGCTCCTTGGAAGATAGAATGACCAGACTTTGTCTCACATACTTTGGTCATGTTGTCTGAAGGGACCATTCCCTGAAGAAAGATATTATGTTGGTAAAGTAGAGGGTCAGCACAAAAGAGGAAGACCCTCAACAAGATGGATTGATACAGTGGCTGCAAAGATGAGTTCAAGTCTAGCAAGGATTGTGAAGATAGTGCAGGACTGGGCAGTGTTTCATTCTTTTGTCCGTAGGGTCGCTATGAGTAGGAGCTGACTCGATGACACCTAACAACAACAAAAACAAACTAAATTTTGTTTTGTTCAAGAAATTTCTGGAGATATCTTTTGTTTAAGGTTTAAAGATGATCTCGTCACACACTAAAGTCTTAAACTGCAAGAAGACAGGGTAGCTTTTTTTCAGCTCCCTGCTAGATCCCCAGTGTAGCTTCCAAATTGTAGGCTGTCACAAAGCATTTATTGAATAAATGGATGAATAAACTAGCCGTTACACTATAGATGTGATCTGAAATTGGATAGTTTCTATAATTCAGATAACTCTCACTGGCTTCTTTACATAAAGAGCTCTAGTGATGCAGTGGTTAAGTGCTCAATACTAACTGAAAGGTCAGGAGTTCAAATCCACCAGCTACTCCAAGTGAGAAAGATGTGGCAGTCTACTTTAGTAAAAATTACACCCTTGGAAGCCCTATAGGGAAGTTCTGCTCTGTCCCATAGGGTCACTGTAAGTTAAAATTCACTCAATGGCAGTGGGTGGTGGTCCAAGCCTCTGGGTCATTCTGACTGAAGAATATTCTAACATCGCAGCACAAACTTTACTTTTTCTCCTTGCTCTTGTTCTCCTCCTCCTACCCCTCCTCTTCCTTCTTCCTTTCTCTCTCTTTTAATCTGTCAGCATTTCCAGCTATTTGTCTGTGTAAATAAGGGTTTTCAAGATACTGTACAACCAAAACTAATGAAAATTATCAGTCTATTTTAATAAACATGAGAATGAGAAGTCAGGGGGTTACGAATGACAATTGCAGTTTTATATCAACCCGAGCATCCAATTTATTTAATTAAAACAGCCTTGTTCATATTGATTGACTTTATAATAAGTGAAGGTTATAATCTGTAATTATAAAAGAAATTCACCCAAAATAAGACACTGCTTTTTGAAAAATCAACATTATACATTAAATTCCATGCAAGATTGAAAAATGTGGCTAAAAATAAGTGTGAAAACCACTGGTTTGTAAAGCAGCCTGTAAGAGCTCTTTCCTTCTGCTTTGGTCTCATCTGAGACTAAGCAGGCTATTGCAGAACCAGGCTAGAATACGGGTGAAGACATCCACATTTCTCCTGGCTGGTGATTTGCTGGTTCACTCAATGCTTGCCATGTGGGCCACATATTAGGTCCCGAGAGACATCCTGACTTCCCATTTTCTCCCTATCCCAGGCCACCCCTTCCTGCCCAAACTCTCATATTTGCATAACTTAGCATCATGGATATTTACTTTCTACTCTTGTAGAAAGCCTCAGAAGTAAAGTTTATCAAAACTAAAGGACTCTGGTTCAGATGGGGAGATGAAGCCTCAAGGAGGTGAAGTAACTTGCTCAGTGTCATATAAAGATTCAGAGGTCAAGCTATGTCTGGAACTCAAGTCTCTTTTGTTCCAGCTCAGATTTCTTTTCACCATATCATCAAGAATCTTTTTTCTCCAATTAATTATTCTCATTCTTGAATACATCATTAAAGATTGACTTCTTTTTCTAAGAAGCACTATAATGTAATGGTTAGAAACATGAACTTGGGAGCCAGGCTGCCTAGGTTTAAAATCCCAGCTCTATCACTTACTTTAGGAGCTCTGGTGGCATAGTGCCTAAAACATCTGACTGCTAACCTTCTGACAACTGGAGGTTCAAACCCACCAGCCACACCTCAGAAGGAAGACTGGGCAATCTACTTCTGTAGGGATACTGCCTCGGAAACCCAAGGAGGGGTCACTATGGGTTGGATCTGACTCAATGGCAGTGAGTTTTATCACTTACTTAAAAAAAAAAAAAAATCAAACAAACCCATTGTCATCGAGTGGATTCCAACTCATAGCCACCCCTGCTGGGTTTCCAAGGCTGTAAATCTTTATCAAGTATATTGCCTCATCTTTCTCCCACAGAGCAGCTGTTGGGTTTGAACCACTGACCTTCTGATTAGCAGCCAAATTTCTTACCCACTTAGCACCACTTACTTAAATGATATGAATTAATCTCTTTGTGCCTTAGTTTCCCCATCTGTAAAATGGGGAGAGAAAGGATGGTGGTAAGATTTCATTCTACCACATGGAGTTCTTATAAGATTAAAAGAGTTAATTAGAGCAGCATGTTTCACATCCTAAACTTTATAAAAGTGTTACTATTATTGTTATTTGACAAAGGAATTGAGCCTTGTCAAGTAGCAAACATTCTTAGGAAAGTGGTAATTCTCATTTGTAGGCATATCAGTCTCTCTCACCTTAGCAAGGAATGCATATGAATGATGCTATGGTTTTACTATTATAAAAAATTAAATAAAAAAATTAATGAAATCAAAACTAGTTGCCATTGAGTCAAGTCTGACTCATGGTGGACCCTATGTGGGTCGGAATAGAACTGTGTTTCACTGGGTTTTCAAAGGCTGATTTTTCAGAAGTAGATCTCCAGGGTTTTCTTGTGAGTCAACTCTGCATGGATTCAAACCTCCAAGCTTTCAGTTTCCTGTCGAGAAAATATTAACTGTTTGCACCTTCCAGTGACTTCAAATGATGAAACAAGCATTTATTGGGACCTTATGATATGCTAGACACATTTCTACTATTCTACTTGCTAGAGATTAAGGGGTGAACAAAAGAGAGTGTGCATCATTCCAACTTCACGTTGAGAAGAAGTCCTAAAGGGATCTTAAAGAACTTCCATTCCAGGCCCCTTATTTTTCAGATGTATACTCTGTCCCCCCAGAGTGGAGGGGTGGGTAGGTATGTGGGCACAGAATGAGTCAAGGTGGGGTTTAAATGAGACCCCTGGTCTCTTGGCCATCATTGCACTCTAGTCCACTGTTCTCCATCTCCTCAGTTCTTGTCCTCTGTCATAAATGTAACAGGACCCTTCTACACATGCGACCCATGCCGCTAGCCTCCCATCCCATGCTCCCCTTGAGGCGTCCTAAACATTTGACTTATAAGAGAATCTCAGGCCCCAGTAACATTACCAAATGCATGTAGAAGTATGAATCTCTGAAGTTGTGGAGAGAAGGGCCCAGAGAGGAAATCTATATTTGAAAAATTGTTAATTTCACTTAAAAATCATGTCTGTGCTATTGACTATGTCTGCTGCTTGGAATTTAGTTTATGGTTCCACTTCGTGGTCTGGAAGCTTGGGCTGTGAGGAAGGAATCCACAGAGAAGGGCTGATACATCAATGTCACTTTTTTGTGTGCAGCCACATTTGGTGCTTGCTCAGGATAGCTTGATAGGAAGGGAACCAAAATTTGTGGGGCCCTACTATGCTCCAGAGGAGCCCTGGTGGCATAGTGCTTAAGGCATTTGACTGCTAACCAGAAGGCTGGGCATTCAAACACACCAGCCACTCCTCAGAAGGAAGGTTGGGCAATCTACTTCCATAGTGATACTCCCTCGGAAACCCAAGGAGGCATCGCTATGAGTCAGAAATGACTCGATGGCAGTGAGTTGGTTTTTTTTTCTTTTTGTTTGTTTGTTTACTATGCTCCAGTGGGCATTCCAAGCTCAGTTTATAGGCGAGGAAACAGGCTTGGAGAGCACGACTTCCCCAAAGGCACAGAGATGTCAAATGGTGAAATCCATGCTGGGTTGGAGAGCACCTGGATGGTGAAATTGGTTGAACACTTGACTACTAACCAAATTTTGGCAGTGCAACTCCCCCACAGGCACCTTGGAGGAAAGACCTGGGGATCTGCCTCTGAAAGGTCTAAGCCTTGACAGCTCTGAGGAGTGCAGTTCTACTCCGAAACACATGGGATCTCCATGAGTCAGAATTGATTTGATGTCAGCAGGCTTTTTGGGCTGGTTTGAAGGTGCAGTCTGATGCCCTTTCCTCTTTACCCAGTGGCTGTCCCATCTCTGCTGTGGACCTGTTTCTGCATAGGATCTTGCAGGGACCATCTCCCAGCCCCACCCTCTCCCTTCTCTTCCCTCCCTGGCAGTGCAAGGACTTTATTTTCCGAAGGCGCAAACTGTTCCCGACATAAAATCATCCCCAAGAAGATATACTTTCCTGGGTGACTTATCGTTCTTTGTGTTTTTAGTGCTTTAAGATTTTTATGTTTCCAATAACCCAAAGAAAGATGATGGATATATAATAACACTGAGCAATAACAGACTGTATTTACAAACACATATATATGCTCCATCAAATGTACATATTTTTATACCTCTCACCCATCTTTCGGGGGCAGCTGCATTTTTTGAATTACGCGATGAAAGCAATGAGCCCATCATCCTGCTCTCACATCCATAAATTACCTAGAGGGAGCCGGGCGTCCTGGAGGCATCCCTGCTTTAAATCACCTGCAAATATATTTTCCCCTCCTTTTCCCTGCCAGGGGGGTGTGGTGGGGGTGTTTCAGGGTGGGAGGTGGCAAAGAGGGCTGCAGTGGGAAACGAGTTCTGGGTTCTTTTTCTGGCTCTATTACTGACTTGCTGTGTGACTCTGGCAGTCTCTGCTTTGCTCTGAGTTTCAGTTTCCCCATCTTTGTTGTTGTTGTTATG
>NW_006921624.1:5364078-5371265 GCF_000298275.1 Orycteropus afer afer
CCGAGGCAGTATCACTACGGAAGTAGGATTGCCCAACCTTCCTTCCGAGGAGTGGCTGGTGGGTTTGAACCGCCAGTCCTCTGGTTAGCAGGCAAGTATCTTAGTCACTATGCTACCAGAGCTCCCTTCTTTAGAGTGGGCAAAATGGAACCCAGAGAGAAGAAGTGCTTGGCTGAGGGTTATGTGTCCAGATAGTGACAGCATGGAGCTTAGATTAGTACTAAGTCTCTTCTGTGACCCTGTCCTGTGTGGGCTCCCCCTTGACCACTGCTCTTACAGGTTGGGACTAAAAGTAGCTCCTCCTCTTCTCCCTTAACTCAATGGTCCCTGCAGACTCTTTAGTCCAAGTACAACCTTAAGACAAATTACACTCCTGTGATCCAGAAGGGTGACAATGCATCATTCATATTATTTGTTTGAATGAATTATGTTTTAGGTTTAACTGCAATTTCCTAACAAGACGCAGAGGGAATGGGACACCGCAGGGGCAAGTTTCAAAGGTTGCTGAGGGGCAAGGTCATCACTAGGGTGCTGCAGAGGTCACTAGACCAATGTCGAACCTAGGGACGGTGGGGCATGCCTTTGGGGCGAAGCATGGGTAACCACGAGCTGGATCCTGTACAGCAGAACTGCCTGTAGTCACAGGCGAATGCAGCCTGAGCATCCAGGTTTTTCATGCTCATCTTTAATTTATCTCCCAGAGTTTTTCAGGTCACCATTCATTATTCATGAGCCTCTTGTGATGTAGCATCCAAGGCTCTGGATAAAGAGATGCCAGAACCAATGAAAACCTAAACCCTACCCTAAAGAATGCAGAGGCACAGCCAGGTGACTTAAAAAAAAGAGTTGCTGCTCAACCCAGCTTTGGGGAACGCTGCTCTAGCTTTGCCCAGGGTCGCATTGGCAACTGAAATCTTCCTTCAGGTGCCTTTCTTGGGAAAGAGCTGGTGGATTATTGAGCCCTCAACCCCACCCTTTCAGTGGAGGAGAGCCAGGTCCTCTAGTTCTCACTAATGAGAAAATGCACCAACTGGTATATTTGTCTGAGGGCTACCTATGGGACTGAAACAGAATGACAAATGGAATACAATGAAAGGCATTTTAATAGTTTATTAAAGAAATTGTCAAGAGTTACCATGCCCATTGTCTCAGTCCTCTAAGTATTTGCTAAGCCCTGCCCTTATTGTATGCAGGCCCCAAGCACAACACTTCACACTTAATGCTCACAGCAGCTTAGGAGGGAGGGGTAATTATTATCTCCAGTTTATAGAAGAGGAAACTGAGGCTCAGAGAAGGCAGATATTGCCTAACCTAGTAGTGATACCCGTCGGAAACTCAAGGAGGAGTCGCTATGAGTCGGGTCAGACTTGAAGGCATATAACAACAACAACAACAGTTTACAAGGAAGGAGCTCTGGTAGCCTAATGGGTAAGGCATTTGGTTGCCAAAGTTGCTGGTCCAGTACTCCATGAGAGGATAAAGATTTATGGTTTTGGAAATCCAATGGGATTTGGAAGTCACTATGATTTGGAATTGACTCAATGGCAGTGGGTTTGGTTTTTGGTTTTAGTTTACAAAGAGATAGTTTATTTCAGAAAGTGATCCTGGGGAATAGAGAGGGAGGCTGGAAATAGTGAAAAGAAGTGGGAAAGCCATTCAAGGGTGTATAATTGACCTGGTTGGATTTGGGTAATGAGGGCTCCATTGTACTGGGACCTCTGAGGAGCTATGTGAAATATGCCTCCAAGTTGTCCACTGGAAATACAGAAGAGGGAATAGTTGTATCCTAGTTTCTGCCCCTTATTTGTTAATTGTTACAACAAGGGATGTTGTTTTTGTTGTTGTTGGGTATTGAGTTGATTCTAACTCATAGTGACCCCATGTGACAAAAAACTTCCCCATAGAGTTTTCTAGGCTGTAATCTTTAGGGAAGCAGATGACCAGATCCTTCTCCCACAGAACTATTGGATGGTTTTGAACCTACAACCTTTGAGTTTGCAGTCAAGCACTTAATTATGGCACCACCAGGGCTTCTTTCAGGGGATGTTAACTCCCTTGTGTTGCCAGGTTTGTGCATGCACTGGAATAGCTGAGAGGGCTTCCAGAGGCACCCCATGGGGCATAGAAAAACCAGACAAGAGAACAAGAGATAGTGTAGTTGTGGTAAGATTCTGCCAGACTATATTTGGCTGCAGTTGGTTGCTGCAGCAACAACTGGGATAAAAAGTACAGCAAATAGGAAATAACACAGGCCGTAAAAAATGTCTGACACAGTCCATCCAAACTTTGCTTGTGCCCAACATTAATCCAATTCCTCAGAGTCTTCAAGGTTGTAGTTGGCTGCAATCTCTGCAAAACACTCAATATTGATGGGCTAATGGATCCAACTATTTATCTCCTGCTGCTTCAACAGGTCTTAACACTATAATTGACCTTCATCATCTCCCACCCAATGAACCATTCTAGATTTCCTTTACCTTGGCAAGTATTCCAGCAGATCTAGGTTGCTTGCCTGGTAAGGTAATCCAACCATATCCTTGAGGAGTAAGAGCCATTAATTGCCTTCCTTTTGTCAACTGTGGTTGTTGCAAATTCCTGTTTACAGGTATCACATGTCATGAAAATACCAAGAGATGAAGTGAGTCCCCGGAGTTCCAGAAACACTCTTTTTTTACCACCAATGCATAGCAGCAACCCTAGCTCCTCACAGTATCAGGGCCAATTACTCTTGCCAATTTTGTATTATTTTTCCTTCTCAGAAGGGTTTCCTCATCCCTCCATGGGAAGTAGGATGCAGCAATGAGAAGCACAAATTCCATATTTGTATCACCAGGAGTGAGAATGAGAGAGACTAACCTTATTTTCACTTCTTTATTCCTAGGCCTGTATATTCTAGGTAGAAGGGACCTAGGGCCATATAAGGAGGACAGTGTCCTGGCCCTGCAGAGCATTGTCCCAGAGCCTTTAATTTAAACATTCATCATGTCTTTGGGTTTTGGGGATCAATATCTGTGATGCACAAACTCATGATGCAGTCATACTCCTCCAGCCCCTTTTCCCCCAAAGTAACCATTGCACCAATAGTATCTTCTGACTTTTTAGGATCCCTGGGTGAAGAGTTGTCTGTCCTCCAAGAACATCACTGGAATGCCCTAAGTTCTGGACCTTTCATCAGTTATCAGAGCTCACACCTCCAGGATCTTGCTTCTAGACGGAAGACTTTGACATGACCACATTTTTGTTACAGAAATCATAATAGCATTTATTGAACACCCAGTGCGCCTGACACTCTTCTAAATGCTTTACATGTATCAACTCATTTAATCCTTGCAATAATCCTCAAGTTGTTACAATTTTCTATTTATGTTTCACTTGAAAAAAGAAGAAAAAATGGGCACAGAGGATGTTATGTATTTTGCATGAAGTCATGAACCTAGATGGGACTGGGTCTAGGATTTGAACATAAAATGTTCAACATCAGAGCCTTAGCCATTATGCTATGCCACCTAATTTAGGTTGTAATCTGGAGAAGAATCACAGGAAACCAGGTTGGTGGCAGGGGATGACTATAGTTGGCCAGATAGTGACCTGGACAAAGATAGAGGGACCTGGAGTGGGTAGAATCTAAAATATTGTAGAGTTATTTAGGCAGTAAGAGTCTCTGAGTTGTGCAAATGATTACCCCAGTTGAGTGCTAACCCAACTGATGGAGGTTCAAGTCCACCCAAAGGTGCCTGGGAAGAAAAGCCTGGTGATCTACTTCAAAAATTAGCTACTGAATACCCTGTGGAGCAAAGTTCTACTCTGATGCACAAGGGTTGCCATGAGTCAGAACTAACTGCAACAACAACAACAACAAAAATTTACATGATAGACTGCATAGGATTTGATGTTATGACAGACTTCATCAATGCCCTGCCCACATCCCTAGAGTCCCATCATTTCCTGGATTCTTCCAACTGAGTGTCTCTCTCTGTTTGCCTGAAGCTTTGTGTGAAGCTGGAGAATCTGTCTGTGGGTGAGATAGGATCTAAGTGCCAGGGAATTAACACCCTCCAGGAGTGTCCCCAACCAATAAACGATGTTGTGACTCTGAAGCTGGTTTCTACATCATTTCCTCATGTCTCCACATGGAATTCAGCTTCACTTGTCCACAGTGGCAGAAGGCTTGATAAATATACCCTTGGGTGGCTTTTTTTCTCTCCCTGTCTCACTCTCCCACTCCCTTACCAGAGGATTCTTGCACCTCCCAAGTAAAGGAAACAAAAAACAAACCAGTTGCCATCAAGTCAATTCCAGCTCATGATGACTCACCTTAAATGTTTTGGAATAGAATTTCTCCATGGGGTTTTCCATGGTTGTGATCTTTCAGAAATGGCCAGGCCTTTCTTCTAAGGTGCCTCCAGATGGGTTCAAACTGTCACCCTTTTGGTTAGTAGCTGAGTGCTTAGCAGTTTGAGCCACCTAGGGATTCCTTTAAATCTGTGAGTCAGGGTTTGCTTCTGAGGGCAAAAACTAAGTCAGAGATAGATTGTTGGATTGGTTATGGGGTGACAGGGAGCAATAGAAGTCAAAGATATTTCTGAGAGATTAGCTGTCTGGATTGGACAACATTCTTTAAAACATGATGCTCTGGGATGGAAGATGATGAGTTCTGCTTAGGAACTATTGAATCTAAGGTGCGTGTAGGACTTTTGAAGATGTCTCATAGCAGTTGGAACTCAGGAGAAAGGTTTGGGCTGGAGGGAACCCATGTTATAATCATCAAGGTAGTTCATGACTCACCTGGAGGTGGGATGTGGCTGTTCCTAGGCTGTCCTTTTAATCATGTCTAATCTTTGCTTCCCAACTCCTACCCAGATGAAGGTGTGTTTAGGCAGGTGGGTGATGAGAAAGTGCTCATTAGAGGGAAGAGGAGGAAGCACGTTTACATTGAGCTAGCATTTATTGAAGTTCTGTCAGTGGCTGCAAGCAAATCACTGATACATTTCAAAAAAAAAGTCGGGACGATTTTCCCTGCCCTGCGGGGAGTGTTTTTTAATAAGTGATGTGGTCAGGAATGTCAGTGTAATTTTTCTCAGCTGGTGCTGCAGACACTGTAAGAATTTTTTTGGAGAAATTCATTTGAGCTTCATAAAGGCCGACATGGAGATATTTGCCTTGCTTGTGTCCTAGACTCTCAGAGCAGAAAGGGTCCTGGTCCAGCAAACTACCTTGTAGATATTAGGATCCCTTTATTGCCTCATCTCTCAGTGGAGGTTGTGTTCCTGAGCTTGGGTTCTCCTGGTGATGAGGAGCTCATTTCTTTATAAGGTAGATCATTTTAATGGTTTGGTGACTTTCATTGTTAGAAAGGTCCTTTATTGAGCTGATATATGCCTCTCATCACTTCCACTCAGGAGCTCTAGTGTTGCTCTGACCAGATGCCACACAGACCTCCTCTCTTCTCTATGCATAGGAGAGGCTTGCTATACTCATTAGAGTCTTCTCTTGAATAGACTGAACTTGCTCTTGGTAAATCTGATGACTAAGGCTTTGCCATGGTTAACTCCAGAGTCAAGAGCTCAAGCCAGAGAGTCTGACAATCTGGAATGTGCAGGTTACCAGGTGAGTACCTCCACCCTAGGTTGTAGACACATTGTAGACATCCTGCATGATCAGATGAGGAAGTCTTGAGAATTGGCCTTGGCCTCTTCTGTTCTTAGCAACTTTGCAGATGCTGTTGCCCTTGTCAGAAACACACACTTGCTTGTTAATAAACAGGTATTTATGGGAAGATAGAGTGAATGAGGAGGCCTATAAAACCAAAATGAATGGTTCCATGTCCAACTTGTCTTTGAGGTCAGAAATCTGGTATCATCTCTAACATCTTCCTCTCCTCACCAAGTCATGTCAATGTTACCTCCTTCTAGATATATCCCAACCCATTGACTTGTCCCCTTCTCCCCTGTCACTGTCTTGTCCACCATCATCATCCCCTGGGATATCCCAACAGACTTCTCAGTGGTCTCCCTTGATGCCCTCCAATCCATATCCCACAGAGCAGCAAAACTATCTTCTTAAAATTCAAATTGACCACACTATTTAGAACCACACTGTTTAGAACTCTTCAGTGGCTTCCCAGTGCTATTAAGTCAAAGACCAACATTTTCAACAAGAATTACTCTAGGTGCTGCATGATCTAAGTCTACCTTTTCTATTGAACTTTATCCCAGCTGAGCACTGATGATGATTGGATGGGATGCAGGAGGATGCAGAGGGAGACTTTAGAGCTAGGCTCTCAACCTCAGCACAATTGATATTTTGGGCCAGATAATTCTTTGCATTGTGGGATGTTGAGGAGCATTGAGGAGCATCTCTGGCCTCTACCTATTAGATATCATTAGCAATCTTCCCTTCCCCAAGTCAACAATCAAAAATGTCTCCAATCATTGTCAAATGACTCCTGAGGGGCAAAATCACTTCCAGTTGACAACCACTGCTTTAGAGAGAGACCCAGACTTGAGTACAATTCCAACTCTGCCTTTATTTTGGTTGCGAGATCATTGTAGGGTCACTTAAGGTTTCTGTAACTCAATTTCATCACCAGTAAAATGGGGTAACTAATAAGAGCTACCACATGGGGATGTGACAATCAAATCAGACAATTTTTGTGTAGTACTTAAAACATAATGCCAAATATATACTGGGTGAGTATTAATAAGTGTCAGTCATTGTTATTGCTAATGCTATTATTGTTGGTTTTCTCAACATTCCATTAAAACGTAACTATGTGGGTGTGTTAAGGTCGAAGATACACACATGCATCTTTCCTCCTATAAAAAACATTAACTTTCTCCCAAGTCAGAAAAGAAATAAACCTGTACACTTCTTCTGAACAGTCAGTTTCTTGAGGGAAGGAACCTAAATGGGCTCTCCTCCTTTGGGAAACAGTGGCCTTTTCCAGGGGACGGTTTAATCTTTTGGAGACAGATGAATATGAGCTGCAGTAATCCTGCAATGCTACCAGGAGAGTTGGGGAGAAGGAGAGAATTTCAATAGGGCCTTGGAGATTTTCAGGGTGTTTCAACAACACCACTTTGCGACTTCACCTCCCCCCTGCGACACATCCATGGAAATAACAACTCAGGCTAATAAGAGGGAAATTTTTTAGGGTCATGTCCAGTTCCCTGTAGCAGGCAGGTGTG
>NW_006921624.1:5371365-5405619 GCF_000298275.1 Orycteropus afer afer
CTGTGTCCTTGGAAGCCAAGTTATAGAGACTACATCAATGGGTACCTCTGCAATTTGGCTTCCTGTTGGGTTTAGCTAATGGGAAGCAACAGCAGGAAATCAAAGGGTGGGAGGAGAGACAGGTCAGGGCAATTTCTTTCCCTTCTCCTCCTCCGCAGACAAGTGCCTCCTAGGCTGCAGCCACTCTTTCTGAGCTCTGTAACTGCTTCCTCCCCTTGTCCCTTCAGGCCTAAGAATGGTAGCTCCAGAGCACTGTACTGTCCCTTGTTGGTTCTTCCTAACCCTGCCATTGCCTTTGTAAATCAGACATTCTTTTTCTTGCTGGGCCCTCGAGGTGGTGGGTCTTCAAGGAATCCAGAAAAAAGGATAAATTCTTGTCTTGCATCAATCTTCCCCCAGTCTCTTCATTCTTAGGGACCATATTTTGTTCATCTCTGATTCCCCAGTACAGGACTTAGCACAGGATAGATGCTCAATGAAAGTTGCTAACATTATAAATTAACAGGATTCATAATTAAAATGGAGTCCCTGCATGGGGCAAACAGTTAACATGCTTGACTGCTCCCAGAAAGATTAGGGGTTCAAGTCCACCCAGATGTGCCTCAAAAGGAAGATCTGGTGACACACTTCCAAAAAATCAGTTGTTGAAAACCCTGTTGTTATGTGCCATCAAGTCAGCCCTGACTCACAGCGACCTCTCCTTGGGTTTCCGAGGTGGTATCACTACAGAAGTAGATTGCCCAACCTTCCTTCCGAGGAGTTGCTGGTGGGTTTGAACCACCAGCCTTCTAGTTAACAGTCAAATGCTTTAGGTACTACACCACTGAGCCTGAAGGTCATGCTCTAATCAGCAATGACTAAAAAACAAGCAAACAAACAGAAACAACAACCAAACTCACTGCCAGTGAGTCAATTTTGACTCATAGTGACCCCAATAGGATTGCCAAGGCTGTAAATCTTAATGGAAGCAGACTGCTTCATATTTCTTATGCAGAGTGGCTGGTGGGTTCTAACCACTGACTTTCTGGCTAGTGGCCAAGTGCCTTAATCACTATACCACCAGAGCTCTTCAATAGTGAGCACATATTGAACATCTACTGTGGCTAAGTGAGATAAACTAATTTATCTCACTTTTCACAGCAATCTTTCAAGAAAGATATCATTACCATTTTCACAGAAGGTAAAATTGAGACTCAAAGAGGTGGAGTGATTTACCCAAAGCCACACAGCTAGGAAGACACAGAGCTGGAATTCAAATCCAGATTGGTTTGACTCTAAAAATGTGTTTACTCTCTGCTTGAATTTGCTCTCTGTGACCACAAAGAAGTGTTTATATTTATTTTCTCTCTCTTAGAATATACTTTCTTTTAGCAGTGCTTGCTAAGTCTTGAAAACAAGTTGTGGTTCCAATATAAAGATGGAATGAATAAGGAAATTGTAAATTCTTTGCTAATTTTATTTTAAACACTGACCAGATCTGGGTGGTGGTGGTGGTTGTTAGTTTCTGTAGAGTCGATTCTGACTCATGGTGACCCCATGTACACAGGGTAGAACTGTTCCATAAAGTTTTCAGGACTGTGGCCTTTTGGAAGCAGATCACTAGGCCTGTCTTCTCAGACTCCTCTGAATGTTAGGGCATTTCACTGCTAACTAGAAGGCTGGTAGTTCAAACCCACCAGCCACTCCTTGGAAGGAAGATTGGGTGATCTACTTCTGTAGAGATACTGCCTTGGAAACCCAAGGAATGGTCGCTATGAGTTGGATCCATCTTGACGGCAGTGAGTGAACATTTCAGTTAGTCATCTGGTGCTTAACTATTTGGTCCTCCTAGGGATCTCTCTGGCCTTTTGTTGGTCTCCTTTGTCACATCACAGTAGACTTGTCTGGCCAGCAGGGGTCAATGGCCTAGGCAAAGTAGGGTCTGTAGCAGAGACAGAGTAAGGGCTACAGAGCAGTCCCACCTGGGTGTCCCCACCATGGCAGAGCAGGCCCTGTATGGTTTGTGAAGAGCCTGAAAGACACTTTTTCCCATTCAGGAGTAAAACTCTAGGGCCACTCGAGCCTCTAAAGGATCTAGCATTTCAGAATCATTTGTTCACTCATTCAGTTAAGATTGAGCATGGCCTTGGTGACAGGTGCTGGAGATATGAGATAAAATGATGAGCAAGAAGCTTTGGCACTGGTCCTCATGGGGTTTAGAGTCCTTTCGGGTTGGGGACATTGCATATTATAATAAAGTACTTTGAGTTTTATGAAAGGGAAAGTACAAGAACTACATCAAGGAAGTGACATTATGCTGAGCCTATATTCAGGATGAGCAAAAGGCAATGAAAATAGGCTCTACAGAAACCAGTGCCCAGGAGAGGGATAGCAAAGGAGGAAATTAGAGAAGTTCAGTGGGGCTGAAGCTCTGTTAGTGTAGTACCTAAGGCATTTGACTGCTAACCAGAAGTCTGGTGGTTCAAACCCATCCGCTACTCCTCGGAAGGAAGGTTGGGCAATCTACTTGCATGTGATACCGCCTTGGAAACCCAAGGAGGGATCTTATGAGTAGGATCTGACTCCAAGGCAGTGAGTTTAGAAGTAGAACGTGGGCTGGGATGTGATGAATGTGAAGAGATGATAAGTAAGAGGTTTCCAGGGCCACTTGGGAGAGTTTGGATTTTATCCTATAGGCAGCTGGGAGCCATTGATGAGAACTGCTTTGTATTTGTGGAGGATGGCTATGGCTATGTGGTAGAAGACAGCTTGGAAGATGCATTAATGAATTAGAGAAGGTGAGTGATATTGGATGGTAGTGTGTGTGTGTGTGTGTGTGTGTGTATGGGTGGGTGGGGGGGTGAAGTCAGAGAAGCCTTCTGTGGCCTAAGCAGGCAGGACTGTGTTGACTTTGGCAAGAGGTTTTTTATTTTATTCTAGGATTGCAAACAAGGGACTGAAAAACTTATTTATTCTTTGGAAAGATCACTTTCGCTGCTTCAGAAAGAATAGATTTTAGGAGGCAAGATTGGAAGCAGGGAGAGCACTTGTATGTCAGTCTAAGCAAGAGAAAATGGTGGCTTAGATGATGGTGGTGGTTCCGGAGTGGAGAAGGATGGAAAAATGGGGCCAGGGTGTACAGATTAGATGTGGGTATGGTGGGACAAAGTTAGGAATCCTCTTGGTCACAGGAAGCTGTAGGGATCACTGGAGTCCTCTGCAGTTGCCCTTTCACCCATTTTTGGGTTCCAGATCACCATGTCAGGATGGATGATGGAATGACATTCATTACCTGCTAATCTCATGTTGGGCATGGGGTGGCACGGCCCCTCTCTAAACTGTTCTCTTCTTCTATTTGCAGCTGAACTTTCCTCCCCAGGACTGGGTCATTAACTTCAAGGGGACTATTTCCTACCTTTGTTCCCCAGAACATTGCACTTCTCATTTATTTTTTTTGTCCAAAGAATTTGGCAAAAATTCCTACAGTGTTTTATGTTTTGTCTACTGTACTTCCATGGCCAGAGTGATTAAAGAAAATGGGGAGGACAGAGATTATTAAAAGCAGGTACCCAGAGAGACTGTAAGTATCCTCTTGGCTGATACCATGCCCCCAGTACTCAAACACAGTGCCTGAAACGCTATTATTGAACCACTTCTTCAGATTAATCACAGTTCTCTTCAAATGCAAATGTTGCTAGGGTGGGCATTGCGCATTAGTCTCAACCTCAGTATCAACTGCTTTGTCATTCCTAATGCAGGGAAATCAGACAGCCTGAAAGCTAGATACCTGTGAGTAGTGGAAAGAGAACAGACTTTGGAGACAGAAAGGGCTATTGTCGATTCTTAGTTTGCCACTTGCCATCTATGTGACCTTGGAAATTGCTTAACTTCCCTGGACCTCAGTTTCCCCACTGTAAGTAGAGGATCAACAATATCTTGCTTGCAGCATTATTTTGGGGACTAGAGGCAATATATCACCATCTGGTTGTCTGTTTGTCCTACTGTGGTGGCTTGCATGTTGCTATGATGCCAGAAGCTATGCCACCATCATCACAAATACCAGCAATGTCACCCATGGTGGACAGGTTTCAGTGGAGATTCCAGAATAAGATAGATAAGAAGAAAAGCCTATTGATTTACTTCTGAAAATTAGTCAATGAAAATACTATGAATCACAACAGAATATTATCTGATACAATGCTGGAAGGTGAGCACTAGGTTGAAAGGATACTACTGGGGAAAAGCCGCTACAAACATAGCAATGACCAAGAAGGCACAGGACCAGACAACATTGTGTTCTGTTATATGGAAGGTCACCATGAGTTGGAGCCAACTTGAGGACAACTAACAACAATAGTGAAGCACCCAACAGAGTACTTGGCCCACATTGTTGTTGTTATGTGTCGTCAAGTCAGACCCGACTCATAGTGACCCCTCCTTGGTTTTCTGAGGCAGTAACACTATGGAAGTAGATTGCCCAAACTTCCTTCTGAGGAGTGGCTGGTGGGTTTGAACCGCCAGCCTTCTGGTTAGCAGTCAAGTGCCTTAGGCACTATGCCACCAGAGCTCAAAAATTTCTGTTCCTTTTCTTACCCTTTCTCTTTATCTTATGCTGCATCTTGTCTGCTTGACTCACACTCCTCCTCCTCCTTTGGTCTTTTGTGGTTATAAAACAGGTCTTGGCTGAGACATAGCCTGTGGCAACCTCTCTTTGCAGAGGCTGCCAAATGTCAGCCCCTTTCTAATAAAACTTTCTGTCCCCCTTCGGCCTTGGAGGAGGGCTGGACAGTCTGATTGTACCTGTCCCCTCGGTGATTAAGGTCTGCAATCAGCCCAGCTGCTTGATGGAATCGGAGCCTGGTTGATTAGCAGGGCGCACTTTGGCCGCAGGTTAATGGATGATCTCACACTGTGGCTGCAGAGTAATTACCAGTTAAAAGGTCCGAGGCCAGGGTTCCATAGTGTTGGGGAGGTCTGGCCCCATTTAAATTCAGAATTAGGAAAATAATCTTATATTGGCCAGCAGCAGGTAGCTAAGGGGGCGGGGGGTGGGGTGGGGAGCAGGGCCCACTGAATGTGGCCCCAGAGCCCCAGGCTCATCCTCAAACTGACCAGATGGATTTCACTTGTCTTTAGGAAGGCAGCTCAGGGGTGTGGCAAGACAGACTTGAGGGCATTCTAGCTCAGGCACCTATTGTCCATGGCATCTTTGGCAAAGCATTTAACCTGTCAGTGCCTCTATGTTCTCATCTGTAAAGTGGGATTAAAAATGCCTGCCTCACATGTGGGGGGAACATTTACATCAGGTAGATACACTCCTTGCAGCCATCAATCATGGGAGAATAGAAGGGCAGGGTTTGCACAAGGAGATAGCTCAACGGGGTGGGAGTGCATGGGAGGGCAGGACAAAGGGAAGAGGTGACTACAGGGAGGAAGTGAGAAGAGAGCTATTACATTGTGGGGAATTGTAGTCAATGTCATGAAACAAAATGTGTTTGAACTTCTGTATGGAAAGTGAATTTTCTCTGTAAACTTTCACCCCAATCACAATAAAAATTAAAAAATAACAACAACAACAACAACAAATGCTTGCCTCACAGGGTCAGTGGGAAGCTTATTCAGGTTATGTGAGCTTCTGGTTCATAGTGTCAAAGTACAGACTGTCTCTTCACCTTCGCTGTAGAATGTGTCCCTGGTTGGACAGCCATCAGCAGTTCTGGATTCTCCTTCCAATTCTCTGCCCGCAGGACTCTGCTCCTCATAGTTGATTGACTTTATAAGTATTTACTGGACATCTGTTTTGTGCCAAGTATGATGCCAGGTGTGGGGATAAGACACTGTTCCAAACTCAAGGAGCTCATCATCATATGGGGCACCAGGCTAAAAACTGAGTGCTGGGAAGAATGTTGTAATATAAACAGGAGCGTGAGATCCCAGAGCTGGAACCTGAATGTAGGAGGTAATGTTTACACCAAGTGCTGAAGATGGAGGCAAGCAGAAGTAATATTTCAGGCTATGAGAGCCATCAAGATGGAAGTCCAGAAGAGAAGGGACCTATCTGTAGAAGGAAATGAAAGGACAGTGCCTGAAGCACTGGTGAGTGAGCTCAGGAGTGGATGTGAGAATGAGGGAGTGACCAAACAAATGGGGCGAGGGTGAATGAATTATTGAATAGAGGAATGAATTATTGAGGAGAAATGAGTGACTGGGGGAATGAGTGATTTAGTCAGTAAGTGAATGAATGGATACCTGAATGGAAGACTAAGTGATTGAGTCAATGATGAATAAATGAATGACTGAATGGAAGAACGAATGAAGGAAAGAGTGAATGGAGGAATGAGTGAACAAATGGAAGAATGCGTGAGTAATCATTGTTTCAGTAAGGGCCATCATATTCGTCTTACTGAAAACTGCATCTCCCCGTTCCCACCTACACTTCCAATCATGATTTGTCTCTTTTGCTTGTGTCTTCCTGCTCTACATAGGACTCAGCACCTTCTAAAATATAGAATTTGCTGATTTATTATATGTATTGTTTATGGTCTATGTCCCCCCTGCCCCATCCATGAGGCCAGAGGTTTGTTTTTTTTTTTGTCAGTTTTGTTCAGTGATATATCCTACTTCAGTGCCCTGACACAAGTACATTCTCAATAAATGCTCCTGAAATGAACTAATTACATGAGAAGCAAACGAGGGTGTCAGGAAGAGGGTTTCCAGAGTCCAATCCTCAGGCCCACAGCCATGCTTGAGTCAACTAGAGTCTACAGTCATGCACTGCCCCTTTCCAGATCTCAGCAGCCTGGGCCTATGAATTCTCAGAGATCCTGGGTCTGTTGGGCACAGCCCTAGGGCTGGCCTTATGGCAGGTGAGGGGGGCGCCCAGAAGATGGAAGGGAGGGAGGGAAGGAGAGGAGATGATAGGAACGAAGGCAGGGCTGCCGGTGAAAGCAATTCTGTTCCTCCAGCAATCTCAGCAGTGGCCACTTGTCAGAAGAACTGGCAGGGGGGAAAAATGACAAAAAATCAGGTCCAATTTATCACCTTCAAATTGTGTTGAACAAGCTACTGTACTGCTTGGTTTTGAAGAACTCCTCCTTCTTCCCCCCACACAGAACAAACACCACTAAATGTCTCTCCATCTGCGAGCTGAAACGTTGGCAAAGTTGCCGCCAATTAAAGGGCTCCCTGCTGTGGGGGTTGATCCATGGTAGCTGTGGAGGGGGGCAGTGGAGAGAATAGAATCATTAAAATGGGAGAACAAAGGAGACAGGACAAATTCAGAAGGGATTAAGGCACAGAGAAAAAGTCTGCATTTCTAGGGCATTTATACCCAGGGTTGGGCCAGGATCCTCTGTCAGAATTCACCTCCAGCTCAGGCAGATGGATTACCATTAGGCCAATGCTGGGGGAGGGGGTCCACACATGTGGAAGACTTTCAGAAGCACCTCAGTGTCTCCCTGACTGCTGTGCTCCTTCCTCCCAGTCCACCAGCTCTCAGACCTCTGAGATCCAAGACTTGTGTCAATCCAATGAGTAAATCTGCTCTTCTGAAGACCCCTAAAAGGTCTGATGACCACTGCTTGGATACTCCAGTGCTAGGGAACTCTATGACTCCTACAGCAGCACCTTCCCCATCTTGGTGTTACAAAGTCCTTCATAATAACAATGATGACCTGGAGTGTGTGTTTACTGAGCACTTATTATGTGCTAGGCATTGCTTTGGGTGCTTTGTAGATATCAGCGGTTCTACTTTATTTTTCTTGCTCCACTCTCCTCTATATTTTCCACTCCTCAGCCAACTAACTCCTTCCCTTCTGAGACTTTACACAGACTGTGCCCACTGTTGGGAGCACTCTTTCTCACAGGGTATTTTGGGAATGAAATGGAATGATAGATGTGAAAGCACCTTGTCACCATGCTTCCTGTTGTGGGGGCCCAGAAAGTGACGGTTACTTTTATTGTTCACCTCCAGGTCTAGCCTAAGCCAACTAAGAAATAAAGTGTTTCTGTTCTCAGAGACCTACAGCTGCAACATTTCTTCTTCCTATCTACCTGGAGGCTTATTTTTCATCTCTCAAGGTTTTAAGAGTGACCAAGGTCTATTGGGTCTGGTGAGCGAGTGTCATCACAACCTGGTGTCATTAAAGGCCACAATTAACATCTTTGTTGGACCCACAACCTATCATGGGGATGGCACAAGGTTGTGCAGTGTTTTGTTTCATTGTGCATGGGGTCATCTTGAGTCAGAGGCTGACTTGATGGCAGCTAAGAACAACAACAACATTATCATCTTGTTTGTCATCATGACATCCGCCACCACCACCACCACTATCATCACCATTATCACCAGCACCATCATCTTCATATGATCATCACCATCACCCTCATCATCAATGGCTACTACATTTAAGAACTACTTCAAGCCAGGCTCTCAATCAGTTCTTTTACATCTGTTCTCTCTAATTTTCCCGTTAAAATTTCCAGTTTAGGAGAGTAAGCCTTAGAGAAGCGAGATAACTCAGCTAAGTTTGCACAGTTACTAAATGTTTCAGTAGGAGCTCTGGTAGCGTAGTGCCTAAGGCACTTGACTGCTAACCGGAAGGCTGGCAGTTCAAACCCACCACTCCTTGGAAGGAAGGTTGGGCAATCTACTTCCATAGTGATACTGCCTCGGAAACCCAAGGAAAGGTCGCTATGAGTCGGGGTCGACTCGACAGCACATAACAACAACAAATGTTTCAGTCAGAACTTGAATCCATACTTACCTGACTTCATAGACTGAGTGCTGCATGGATCACCAATCCACGCATCTTCAGCTTCCTGTTCCATATTCCAGCTAAAAAAAGATGCTTCTGTTAGATTGTTAGATCTTGGCTGTACATTTGACTGTCTACATTCGAGACAGCTATAACAAATCTACATTTAATTTAGTGCTGGCTTTTACAGAGCTTGCAATCATCTCCTATTTTAAACTTTTTTTTTTCTTTTTTTTTGTATATATAAACTTGTCTTCACTTGTATTTCTTCAACCTGGGGCATAGGCTGTAGGCTTTGGGATAAAAGTGAAATCGTTGTTTTACATTCATATCTATGTGTCAGGTGCTATCTGGCTTCCAGTGCCTGCCTCACTCCATACCATTTTTCCATCCCCACATGAGCTAGAGTCATTTGAGTCCCATCTGTGTCTTCATCCTGATGCAAGGTCTAGGACTGCCCCTGATCAGAGGACAGAGGCCCTGGCCTCATGCTCTGGCATCACCCTTGAGCCTCCCTTCCAGTCTGGCCCAGATCTGAGGAGTCCTGTTTCTATCCTTCAGTTATCTTACTATCTTGGCATCTACTGCTCACCCAGGCCCTTTCAGTAGAAGCCCGAGTCTTGCTGCTCTCTATCCTAAGAACTGGTGGTTGGAGCTGGACGTGGTCTATAGGTAACCTCATCCATGAAGGGTTTCTTGACCTCCCTTTGTCTTCACTGACAGAATTGACCTCACTCACATTTGTGCTCTCATGGCACACTGGTGGTTTTCCCTACTAACTTCCCCAGTTCCAATACTTTACTTGTTTGATTATCTCCAGAGAGGGAATGAGGCCATTTCAAGCTCACTCCTTCTAGCTGTACTTTGATTAGGGTTGAGGTTTTCCTTCAGACCACTCTCATTCCACAACATAGCCAAGGCTTCCATCTCCTGTTCTGGGGACCTTGCAAGTGTCAAAGGTTCTCACACCATGCATACTTCAAATGAGATAGACCATTCAGAGGCAACGAATATGTATTTGTTGGTAAATATCACTCAAAGCTAAATGACCGATGGCTGATGGGCTGGCAGCTGACTGAGGGGGTCCTTGTATTAGTTTTTTAGTACTGCTGTAATAAAATACCACACACTGGGAATCTTCTAAGAACAAATTTATTGTCTCACAGTTCTAGAGACTACTAGATTGAATTCGGAGTGTTGGCTGGATAATACTCAGAAGTCTGTGGGGGAAGGTTCTTCCCTATCTCTCCCAGCTTCTGACAGCCCCCGGTGTTTCTTGGCCTGTAAGTATATCTTCATACGACTGCCCTTCCTCTGTCTGCCCCCATGAACCTCTTCTTCTCTTTCATCAGGACACTATTCAGATGAGAGCAGGACTACCCTACTCCAGCGTGACCTCATAAGAACTTAAGTGATAATACCTCCAAAGGCTGTATTTCCACATAAGGTCATATTCACAGATACCAGGGTTAGGACTTCACCGTAACTTTTTGGGAGACACAAATCTAATCCTTAATAGTCCTCCTTAGATGGTGCTAAGTCAGTTTATTTCTCCCTGATACTTTAGGTGCAAGGTCCTCTTCTTCATCTAAACAAATGTCCACTTCATCCTCTTTAGTCCCTGTGGTCCTTTCCCAACCTTTTTCTCCCTTTCTCCATTAGTCTGTCCTTTGCAATCAGAAACACTAGCTCTGGTATTGTGCACCAGGATCTTTCTGTGCCAGGCAGTACCCACAGTAGCCTTTATTTTATATTACACAACAGATGACTTAGACCTATTTGGGTAGCCTGTGGAGTGGAGGAGAGAAAAGACCCTTGGGATACAATAGAAAGAATCCAGTGACCCAGAATCTGGGAACATACACATGGATGAATACTTATAAGCATTCCTTACCACACTGCATTTCCCACAACAGCAAGGATTTAGTCCATTTCTCTTTTCACAACACTTAACCTGGGGCCAGGCCCATAGCAGGTGCTCAATAAATACTGTGAGTGATGGAATGAAAGCAAATCTAGTCTCCTACTTTCTGCTGACTTCTACCTACCACTGTTTGTGGATGCCACTCCTGGGTTTCTAAGACCTTTCTAACTCTGCTAGGGATGAAAGCTCAGAAAGTTTAAGTCTCCCTAACCCCCACCCTGTGAGTCACCTGAATAGTAAGGGGTGGATCCTAGAATTGAATTCTGGCCTTCTTGGCTGAGGAAGTTTTTATTCTTCAATGTCTCTTATTCTCTCTAAGAAGCTAGGAGAGCTACCCTGGGTCTTCCCCAGATGCCTTATTTATATACATCTTACGTGTCCCACTTGGACACGCTGGTTGTAATCTTTGGGTAGTTTCTTCACCCCTCTGTGCCTCAGTTTCCTCAACTATAAAATGGGGATGATGATGATGATAATAATAATAATATTTACCTAAGGGTTATTATACGGAACTCTGGTGTTATAGTGGTTAAGGCATTTGGCTGCTAATTAAAAGGTTAGTGGTTAGAACCCACCAGCCGCTCTGTGGAAGAAAGATGAGATGGTCTGCTTCCACAAAGATTTACAACCTTGGAAACCCAATGGGAGTGGTTAGGAGTCAGAATTGACTCAATGGCAGGGAGTTTGTGTTTTTTCAGAAGAATTATTATGAATTACAGGCAGTCCCTGGGTTCTGAACATCTAACTTTCTTATAATCTGTAGTTATGAACCAACACCCATAAAGCCTATTATATTAAGAATTTGAGGTATATACAATGAATTGTAATAACAAATAGGTGCTACTTTGAGGCTTACACCAAAACATTATTATTATTATGTTAAAAGTGCTTTAGTGTATCTGGATGTATTTTTCTAATTTTTTTATGCATAGAAAGGTACATTATAAAGTATTATACTGAGACAAACATTTGACTAACTGATGTTAGATATGAACTGTACCTAACTGTTCCAACTTATCATATAAATTCAACTTAAAGACAGCTTTAGAAACAGGACTTATTTGTAATCCAAGGACTACCTGGATTAGATACTTAATATCTATTAGAAACCAAAACCAAACTCAATGGCATTAAGTTGATTCCAACTCAGCAATTCCCTTTGGGTTTCAGAGATGGTAAATCCTTACAGAATTAGTTTGCCCAGTCTTCCTTCCATGGCTAGTGAGTTTGAACCACCAGCCTTCTGGTTAACAGTCAAATGCCTTAGGCACTATGCCACCAGAGCTCCTTAATATCTATGTAAAGCAGACTTAAATATAATAGGCATTATAGAAATATTAAAAAAAAAACCCAAACCCACTGCCATTGAGTCGATTCTTCTCTTAGCAACCCCCATTAGGTTTCCAAGATGATAAATCCTTATGGAAGTAGATTGTCTCATCTTGCTTCTGCAGAGTGACTGGTGGGTTTGAACTGCCAACCTTATGGTTAGCAATCAAATCCCTTGTGCTACCAGAGCTCCTTATAGAAGTGTTAGCCATATTATTATTAATGGTGCAATAAGAGTACATCTAACACCACCTGTCTGTCATTTTGTTGTGCTGTGGTGGCTTGCATGTTGCTGGGATGCTGGCAGCTATACCACTAGATTTCAAAGACCAGCAGGGTAACCCATGGTGGACAGGTTTCAGTGGAGCTTAGAGACTAAGATAGTCTACTGTCTTAGTCTGTATTTCCAAAAAAATAACTGATGAAAAGTCTATGGATCACAACAGAATATTGTCTGATATAGTGCTGGAAGATGATCTCTCTAGATTGGAAGTCACAACACAACAGCTGCAAAAATGGGCTAGAGTATGCCAACCATGGGGAAGGTGGCACAGGACTGGCAATGCATCTTCATTCTTTGGTTCATGGGGTTGCCGTGAATTGGAGCTGAGTTGAGAGAAACTAACAACAACAACCCACCACTTGTCTTTTCGTGCTGTGGAGGCTTGTGTGTTGCTATGATGATGAAAGCTATGCCACTGGTATTTCACATATCAGCATGGTCACCCATAGTGGACAGGTTTCAATGAGCTTCCAGACTAAGAAGAATGACATAGCCAGGCCCACTTCCGAAAAAAAACTGGCCACTGGAAACCTTACAGATAGCAGTGAAACACTGTCTGATGTAGTGCTGGAAGATGAGGTCCTCAGGTTGGAAGGCATTCAAAATACAACTGGGGAAGAGCTGCTTCCTCAATCTACAGCCAACCTTAATGATGTAGATGGAGTAAAGCTTCATTTGTTGATGTGGCATGACTTAAATGAGAAGAAACAGTTGCAAGCATCCACTAGTAATCAGAACATATATAAGGAGTATGAATCTAGGAAAATTGGAAGTTGTCAAAAATGAAATGGAAAGCATAAAGATCGATATCCTAGGCATTGTTGTTGTTGTTGTTGTTATGTGCCATCGAGTCGGCCCCAACTCATAGTGACCCCTCCTTGGGTTTCCAAGGCAGTATCACTATGGAAGCAGGATTGCCCAACCTTCCTTCCAGGAGTGGCTGGTGGGTTTGAACCGCCAGCCTTCTGGTTAGCAGTCAAGTGCTTTAGCCACTATGCTACCAGAGCTCCTATCCTAGGCATTAGTGAGTTGAAATGGACTGGCATTGGCCATTTTGAATCAGATAATCATATGGTCTACTATGCCAGAATGACAAATTGAAGAGGAATGGCATTTCATTCATTGTCAAAAAGAACATTTCAAGATCTGTCCTGAAGTACAGGGCTGTCAGTGTTAGGATAATATCCATGCACCTGCAAGGAAGACCAGTGAATACTACTATAATTCAAATTTACATACCATCCACTAACACCAAAGATGAAGAAATTTTTACCAACTTCTGCAGTCTGATATTGACCAAATATGCAATAAAGATGTGTTGATAATTACTGGTGGTTGGAATGTGTGAAAGTTGGAAATAAAGACAAAGCATCAGTAGTCAGAAAATATGTCCTTTGTGATAGGCATAATACCTGAGATCACATGATAAAATTTTCCAAGATCAATGACTTAGTCATTGCAGATACTTTTTTTTTTTTTCCACAAGAAAAATGGTGATGTACATACACATGGACTCCACCAGATGGAATACACAGGAATCAAATAATCTGCATTTGTGGAAAGAGATGTTGGAGAAACTCAGTATCATCAATCAGAACAAGATCAGAGGATGATGGTGGAACATATCAACCACTAATTGCTGATATGAAAGTTTAAGTGGAAGCTGAAGAAAATTGAAACAAGTCCACGATAGCCAACATACAACTTTGAGTATATCCCACCTGAATTCAGAGACCAGCTGAAGAATAGATTTGACACATTGAACATCAAGGACTGGGGACGCCAGACAAGTTATCGCACATCAAGAACATCTCACACGAAGAAAGCAAAAGGTCATTAAAAAGACAGGAAAGGAATAGAAGACCAAAATAGATGTCATTTTCAGGAATATGAAATGTGCTCTTGAATAGAGAGTAACTAAAGTAAATGGGTGAAAAAATGAAATAAAAGAGCTTAAGAGAAGATTTCAAAGAGCAGCTTGAGAAGACAAAGTAAAGTAATACAATGAAATGTACGAAGACCTGTTATTGTTGTTAGGTGCCATTGAGAAGTCTCCGACTCATAGTGACCCTATGCACAGCACAAAGAAACATTGCCCAGTCCCGTGCCAGCTCCACAATCCTTGCTGTACTTGAGGCCATTGCCGCAGCCACTGTGTCAATCTATCTTTTTGAGGGCCTTCCCCTCTTGTTGATCCTCCACCTTACCAAGACTGACATTCTTTTCCAGGGAATGATTCCTTCTGACAACATGATCAAAGTAGGTGAGATGAAGTCTGGCCATTCTCGCTTCCAAGGAGCATTCTGGCTGCACTTCTTCAGGGGCAGATTTTTTAGTTCTTTTAGCAATCCATAGTACTTTCAGCATTCTTCACCAGCACCACAACTCAAAAGCATCCATCCTTTGATCTTCCTTATTCACTGTTCAGCTCTCACATGCATATGAGGTGATTGAAAATACCATGACTTCTGTCAGGTGCACCTTAGTCCTCAAGAAGACATCTTTGCTCTTCAGCACTTGAAAGAGGTCCTTTGCAGCTGATTTTCCCAGTGCTATAAGTCATCTGATGTCCTGAGCATTGCATCCATTGACATCTATTGTAGAACCAAGGAATATGAAGTCTTTGACAACTTCAATCTTTTCTCCATTTATCATGATGCTGCTTATAGGTCCAGTTGTGAGGATTTTTGTTTTCTTTATATTGAGGTGTAATCCATACTGCAGATTGTAGTCTTCAATCTTCATCAGTAAGTGCTTCAAGTCATCCTCACTTTCAGCAAGCAAAGTTGTGTCGTCAGCATATCACAGGTTGTTAATAATTCTTTCTCCAATCCTGATGCCAGGTTCTTCTTCATATAGTCCAGCTTCTTGGATTATTTGCTCAGCATATAGACTGAATAAGTATGGTGAAAGAAAACAACACTGACACACTCCCTTATTCATTTTAGACTATGTTGTGTCCCTTTGTTCTGTTCAAATGACAGCCTCCTGGTTTATGTAGTTTCCTCATGAGTACAATTAAGTGTTCTGGAATTCCCTTACTTCTTAATGTTACCCATAATTTGTTATGATCCACACAATCAAATGCTTTGCATAGTCAATAAAACACAAGTAAACATCTTTCTGGTATTCTTCTCTTTCAGCCAAGATCCATCTGATATCAGCAATGATATCCCTCATTCACGTCCTCTTCTGAATCCACCTTGCATTTCCAGATATACTGCTGCAACTGTATTTGAATTTTCTTCAGTAAGCTATTACTTGAGTGCGATATTAATGATATTGTTCGATAATTTCCCCATTTTGTGGGATCATTTTTCTTTGGAAAGGGTACATATATGGCTCTCTAACAGTCAGTTGGCCAGATATCTGTCTTCCAAATCTCTTGGCATAGCTGAGTGAGTGCCTCCAATGTGGATCCATTTGTTGAAATATCTCAATGGGTATTCTGTCAATTACTGCAGCCTTGTTTTTCGTTAACTTCTTCAGTGCAGCTTCAACTTCTTCCTTCGATATCATTTGTTCTTGATCATATGCCACCTCCTGAAATGGGTGAACATCGACCAGTTCTTTTTGGTGCGTTGATTCTGTGTATTCCTTCCATCTTCTTTTGATGTTTCCTGTATCATTCAATATTTTGTCCATAGGATCTTTCAATATTGCAACTCGAGGCTTGAATTTTTTTCTTCATTTCTTTCAGCTTGAAAAATGCTGAGTGTGTTCTTGCCTTTTGGTTTTCTAACTCAAGGTATTTGCACATTTCATTATAATAACTGACTTTGTCTGCTCGAGCTGCTCTTTGAAATATTCTGTTCAGCTCTTTTATCTAGTTATTTCTTCCATTTGCTATAGCTACTCTCCATTCAAGGGCAAGTTTCAGAGTCTCTTCTGACATCCATTTTTGTCTTTTCTTCCTTTCTTTTCTTTCCATTTGCTTTCTTCATTGATGATGTTCTTGATGTCATCCCACAATTCCCCTGGTTTTTGATCATTGGCATTCAATGCATCAAATCTATTCTTTAGATGATCTCTAAATTCAGGAGGGATATATTCAAGGTCATATTTTGGCTCTTGACTTGTTTTAATTGTCTTTAACTTCAAGTTTAACTTGCATATGAGCAGTTGATAGTCTGTTTCATAATCAGCTCCTGGCCTTGTTTTGGCTGAAGATATTGAGCTTTTCCATCACCTCTTGCCACAGATGTAGTCAATCTGATTCCTGTGTACTCCATCTGGTGAAGCCCATGTGTATAGCTGCCATTTGTGTTGTTGAAAAAAGGTATTTGCAATGAATAAGTCATTGGTCTTGCAAAATTCTATCTTGCGATCTCCAGCATTATTTCTGTCATCAAAATTTCCAGCTACCAGTGATTCTTTTTTGTTTCCAACTTTTGCATTCCAGTCACCAGGGATTATTAACACATCTTGATTGCATGTTTGGTCAATTTCAGACTGCAGAGGTTGGTAAAAATCTTCAATTTCTTCATCTCTGGCTTTGGTGGTTGGTGTGTAATTTTTAATAATAGTAGTATTAACTGGTCCTCCTTGTAGGCATATGGATATTATCCTATCACTGACAGCATTGTACTTCAGGAAAGATCTTGAAACATCCTTGTACAAAGACCTGGGGTTAGAAAATCAAAAGGGAGGAACATGGTTGGCATTGCCCAAGATGAGAGAACTGAAGAAATAATTCAAGCCTTGAGTTACAATACCAAAAGTTTTCATAAGCAAAATATTGAATGATGCAGGAAGCATTAAAAGAAGATGGAATGAAAACACTGTGCCTTTTTTTGGTATTAGTCAGCATTCAACCATTTCAGGAGGTAGCATATGATGAAGAACTTATGGTATTGAAGAAGGAAGTCCAAGCTACACTGAAGGAATTGGTGAAAAACAAGACTCCATGAATTGATGAAATATCCACTGAAATATTTCAACAAACAGATGCAGTGCTGGAAGCACTCAGTTGCTTATACCAAGAAATTGGAAAGAAAGGTACCTGGCCAACCAACCAGAAAAGATCCATATTTGTGCCCATTCCAGGGAAAGGAGATTCAGTAGAATGTGGAATTATTGAAAAATATCATTAATATCACACACAAGTAAAATTTTTCTGTAAGTAATTAGAGAACAGTTGCAGTAGTTCATAGACAAGGAACTGCTAGAAATTCTAGCTAGATTTAGAAGAGGACTTTGAATGAGGAATATCATTGCTGATGTCAGATGAATCTTGGCTGAAAGCAAAGAATACCAGAAGGATGTTTACCTATGTTTTATTGACCATGCAAAGGCATCTAACTGTATGGATCATAACAAACTATGGTAACATAGACAAGAATGGGGAGCTCTGGTGGCATAGTGCCTAAGGCCTTTGACTGCTAACCAGAAGGCCGGTGGTTCAAACCCACCTACCACTCCTCAGAGGGAAGATTGGGCAATCTACTCTTGGAATTCCAGAACACTTAATTGTACTCATGAGGAACCTGTACATAGACCAAGAGGTTGTTGTTCAAACAAAAGAAGAGTATGCTGCATGGTTTAAAATCAAGATATGTATGTGACAGGGTGGCATCATTTCATCATACTCATTTAACCCATGTGCTGAGCAAATAATCTGAGAAGCTGGACTATATGAAGAAGAACATGGCATCAGAGTCAGAGGAAGGCTCCTTAATAACCTGAGATATGCAGATGGCACAACCTTGCTTGCTGAAAGTGAAGAAGACTTGCAGCAATTACTGATGAAAATCAGCCTTCATTAATGGATTACACCTTAATTTAAAGAAAACAAAAATCCTGACAACTGGACCAATAAGCAATGTCATGATACATGGAGAAAAGATTGAAGTCATCAAGGATTCATTTTACTTGGATCCACAATCAACACCCATGGAGGAAGTAGCCAAGAAATAAAACAACATGGTACTCTGGGCAAAGCTGTTGCAAAGACCTATTTAAAGCCTTAAAGAGCAAAGATATTACTTTGAAAACTAAGATGCACCTGACCCAAACCATTGTCTTTTCAATAGCCTCATATGCATGTCAGAACTGGATAGGTGAGGAAAACCATAGAAGAACTGATGCGTTTGAGCTGCAGTGTTGATGGAGAATATGGAACATACCAAAGACTACTAGAAGAATGAACAAATCTGGAATGCTCTTAGAATTGAGAATGCCAGATTTTGTCTCTCAAATTTTAGTTATTCATGTTGTCAGAAGGGACCAGTCCCTGGAGAAGGAGATCATGTTTGATAAAATAGACTGTCAGTGAAAAGGGGCAGACCATCAATGAGATGGATTGACATAGTGGCTGTGATGACGGACTCAAACAGCAATGATTTTGAGGATGGTGCAGGACTGGGCACTGTTTTGTTCTGTTGTACCTAGGATTGCTATGAGTTGGAAGCAACTCAACAGCACCCAATGACAACAGCAATAAGGAGTTTTAGTGTTCAAAGGCCTCACTCAAATGCCACTTCTCTGCAGCTACTGCACCCCACAACCGTGGTCAGAATCAGCCTCTCTATATTTCTTGCTCCCATTGTGGTTTGTCTGTTCTAACTTTTGTGGTATTTATACGTGCTACTGTCTCACTAACAGGAGCCTCAGTGGCACAGTGGTTACAGCAGTTTGCTGTTAACCAAAAATTCAGTGGTTCAAACCCTCTAGCTGCTCCACAGGAGAAAGTTGTGGCAGTCTGCTTCTGTAAAGATTTATAAAGGATATAAACCTTGGAAACCCTATAGGGAAGTTATACTTTCTCCTATAGGGTCACTAGGAGTCAGAATTGACTCGATGGCAGTGAGTTTTCTTTGGTGACTCTCTCACTGGAGTAAGTCTTGCTCACTTCTGGGACCCAACATAAACAGTGAGTGCTCCATAAATGCATAGTGAATTGTCCAGGATGAGGAGGGATTATCTCCATTCATCTCCATATGGGGGCTCCTTGGTCTTTCTTCAGAAGAGTGAGGGTTAAGTAAATCATCCCCAGAAGATTCTAGAAGGTAGACTTTGTGACTCCGTGAAAGTCTGCTTCTGTCTCTGCTCTAAACATTCATCATTGCTCCTGCCTCTCACCTAAAGTGCACCCAAAGTGATTTTCTATTGCTTGTTACTCAACAAAATTGTTCTAACATTTGGAAAGGCCCCAAAATTGACAGCCTAATACCCCCGCTTGCCTGTCTGTCTCGATGACTTGTGGAAGGCTGAGCTGATTGCTTCTCCTACAACAATTATCCTGAAGCTTCAGTCAACATCAGAGGAAATCAACAATTGCAAAGGTTAGAGATGGGCTGGCAGGGAGAATTTGGGTGAGTAGCTGCATTTGAAGTGAGTATGAGACTGACCTGAGCACTTGGATAGGGGGAGATGCAGGAGAGAGACCTCCCTCTCCCCATGCTAACTACTCATGATTCTCAGAAAAGCTCAAGAACTGTTGGAACTTAAAGTAGCACAAGAGACAACACGTTTACCTTCTTTTAGAATTTAATGGGGCCTTCTGGCATGTCTTGGTCTCATCTTCTCATTTTTTAGATGAAGAAGCTGAGGAATAAGTGTGGGAGGGGGTTGACTTTACAGAGTGAGGGGCAAAGCCAAAACTGAGGGTAGATATCCTATCATTGAAGGTCCCTAGGTGGCACAATTGATTGGCAATCAGCTACTAATCTAAAGGTTATTGGTTTGAACCCATCCAGCAGCATCATGGAAAAAAGTCGTGGCCATCTGCTTCATAAAGATTACAGCCAAGAAGAAAACCCTACGAAGCACAGTTCTACCCTATAACACAGGAGGTTTCCATGAATTACATTGACTTGACGGCAACAGGTTTTTTCCTGTCATCTCTAAAGTGAATTTAAAAACATCTAAGTGTTGTTGAGAAGATTGTAAATAGCACAAGTAAAGCTGGGCCCATAGAAGGTAACTGTGGTAGCTAAGTTGTGTGTCAACTTGGCTGGGCCTGGCTTTGAGTGGTTGGGCAGCTAGATGTAGTTATTCCCCATGATGAAACTGGTAATCAACTACATGGTGGAATTTGCTGTGAGCAGCTGAATAGCTGCCTTAAGGATGTGGTCTGCTTCCTGTATATAAGAAGCTTTGAGAAAGGTCTCTGAGCTTTTTGGCATGCTTGGACCCTGCATGTAGCTGAGTCTTCATTCAGCAGTCTTCCATGTTGCCTGCTGATCTTGGGACTGTCTCTGGACTTGAACTAGTGGCCTGCCATGTTGTTTGGTAATCTTGGGACTGTGCCATTTTATTTGAGGACCTTGGTTTGTCAGCCTCAGGAGCCAGCAGCTGCCTGAGTAAAGAGATGCATCCAGCTCCAGTGGTCCAGGAGCAAGAGGCAGAGCTGAAGCCCAAAGTCTAGAAGCCTTCATCCAGCACCTGGAACTTGGCACTTTGAACTCAGACTTCTAGCCTCCAAAACTGTAAGGGAATATATCCCTGTTTGTTGAAGCCACTCATTTGTGGTATTTCTGTTAGAGTGGCACTAGATGACCAAAACAGTGCCTTAGAAAGTGATGGCTGCCACTCTCCCATACTTCCTGTAAAGAATGTTGATGTGACTACAGACTCTGTGCCAGAACTTACAGTGAACTCAGCAGAGTGCTCCTTCCTCACACCCTTCTTTCCTTTTCTATCTTTCTTCTCTGTCCACTATCTGTCTCACCTCATTAGAAGCTAAGCATCTTGAGGGCAGGGGTTCTATCATTTTTGTTCGTAGTTGTATCCTGAAGGTCTAAAACAGTGACATATAGAAGGAGCGTCATAAATATTTGTCACCTGACTGATACTCTGACATTGCTAAGCCTGGTTTCTAGGGTACCTATAGTTAGTGTGAGTGCCCACGTATCTGCTTAACCCCAGCCCATCATGATTGCTGGGAACTATTAATATCTCAAGCTCTGGTGACATATAGATGGAGCGTCATAAATATTTGTCACCTGACTGATACTCTGACATTGCTAAGCCTGGTTTCTAGGGTACCTATAGTTAGTGTGAGTGCCCACGTATCTGCTTAACCCCAGCCCATCATGATTGCTGGGAACTATTAATATCTCAAGCTCTGGTGTCAGGTAGACCTGGGTTCAAATCCTGACTCTGCCACTTCCAGCTGGATGAGTTTGAGAAGGTCACTTAATCTCTCTGGACTTTGGTTTAAAGTGGGTCCCTCAATACATGATAAGTATTATGTACCTGCTAATCAGAGCTTCTAATCACTGTGAAAATACTAGTGTTTCTGAATTGAGTTAGGGTAATTATTACCTAAAAAATAATGAGTCGTGTTAGACTGTCAGCTCCTTCAGGGCAGGGACTATTCTTTAACTTTACTTGTTTGTGAGTCCTCAGTATCTAGTCAAGGGCTTGACACACAGTAGGTACACTAGTCAGCTATTAGTACCATAAGGCTACATAACAAACCTCCCTAAATCTCCATGTTTGCATAAACCTTTGTTCTCAGGCTGATAGACCTACAGGATCACTGCTGTTTAGCTGATCTAGATTGGATGTTGCTCTGTTCTAGGCAGCTCTGTTGGAGTCTGTGGACAGTTGGCACTGTCTGTAGGTTGGCTCTGACCAGACTGAAGGCAGAGAGCATTTGATAAGCCTCTCTTTTGACAGATCACTGGAGTACAAGCTTCTAGCCTATCTAAGCAAACACATATAAGGCCTCAGCTTGTATTATACCTACTGATATCCTATTGGCCAAAGCAAATCACATGACCCAGGCCAACATCAATGGGCATGAAGTATATTCCACCTAGGGTGGGAGGGGAAGAGGGGTGAATATTTACTGAACACTAATCCTCACTCTGGTTGCGTAGTGCCTAAGGCACTTGACTGCTAACCAGAAGGCTGGCGGTTCAAACCCACCAGCCCCTCCTGGGAAGGAAGATGGGGCAATCTACTTCCGTAGTGATACTGCCTCGGAAACCCAAGGAGGGGTCGCTATGAGTCGGGTCCGACTCGACAGCACATAACAACAACAACAATCCTCACTATGACCTAGGCTTTCAAGAAATGTTGATCTAAGTAGAGGGATCCGACCTTGAATAAATGGCATCTCCATTCCCAAGCCAGGCATTCGAAGACTAGTTTCTTTGATTCTTAAGAATCTGGGGACCACATGTCAGAAGCCAGTCTCCAAGGACCTTCTCAGGGCCAATGCTCAGTGAGTACCTTATGCGTGTTCGTGGGATTCCCAGGCTTAAACAGAGGGTAGCACATGGTCATGAAAAGAAAATGAGCTTTAGAGTCAGGCGTGAGGGCAGTGGTGGTGCAGAGGCAGAATTCGTGCCTTCCAGGCAGGAGATCTGGGTTTGATTCTGGACAGTGCACCTCAGCGTAGCCACCACCCATTTGTCAGTGGAAGCTTGTGTGTTCTATGATGCTCAACAGGTTTCAGCAGAGCTTCTAGACTAAGACTAGGAAAAAAGGCCTGGAGATCTGCTTCTGAAAAATCAGCCAATGAAAACCCTACAAATCACAACTGTCCAATCCTGTTGTGCATGGGGTAGCCAGGAGTTAGGGCCAACTAACAACAACAACTGAGTCAGATAGACCGAAACCTTCACATGCATGGAATCCAAGCTCTACCATGGTGAAGATCCATGTGATGAGGCTGACCTCACTTCTCCTTTCCTCGTGCCTTGGCTCCCTCACCCTGGACTTCCATTCCTGAGACAGCCTTCTGCTTCCTGCTTCTCCCTGCTGTTCCCTTTGACCACAAGTTTCTTCCTGAGATATTCACAAGGATTTGCTGGAGTTTTCAGATTATACAGCTTAGACATCATCTGCTCAAAAAGGCTTCCCAGCCAACTTTTGATTTATAGTAGATCTCCATTGTCTCTCTCTCTTTCCCTTAGTTGTTTTCTTTCATATTATCTTTCTCTCTGTTCTAGAAAATAAACTCCAGGAGGGGAGGGCCTAATCTGTCTGATTCAGAACTATTTCCAGAACTGAGAACTGGCTGGCCACCTATTGGGTGCTCAATAAATATTTGTTAAATGAATGAATGAACAAATTAGCTACACTGCTTTATGCAAGTGACCCTGAGAACTCAATTTCTTTTTTGGCAGAATGAGGCCTCTAATGGTCATTGGAAGGATTTGGGATAATGTACGTGCAGGGTTCAGCATAATTCTAGGGATATAGTAGGAGCTAAATGGTAGTTCCTGTAATAATCATTATCTTAATCCAAGACTTTCTTCACTCTCTGCCTTGATGTTCTTGGCTTTTCCCAGTTCTTTCCTGGCTGGTGTTGGCAGGCCTTATACTCTCATCCTTGAGGAAACGGGAAGGCCAAGAACATGGCTGCAGCAATGAAGGGAAATGAGATTGGAAAGGATACTTAATTCTAAAGGATTGTCCCCAAACCCAGAAACGACACTTTAAATCAGAGTCCTTCCCATAACTCATAGTCTATCTCCATGGAAATGGGCACCATATGGAGTTAATTAGTAGAACAACAAAACAATCAATTAGTTCCTTAATTAGTTTTACTAAGAAATGATAACAAACAAACACAAACATTTTATTCCAACTAATGCCTGAGCCTAGTGATAGTTTAATGGCCTTGGAAAGCCAGCTCAGACTCTGGGGCCTCCGAGAGTGGAGATTTATTCCCATGATATTGACAGATTCCCTGGTCTCCATCCAGCCTGTGCATTTCATCTTTATGATCAATTATTTACAATATCTGAACACAGCTGAAGGGTCATCTGGGAGCTTTTCTTTCTAGATGGGAAAAAAATGCAATAACTCAAATCATATGAAGCCACTGGGCTCTGGTGATCATTCGCTGAATTATTTATTTGACAAACATTTACCGAGCATCTCCTATGTGCCAGGCATGGCGCTAGGCATGGGGTAGACAGGAGTGAGAGGAGGGGCTGGACCAGGAGCTCCCATTTGGAGTTGAGGAGGTGGACCAGTTCCCACTGGTAATTTCCGGGGGGGGAGGGGAGGACAGGGTGAGGGCAGCACTCTAGAGAAGTACAGAGGAGGGATCTGGGAAGACTTTTGGAAGGAGGTGGTGGCTGGGTCTCCAGGGCTGAAGATCTCATTCAGAAGTTGCCTAATCAAGTAGAAAGAGCACTGCCCTTGTGGCTGCATCAAAATCCATCTGTTTCCTCGTCGGTAAAGTGGAGAGAATGATACCCAGATTACTCCCCTCAGAAGGTAGATGTGAAAGCACCTTGTAAACCACAAAGGGTTTTATAAAATCAGATATAAGATCTGAGCAGAAAACTGCAGGTGAGAGAAAGGATCTGAGATGCTTCACCTTCCTGAGGGATCTACAAGGGAAAGGGCACTTCCAGAGCACTGGAGACACACATGCACACACACACATGCACACATACACACACATGTGCACACACATGCACGTAGACATACACAGAACACTTAAGATATATACGTATATATACATATATAAAAAACCAAACCCATCCACTGCCATCGAGTCAATTCTGACTCATAGCAACCCCCACTGAGTTTCCAAGGAGGCAAATGTTTACAGAAGTTGAGTGCCCCATTTTCCTTCCGCATATACATATATATGTATAAGCATAAATATATAAATATAGCCAGTGATGGAAAATTCATTTTTAAGAGATAAACACATGTTAATGATAGAAAAGGGAAGCAGTGAAGAGCAAGCCTCTTTCCCTCTCACCCCTGACCCCCAATTACAAAATCTTCTGCAGAAGCAGCCACTATGGCCTGATTCCTCTGTGCCCTTCAGAAACACTCGGTTCTGTTCAATACATTTTCAAGACTCTTTCTTTTCTCTAAAACACAATATCGGACCCTTTGGCTTTTTCACCTATTACATCCTAGTCAGCAGTCTATGTCAGTACCTTTGGATCTACCACATTCTGTTTAATGACTGGATGCTATTTTTATCAAGTGGATGTGTCTTTATTTAACCAACACTCCTTCAATGAACCTTTCAGTTTTTCCCATTATCTTGCTACCACAGGAAATGAGTTTTTTGGTGGTTACCTATGAAACTATAAGTTTACATAATATTTCTAGTTTTCCATTTCTTGAGATAGGGTCTGTTTACTCACTTGATTTTTATTAAGGATTCAGAGGGGTGATTGCTTGCTTACTTGATTGACTGCCAGTAAGGGCTTAAGCTTATCTGAAACAATAGCATAAATCAAATCTAAGGCCAGTGATGCAGGTATCCCACCTCTAGTCACTACTGCTGCAGTGACAGAAGCAAGTATTAACACAGCTGAGTATAGACATAAAATAACAGCCTCAGTAAAGGGAAGACGTGGGACCTCTGTCCCTTAGGCCTGCACCTTTGCTCAAGATTTCACGGGAGTTTGGACCAGGACTGTCTTCTGACTCCCTTATTGGCTGGCCTATGACTGATGCTTCAGGCAATTTGGACAAAGAGATCCAGTAGTGAGCACTGGAGGGTAGGTTTACAGATGTGGAGCTGTGAGCCACGTTGGGCTGGGCCAGGCAGAGGGATCTGGCTGAGAGGAAGGACACAGCCAGAAGCAGAAGCTCTGTGGTCTGGGAGAGTCAGTGGTTTCCCCTTCAGGAACCTTCCTGCTGCAGATACCCTGCAATAGCATGAACATTCATTCCTCTTTCTCATCTGACCTAGCTCAGAGACAGCGTCTGTCCTTGTGCTATCGAGCAATCTCTAAATCAAACAACAGATAAAAATAATACTCCTTACCATGAGATATAAAGAGACTAGTTTTACATCTAGATGTTGTGTTCCATGGAGTCTGTTCTGACTCAGAGTAACTCTACATGAGAGAGTGGAACTGCCCCATAGGGTTTCCAAGGCTGTACATTTTCACAGGAGCTGGACACCGGATCTTTTCTCTTGCAGAGCTGCTGGTGGGTTCGAATCACTGGGCTTTCAGTTAACAGCCGAGCACTTAACCGTTCTGCCACCAGGACTCCTCACATCTAGACACAATGTGCTAATTTCATCACTATCCTGAAATGGTATCAGTTGTAGCTTAATTAAGTCCTACAATCCAATCCTGTTTTTCTCCACGCCTCCCTTACCCCGCAGGTTTGAGTGCCAGGCTGCCTATGTTCAAATCCGGGCTCTGCCACTTAAATCCTTCTCAGTTCCCTTGCCTGTAAAACAGGAATCATATTAATAACCTCACTGGTTACTGTGAGGCTTCCGTGTGCTGACACAGGGAGTTATATGGAAGAATGCTCCCGTGGGCTGCTGTTGTTCCTGAGTCTTGGTGACCCCCAGCTCATGGCAACCCCGCGCCCAATGGAATGAGATGCTTCTCAGCCCTGCACCATCTCCAAGACCGGTTGAGGCTCGGACCGGTATTATCCATAGGGTATCCGTCGGCTGTTTTTTTGGAAATAGATTGCCAGATCTTTCTTCCTAGTCCTTCTCAGACTGGAGCCTCTGCTGAAACCTGTTCACATCACAACACAGAAACCTGCCCTGACAGATGGTGGGGACTGAGTTTGAGGTGCATTGGCTGGAAATTGCATCCATGTAAAAAGTAGTATATGAGCGATTCTACCCTTGTCAGTTTCTCAAATTTGTTGGCTTTGGCATAGCTAGAAAAACTTCTCTTTAAACCTTTAGTTTTCTTAGGAAGTCCAACAAATTTCTCTTCCCTGTGTATTCATTTCTCCCAGCTTCAACTAAGTTGAGGAAAAGAGTATTACAAAGAGCACAAAGCAAGCATCTTTCTTCTAGTTCTTAGTATCTCCAATTAAAAAAAGAAAAACAGTACAATTGCATGGTGAGTTTCTCTTGCCCCCCAGGAAGGGAGAGCCTCTAGGTAGACCCTCAGGTTTTCCCCAGTTTGAGGAAAATAATTTTACTCTCTCCCATCCAATCAATACATTTGCTGGGTCTACTGTGAGCTTATAATTTAAATACAATTGTTTCCTTAGCAACCATCTTTTCACAGTCTGCTTTCTTGCCTTTGAAAGAGCTTGCCATTACAAAACTCACAGTTTCAGCCAGAAACTTTTTTTTTTTTTTTTTTTTCCTACTGGAGCCAGCTTTTCTTCCAAAATAAACTCTCTTGAAAATTGGAAAAACAGAACAGGATTTTTAAAGTAAATTTATTTTTTTTTCCTTCTAATTATGAAGGTAATCGAACAGGATATTAAACAGATGGAAGGTTTCATTGCTTCTACCCAGCCTTTCAGGTTGGTCTATCTGAGGCCCAGCAAAGGGTGGGTAGAATAGAGAATCACAGAATGTTGGAGCTGGTGGAAGGTGTAGAGATAATTTAATCTCCACTGTCCCTGCCTCTGTTTTGCTGTTGAGGAAACAGAAGTCCTGAGATTTAACAGCCTTGCCCAAAGGCACACAGTTTCTGAGATTAGAGGCAAAACCGGGATTCAAGCCCTGCCCCCTGTCTTCAAATCCAAAAAGCTTTTGCCACCAAAACGTGTTGTTGTTTTTATTGTGAGCTGCTGTTGAGTTGGCCCCTGACTCCTGGTGACTCCGTGCACAATGCGACGAAACACTGCCTGGTCCTGGGCCGTCCCTATGACTGGTTGCAGATTGGACCATGTTGTGATCTATAGGTTTTCAGTTGCTGGTTTTCAGAAGTAGATCATCAGACCGTTTTTTCTAGTCTGTCTTAGTCTGGAAGTTTAGCTGAAACCTGTTCAGCATCATTGCCACATTCAAGTCTCCACCGACAGATGAGTGGTGGCCATGCGTGGAGTGCATTGGCCTAGAGTCAGACGTGGCTATCCTGCATGGAAGGTGGGAATTCTCCCACTCAGCTACCTGCCCCCACTCCAAAATGTGTGGCTCCTGAGATTTCTTGGGGGATGTGGTCATGTACAAGTATAAAGAGCAATGGATTTTGAAATTAGTTAAACCCACATTGGAATCACTGGGGACCGTGACCAACTGTCCCAGTTGGCCTGGGACTGAGGGGAGTGATTCTTGGGACATGGGACTTTCAACTCAAACAAGGAAAGTTGCAGGCAAACTGGGACAAGTTGGCCACTCTCCCGCTGTTCTGGTCACCAAGTGCCACTCTAACCGAAGATACCACAAATGGGATGCTTAAAGAAACAGGAGTTTACATTCTCTTACAGTTTGGAGGTTTTAAGTCTGAGTTCAAAGTGCCAGGCTCTAGGGGCTGGGTAAAAGCCCCTCAACCTTGGGCTTCAGCTCTGCCTCCTGCTCCCGGCCCGCTGGAGCTAGAGGCATTTCTTCACTCAGACAGCTGCTGGCTGCTGACAATGCCAAGCCCAAGGTTGACAAATAAAAAGGCACCATCCTAATGTTACCAAACCACACGGCAGGCTGTTAATTCAAGTCCATTGGAAGTCCCAAGGTTGGCAGAGCATGGCAGGCTGCTGAACAACTACACAGCTATATGCAGGGTTCAAGCATGCCATAAGCTAGAGACCATTCCCAAAGGTGCTTCTTATATACAGGAAACAGACTACATCCCTAAAGCAGCTACTCAGCTGCTTGAGGTAGATCCCACCATGGAGTTGATTGCCAGTCTCGTCATGGAGAATAACTACTACCCAGCTGCTCAGCCAGTCAACCAGGCCCAGCCAAGTCGACAACTTTAACTGCCATACCTGCTAAGCCAATCTCCAAATGATTTTGGGTAATTTCTGAGTCTCAATGTCCTTGTCTGTGACCACTTGTAATAATTAATTTCAGGGATATTTTGAGGACAAAATAAAATGATAAGAGTGAATATTAGTTTCCTTCTTTGCTCTCCTGACTTAGGCTCTCCAGTAAAAAGCTCTTGAATTTCTTTATTTGGAAAAAGCTGTAGTCAGTGATAATGATAATTCTTGGCCTAGATAGGGGGAGGCAGAGGAAAGAGATCTTCCTTCCAGAAGGTCCAATAATCAGAAACAGTCTTTGGAGACTTCCCCAAATGCCACCCACAATGTGAGAAATCAAAATTAGCTTATTGGCTGTTTTTGGTGGCTGTGATTAATCACTTCTTGACGAGATAGTTGAAGCATAACTATTTATTTGCATTGGATCAGGAAGATTATGGGATATATAACATTTTCATAAATTTGTTAGAATTCTAGATATACGTTAGTGTGATGAATAGTTCAGGCTGCGATAGATGTTTTCATTTCAATAAAGTTATTTTTGGGATATATTTACATGATGAAATAACCTATTATTTATCCAACTGCATTTTTATGAACTAATTTTTCTTTTTGTGCTGACTTGCAATGGTGATTCATTACTTTCTGCCCTTCAATTTTTCTTTCTTATAAATGGTTTCTTGTTTATTATTTTAAAGTATATGTCTCCCTTCTGATCCATTGACTGGTTTTGCATGGGCTCTTCACTTTAAAGCCAACTGCTTCAAGAACTTGGGGAATTCAAATAAAATGAGTCATTTATTCTAATTGTGTCTGAGCTGTGCCACTTAAAACTCTGTGACCTTGGGCAAGTCACTTTTTCTCTCTGAGACTCAGTTTCTGACTAAGGATACCTAAGCACAAAATATGGGCTCAATTAAAATCTGATGAAGGAATAAATCTGACGGATTAGGTGAGAGAGAAGGCATTTGCTTGGCTATGGGAAAAGTCTTCCTTTGGGAGGATCACCTCAAGGCATGCTGCTCTTAGAGGGAGATTTGATATCTCCCAGAGAAAGTCGGCTAGAACATCTCTTTTTGTACAAGTTCACTCATTTGCTATTTCTTCATCAGTGATGAAAAGAGGCTGTGGATTCTTGAAAGACTTTGAACACTTGGTGCTTTATTGAGTTTGGAGAATTAAATTCCTCAGGAAAACTTTTTAAAACAACTTTTTTTTTTTTTTTGGAAAGGAGGTTGGATATTATATTTACTTCAAAGAAACCAAGCCAACCAGCAAAAAATGTAATGGAAGGTTGAGAATTATTCGGAAAGAGTGTGATTATATAGATAATTATCATGATAATTCAACATAGAAAGTATATTCAAGTAGAACCAGATTGAGGAATCTGGTCCCTTTCTCGAAGGTAAAAGGGAGCCATGGAAGGTTTGTAAGAAAGAGAGCAACACAATCAGATTTATATTTCATAAGGGTCCCTCTGAAAGTAGTATGTGTTAAGGGTAGTCTGGAGGAAGCCATCCTGGAGGCAGGAGATCAGTGGGAACCACCGCCATTGTCCAGGGGAGAGATGATGGTGGAGATGGAAAGGGGGAGGTTTAGACTGATATTTAGGGAGACAAAATAGAGATTAGATACTAGAGGGGAAGGAGCAGGTGCCTCTAGGAAGACTCGTAGGCTAATAGCTGAATGCCATTTGCTGAAATCAGGACCCAAGGAGAGGACAGGTAGTAGGTGGATGGAAAAGATGAACTGTTTTGTACAGATTGAGTTTGACATGATAATGGGACATCTGGAAATGTATATAAGTTTTGGAAGACACATCAGGAGACTCTTCTTTTCCCTTCTGATCTTACCATGAAATTATCTAATAGACTTAATCTTCAGTTCACATCCTCCTTGAGTTTCAGTGCCTTGATTTCTAAAATAGAGAAACAAATCCCTACCTCATGTTGTGTCTGGGAGGCTTACCTGTAGTAGATGTACCAGAATGATTAGTTCTTCCCAATTGCTTTGTGTTTATACATTATTGAGTTCCACTGTTCCTTAATTTTCCCCAGTGTAACAGCAAAATACTTATCCTAACAAATGGGACCTTAATTCCTTTTAGGGAAGATGTTCTCTTTGATTGTGAAAATACCTTTATAGGTCATAGGGACCATGGGAGGCAAATCATTGGAAAAAGATGTTCAAAGTACTGTGTTTCACTGAGGAGATGAAACAAGAGAGGGAAGGAAATAGAGAAAGACTGAAAGTGTGAAAGAGAGAAAGGAAAGAGAAGCAACAAGGAGAGGAGACCCTGAAGTGGTGAGAAGAGTTGGGGCACAGTAGTAGGAGAAATGACTGGTGGAAATTCCTCGATGGTGGTGGACCCAGAGATCCCACTAAAGCAGTGATATCCAGTGTTTGATTTGAAATCGTTTGCACTCAGGTGATGTAAATCCTTTCTCCAGTTCACTGACCCAATTGATCAGTAAAGTTGGCTATCAATTTATCCAAGAATGTCTTGTGTGTATGAAATGTTTCTGGTGACAATTGTAGAAGGATCTGAGCTTCTCCTTCGGTCTGGGTGGTGTGGCCTAGAGATAATGTATGAGCAGGAGGACGATGTTCCAAATTATGCAGAAGCAAAAGGTCAGATTCGGGATGACTCTGGAGGACTTTGTGCCTCTACAGGTGTAGAGTGAAAGGTCCACCTGATTACAAACTTCATTGAGTTATCTTTTATCCAACACATATTTACGAACTGGGAACTATCACTAGAAATATAGCTGTTAACCAAAGGTCCTGCCCTCAGAGAGCTTATATTCTTGATGAGGAGACAGATTGTAAATAGGTAGAAAAATAAATATATGATAGTATGTTAGTTAAGGAGTTCTGGTGGAGTAGTGCCTAAGCATTTGACTGCTAACTAGAAGGTTGGTGGTTCAAATCTGCCAGCCACTTCACAGAAGGAAGACTGGGCAATCTACTTCCATAAAGATTTACTGCCTCAGAAACCCAAAGGGGGTCACTATGAGTGGGAATTGACTCGATGGCAGTGAGTTTGGTTTGAGAGTTATGTTAGGTAGTGATAACAGTTTTAATAAAAATCAAGCAGAGTCAAGAAAAGAGGCAAGAGTGGCAATTTTAGAAAGGATAGTTCAGGAAATTCTCTGTGAAGAGGTGGCATTTGAGCAGAGATCTGAATTACTGAAGGAGCAAAACATAAAGAGAACTGGAGAACTTTCCCCCATCTTGCTAGTGACATCAGGCAAAGGACTACCTTTAGAAATTCAGAGTTTTCATCTGAGATTAAAGGTGAAATGTCCACTTCCCAGCATGGAGGTAAGGGTTCCAAGAGGTCATGGAGGTGTTTAGGAAATAGAAAATACAGCATAAATGAATGATTGTGGGATATCTAGCCAAAGAGGCGGGGAGTAATTTGTTTTTGCTGTGGGGTTTGGTTTGGACTATGTCCTGGGGTGCAGTTGTGTGAGCTTTCTTGAGGGATTACCCAGGCATAAGGACTCAGTCAAAGACAGACCAGGAGTTAGAATGTGAATGTCCAAACTCTGTTGAAATGACCTCGGGGAAATGTCTTAATACTGACTACTTCCAGAAGCTTATGAATTCTGTATTACAGTGAGACGTTCCATGATTCTGCAGTTGTCTTGCTGATAATACAGTCTCTGATGTACTTATCATCAAAACTCAGGCAGAAAGAGATGATAAATCTTGGCTGCATATGGATTTGGCTACTTTCATCTCATTTCCTGCTTTACCCTTTGCCCACTGACCAGTCCCTTTTCAAGAATTACATAGACACATTTGGCATCTACTTCACCTTTCCCAGGCATTGTAGACCTTTGTCATTCCCCCTCGCCTGCTGTGGCAAACACTGTTGGTTGCCTACCCAGTTGCCATTATTCCTTCTCATTATCGAGGCTAAAGGAATCAGATGCTGCTTCCCTAGCTCCTTTTGCAGCATGGGCATGTGTATTTATGCTATTTATTGCCACAATAATGCTGTGCATAAAACCTCCACACAATTCTGGCTTAAAACAATAAGCATTTATTTAGCACAAGAGTCCAGGGTTGTTACTTTACCCTGAGCTCCGATGCATGTTTCTTCTGGTCTGACCTACACTTACGTGTCTGGTGGTTGACTGACTGTCAGGAGGAACAACTGGAGTGACTGAGCCAAATGTTCCTCATCCTTCACCAGGGTAGCCCAGACATGCTCTCATGTCAGTTGCACAAGGTTAAGAAAGAGGTGAAAATGCATAAGGTCTCTTGAGACTCAGACTTGGAACTTGCACATCATCACTTTGGCCACATCCAATTGGCCAAATAAATCATATGTCTAGTCTACATTCAAGAAGTAGTGAAATAGATTCTGTGTCATAGGTGAAAAAAAAATAGTGCCATAGTAAATGGTATGAATACAGAAGGAAGTGAAGAAATGGGGCTATTATGCAATCAACCAACTAGATCATTTTGCAGCCATGAGGAGACAAGTCTAATAAACAAGCAAATACACTGAGAATAAGAAAGCAAAAATTGGAGTTCAGGTAAGATGGTAGAATAGGCAGAAAGACTGCATAGACCCTCTTCAACAAAGAAAAGGGGAACCAATGAACACAGATGCAGAAGATAATCCTGGACCCCTGAGCTTCAAAGGGAAAGATATAGAAGTGGACTAAACTCCAACTAGCAAAAGAATTTGCATGAAAACAACAAGAAAAGAGACATATGGAACTGTGGTCTGGCAGCGATCCTGATGGCACAGACAGCTTGGATATTGCCGAGTGGTGGTAGGACCTAAGAATTAATCTAAAAATAGCCCTGCTAGCCAGGGACTGCATGGGGGACTGCTCTGACGTCTGGTGAATAAAAAGGGAAGGAGCAAAGAGGGAGATGGGCTGAGCTGTGGGCTTTTGCCTGTCCGGAGGGTACAGCCATTTTGAATGTTTACAAGCAGTTTGACCATTTTGGATATTTAAAGCAACAACGTTCTCCCAGATTCCAGGGACTTAAGAACAGGCTCTGCTTCCTGGGAACCACAAGGACATTCTGGACACAGAGGACTGGAAAGGTGCAACATCCCATTGTTATTCTTATATTCCACACCCGCTTGTTGAATGGAGCTGTGGCCATCCCTCACTCCCACCCACCTTCTAGACCAGCAGGAATCCCATCCAAGTCTGTGTGCTCAGAAGAAGCCTGGGTTCCCTGCCCCACTCTGCCCTGATATATTTTTCTTTTTTTTAAGTTGGTTTGTTTTTGTCTGTTTTAAAACTACTACTATTGGAGGTTCTGGCAAGATGGCAGACTAGGCAAAAAGATGGCACAGAACTTCTTCAACAAAGAAAAGGGAAACCAATTAACACAGACACAGAAGATAATCTTGGACCCCTGAGCCTTGAAGG
>NW_006921624.1:5422322-5468459 GCF_000298275.1 Orycteropus afer afer
ATAGTTGATGCTCTGAATCAACTCTGAAACCACCTACTAGCGGACATCTTGTTGTGTGAGACAACATATTTTTCTCATTGTTTAAGTCATTTAAAAGCTTTTGATATTCTGTGACTTGTAGCTGAACACATTTCTAACTACTGTGAGACCTGAAGGGAGAAAATGGGTTTTGAATTATGGCCAGGCTGGAATTATGGGTTAAATGTTACAAATATGAAATTAATTGGGGCAATTGTAAACCCCATACCTGTGTTAAATAAGATGGATGGAGAGGTGAGGAGTTTGAGAGAAGTCAGTGGAGTGATGAAGATGGCTTTGTTAATGGATGCCCATCTGGTGGTATGTGGTAGAAGGACCTCAGACATCAGGAGGGATGGCCTAGACCCAGTCCTTTAATCTCAGATCTGCTGTCTTAGAGCTGTTGTATTTATTTAGTTATTTATTTTTCTAAATCTAGACTAAGACCAGACTCTAGGGATTTGGATAATAACTCTTAAGTTTGCTACTAATAAGCTATGTGCCTAAGTAACTCCTCTGGGCCTTAGTTTCTCCATCTGTGAAACAAAAGCCTTTTCAGCTGTGAAGGCCCCGCATCTGTCTGAAATAAGCTGTTATGGGTTGAATTGTGTCCCCTAAAATATGTGCTAGAATTCTCACCTCTATACCTGTGGATGCAATTCCATCTGGGAAAAGAGTTTTCTTTGTCACAGTAATGACACCATACCTGTGTAAGTGTGTCCTAAGTCTAATTACCTCTGAGTTATGTAGAGAGCAACATAGAGACAGAGATCAGTCAGTGCACATGGGAAGGACAGACGCCACAGGAAGATCACCAAGGGACTGAAGAACATCGGGGCTACAGATAGTGAAAGAAACTAGAATCTTCCCTTAGAGCAGACAGAGAGAGAGGCTTCTCCTGTAGCCATTGCCCTGAATTTGGACTTCTAGTCTCCCGAACTGTGAGAAAATACATTTAAAGCCATCCACTTGTGGCATTTCTGTTGCAGCAACCTTAGATAATTAAGACAAAGCCCTTCTCCTTGTCAGTGTGGCAGAAGGCTTCTCTTCCTCCAAGTCTCAGTTCAAAACTCATTATCTCCTAGTACCTTTCATTCACACCTCTACCCTCCTCCAGGAAGAACCCATTGCTCTTTGTTTTATTTATTTACTTATTTATCCATTTACTTACTCGTATTTTATATTACAGTCATTTGTCTTCAAGCCTCTACCCTAAATGCCTGGATTTATTTATCTTTGCAACCCCAATCCCTGGCAAATAGCATACATTTCATAAATGTTTGTTGACTAGAATAGAAATCAATTTCCAATTTGTTATTTAAAATAATTTAAAGTGAAAAATTAGAGCTAGACTTTGGCAATCAACTAGTCTAATCACCTCATTTTCCCAGTAGGGAGACTGAGACCCAGAGAGTGGGAAGGGTCTTTTCCAGAGCCCCACAAGGCAAGTTTGAAGCAGAGACTAGAACTCAAGTATCCCAATTTAACCATCCAAATTTCTTCTTGTTCTACCTTGTGTCCTTTTTTCTAAATGTTTTGGTTAAAGTGATACTAGGTAAAGAAACATAGCCTTGAAACCTCAGTGGTTTCACACAATAGAAGTTAATTTCATGTTCAAATAAAATCCAATTGGCACTTTGGATTGATGAAGACTCTTTTATCTTCCACACGGGACTTCCAAGGTTGCCTTGAGTATCAATGTCCAGCTGGCAGAGAGGAAGAAGAGTGTGTAGATGATCACATGGATGATTCTTAAGGGCCAGGCCTAGAAGTGACACACCTTGCTTCTGCCCATAGTCCATTGACCAGAACACAGCCTGGGAAATATAGTCCAATTGTTAGCAAAGGAAGAAAGAGAGGCAACTGATTTTGTGGGCATATATCCATTCTGTTCACCACCCATCTATCAGTTTCATACTGTGGTGGCTTGCATGTTCCTATGATGTTGGAAGCTATGCCACCAGAATTTCATGGTGAACAAGCTTCAATGGAAGTTCTAGACTAAGATAGAGCAAGAAGAAGGGCCCAGTGATCTACTTCCAAATATTATCCAGTGAAAACTTTATAGATCACAAAGAATACTGTGATTACTTTGGACATGTAATCAGAAGAGATCAATTACTGGAGAGAAGGACATCATGCTTGGTAAAGTAGGGGGCTAGCAAAGAAGACTCTCAGTGAGATGGATTGGCCCAATAGCCACATTGATGAACTTGGACATGCTGACAATTGTGAGGCTGATGTTTCATTCTGTTGTACATAAGGTTGCCATGAGTTGGCGTCAACTCCTTGGCAGCTCTCTGTCTGTCTGTCTATCTGTATCAATGATCTATTATCTCTAGTCTCTGCTGAACTATCTCAGTTTCTTATGTAGTTTTTAATCTCTTGCTATTTGTATTATAATAATTTTTTATGTACCTGCCTAAGAAGACTTTCATAGGCCCCAAGTGAGCTGAAAGTATATCAAGTGGTGTTGATACTATTATTATTGTTATTTGCACTAATAATAGAGGGGAAGTGGCAGACAGGAACCAACTTGAACTACTTTGCAGTGTTTAACCCAAAACACGTTTTGCCAGGCAATTTCCCCTTAATCTTTAAACCTATGTGTATTTCAAGGGAAATTTAATCCTTGTGTTTCTGATTCATTTGCACTTAACTCATCAAAATGTTGCTTTGGAAGGCACGTTTGATGTAAAGAAGGCTCATAAGCCCTTTCATAAGCCTTTCAAATGCTTTTCCTCTTTGAAGCAGAAGTTTGCGCTCCTTCAGCACTAAACAGAGCTAAGACCTAGAGTCTTCAGTTGCCTTCCCACCCTAGAGGCCACAAATTGAAGTGGTTTGTACAGGTCAGCATGGAGGCTGCTCCCAGGTGGAGGAGAAGCACCTACAATTAAATGACCTTGGGGAGTGAGGATAGAAATGATGCTTTACATCTTTAGGCTTTGGTTCCTATTGTCTTCACTGCTTGCAACACCCCAGGGCTTCCCTCACTGCTTACATGGAGGAAAGGCTCACTCCTCCTTCAGTACTTGGGCTTCCGCCTCACTTTGAAGCCTTTTGATCTCTCTAGGAAGAAATGAGCATGTCTTGGTGGTGCAAATGGTTAACAGGCCCAGCTGCTAATCAAAAGGTTGGTGGTTTGAGTCTACCTAGAGGCACCTACCTCATGGTTGGAACTGACTCAATGACAGTGTGACTTTTAGTGGCACCTCAGAAGAAAGACCTGGTTGCATATTCCAAAAAATTTGCCATTGAAAACTCTCTGGAGCACACTTCTACTGTGACGCACGTGGAGTCACTATGAGTCACAGTCAACTCAATGGCAACTTAAAAAAAAAAAGTTAAGAAAGAACTGAGCACTGCTTTCTTTTCGTCTCACTGTACCCTACTGTAGTAATAATAGTAATGATATTGTTTGGTTGGGTGCTGTTGAGTGGATTTCGACTCATAGCAACTACATGTGACAGAGTAGAAGTGTCCTAGGGGATTTACTGTGCTGTAATATTTACGGAAGAAGATAGCCAGGTCTTGCTCCCACAGAACTTCTGGGTGGGTTTGAACACACAGCTCTTCAATTAGTAGTTGAACACTTAACCATTGCATTACTAGGGCTCCTTATAGGAATACCAAAAACCAAACCTAAACAAAAAATGAAACCCTCTGCCATCGATAGGTGATCCCACAGAATGTGGAAATTATCAAACAATACCATTAATATTGCATGGAAGTAAAATCTTACTGAAGATAACTCAAAAATGGCTGCAGCAGTATATTGACAGAGAACTTCCAGAAATGCAAGCTGGATTCAGAAGAGGATGTGGAATGGGAGATATCCTTGCTGATGTCAGATAGATCTTGGCTCAAAGCAAAGAGTACCAGAAAGATGTTTGCTTATGTTTTATTGACTTTGCAAAAGCATTTGATTGTGTGGATCATAACAAATTATGGGTAACATTGAGAAGAATGGGAATTCCAGGACACTTGATTGTACTCATGAGAAACCTGTACATAGACCAGGAGGCTGTTGTTTGACCAGAACAAGGGGACACTGTATGGCTTGAAATCAAGAAGGGAGTGTGTTAAGGTTGGATCCTTTCACCATACTTATTCAATCTGTATGCTGTGCAAATAATCCAAGAAACTGGATTATATGAAGAAGAATGTGGCATCAAGATTGGAGGAAGAATCATTAACAACCTGTGATATGTTGATGATACAACTTTACTTGCTGAAAATGAGAATGAATTGAAGCACTTATTGACGAAGACTGAAGACTACAGTCTGTAGTATGGATTACACCTCAATATAAAGAAAACAAAAATCCTCACAACTGGACCTATAAATGGCATCATGATAAATGGAGAAAATATTGAAGTTGTCAAAGACTTCATATTGGTTCTACAATCAACATATGTGGAAGCAGCAGTCAGGACGTCAGACGATGTATGTTGTTGTTGTTGTTGTTGTTATGTGAGGTAGAGTCGGCCCTGACTCACAGTGACCCCTCCTTGGGTTTCCAAGATGATATCGCTACAGAAGTAGATTGCCCAATCTTCTTTCTGAGGAGTGGCTGGTGGGTTTGAACTGCCAGCCTCCTGGTTAGCAGTCAAGTGCCTTAGTCACTATGCTACCAGAGCTCCTAGATGATGCATAGCACTGGACAAATCAGCTGCAAAAGACTTCTTTCAAGTGCTGAAGAGCAAATATGTCTTCTTGAGGACTAAGGTGCACCTGACACAAGCCATGGTATTTTCAATTGCCTCATATGCATGTGAGAGCTGGACAATGAATAAGGAAGACCGAAGAAAAGTCAATGCTTTTGAGTTGTGGTGCTGGTGAAGAATGCTGAAAGTACCATGGACTGCTATAAGAACTAACAAATCTGTTCTGGAAGAAGTGCAGCCAGAATGCTCCTTGGAAGTGAGAATGGCCAGACTTTATCTCACCTACTTTGGTCACGTCAGAAGGGATCATTTCCTGGAGAAGGATGTCATGCTGAGCAGTGTTTCATTCTGCTGTGCATGGGGTCTCTATGAGTTGGAGACTTGATGGCCCCTAAAAACAACAACCTGCCATTGAGTTGATTTTCACTCCCAGTGACTGTATAGTACAGAGTAGAACAGCCCCATAGGATTTCCAGGGCTGTAAATCTTTATGGAAGTAGACTGTATCTTTCTCTCATGGAGTGGCTGGTGAGTTTGAACTGCTGATCTTTTGATTAGCAGCCAGATGCTTTAACCACTGTGCCTACAGAACTCCTTAATAATCATAATAGTTAACAGTCCTCAATGTCTTACTTGTGTTAACTTATTTAATCTTCACAACAACTCCATGAGGTAGGTACTATTTTTAACTCCTTACTGATGAAGAAACTGAAGCACAGAGAGGTTAAGCAATTTCCCAAGGTCACACAGTGGGGAGGTCAATCTAGTACCTATAGTGCCTGATGACAATTAACCATAGCACCCATTAGGCTCTCTGAGGTGAGGTGCTTACTCTTGTCTGTGTCTATAGCAATTTTCACAGACCCTGGCCCACAGTCAGTCCTCAATAACAACTTGAGAGTCTGAATAATATGATGCTGAAGAAATTGAAGCCAAATCCTCCCTCTGCCACTTTATTAGCTGACATTTTGAGTAAGATATTTAACCTCCAGGAACCTCAATTTCTTCAGCTGTAAAATGGGGATGATGATAGAATCTAGTTAACAGGGTTGGGAGGATTAAGTGAGTTAGTACGTATAAACCTCTGAAAACCATGCCTGACCCATGGAATATACTCAACACATTTTAGGCATTATAATCAAATGAAGAAAAGGAGATGTGGATGCCATGCAGACCTGGTTTTCCAGATAAGAATCTGGGAGGGTCAGGGACTATTTTGGAAGGAAGTCTCAGGATTCAGAAAAGGTGTCAGAAGCTTACGATTTGGGATTAAATCCTACAAAATGAAAAGTAGAGGGAGATAAATACCAATCCTGTGCTTAGGTCTAAACCACGAAAAGCACGGGTTTGAGATGGGGGAGCTATGGCTAAGCCCCAGCGCAGGTCAATAGTACTTAGGTGTTGGCACTGATAGTCAGCTTAAGTGTGTGATGCGGTGTGTCCAATTTAACCTCTGTTATTAGGAACACGATGTCTGGAACAGAGTGGAGTTTCTCCAGCTCTTCTCTGCATTTTATCCACACCAGGAGAAATCCAGTCATTTGTGGGTCCCTCGTTGTTTTCTGCTTCTATTATTTTCCCCTGATTATAAAATATTTGTATAATTCAGAAAATTTAGAGAAATATGAGGAAGAAAAATAGATGAACCATAATTGTACAACCACCTTTCAAAACTGATATATTTCCTTACCTGCAGTCTTCCATTTTATTTATTATTTATTTTTTTGTGGTAAAATATATATGACAAAACATTTGCCACTTCTAATCCTTTTATGTGTATGGGTCAGTTACATTAATTATGTTCCCCATGTCATGCAGCCACTGTTATTTTGTAGTCTTTTATATACATACATATTGTAGGTGTGAGTTGGAGTTTCTTGGCCCCATGAGATCCGGGTAAATTTGGCTCAGATTTCTGCAGACACAATGGGAGTTTACATCCTTACCATCACCTCTGGCTTAGATTTCCTGCCTCCCACAAATTTTTGCTCTTGGATTTGCTTCTGGTTCTTTATCTCTGGAAGATATCTCCCTGTCATGCACCAAGAAAGGATAGTTGTTTTTTTCTTGGGTGTCCTTGCCAATGCAAACACATATATAAGCGTGTGGCATGTTGCAGAACTTTTACAGAATTGAGGGTTATGGGGAGAGTCTTTGCATTCCACCTGGCAAAGAACTTGAAAGTACATTCCAAATCCTCTTGTTTTTATCAAATCCTTTCAGCCACCCTGTCACAAGGCTTTCTTACTGGTTATGTCAGTGATACTTAGACAACTACTATCTCTCTGGTTTCGTCCTCTCCAAATTCACACTCAACCTATTTCTTTCCTCATATTCCTTATCTCATTAAATGCTTCCTCATTGACTAAGTTGTTCCAGCCACAAATCTTGGAGCCATCCTTGACTCCTGTGTTTCTTTTACAACCCACATCCCATCAATAAATCCTATTGGGTCAATTTTTAAAATATAACATGAGTCTGATCACATTTTGACTCCTCACCCTAGTCAACACCATGTATTACTTAGATTATTGCCAAGCTGATCTCCTCACTTTCACCTTTGCTCCCTTACAGTGTATCTCCATTCAGCAGCTAGAGTAGTCTTGTAAAAATGTAAAGCAGATCCTGGTACTCCTGTCCTCAAATCCTGCTGTGACTTCCCATCAAACTCGGGATAAAGTCCACAGTCCTAATGACGGTCTCCATGGTCCTTCATGATCTGGCCTTTTGCTGGCCCTCTGACCTTACCTCCTACTCCTCCCTCCCTACTTGCTGTGCTCCAAATGTGAAGAAAAATGCTTTGCTGTCTTCCTCATGGCCTTCCCACTTACTGTTCCTTCTGCCCAGAATGCATTTCCTTAGATACTTCCACGGTCCTCACCATGGTCCACATCATTGCCCTTGTATGTCTCAAGTCCCGTCCAAGACCAGGACATCATCGATCCTGGGGCCATCTCATGCCTAGAGGAGGAGGTGATGCTATCAGGTAAGATTCCATGCTATCTCCCAATGGTTGAATTCATCGCAGCCAAGAAGTAAAGGAAAATAACATATTGTCAAATAGACATCCTGATGTGCCTACTTAATGGAAAGTTATGAATCACCTGTAACTATACTTTGAAACTAGACAAGTTGCAATTGGTAGACTCTTTCCAAATAGATGAGGGTGAGATGGTAACCATGGTGGTGATGGGTGATGATCATAACTTCCCTCTAAATCATGGGCCTCAAAGGGACCCTCAACTCATAAGTCATCTGACTCTATCTTTCATTTGAAGTTTCATTCTTTCCCACATTTCTACCATAAAATTGTCAAGGTTTGACTTAATTGTTCTCTACAAAAGAGAACTTTATTATTATTTTTTAAAAACCTTTCTGGCTGTCAATTGTTAAGTAACTTGCTTCATTCAAAAAATACTTATTTGAGTGGGGCTAAAACTGCACTCCTTGTAGCCCCACTGTCCCCTTTCTAGTCTAGGTTGTGCCTTTCCTGTACACACAGACTGGTTCTGGTTTCCCTGTCATGTGATAAGCTTAAGGAATCTGTACACATTAAGCAAATCTCTGAGTCTCTTCTCTCTCTCGTTTTGTTGTTGAATAACTCCAGTTCTTTAACCCATGTCGCTGAAATATGATTTCTGGAACAGCTCATTAATTTATCATCTGGATTGCTTAATGAATGAGACTCAGAATTGCATTCAACACTCCCTTCTGTCCTATCCCTCAAGGTACCACATAATAGATTCTCAATAAACTGAAGCACCTTTGGTGATGATTATGAAAGCTGAGGTGAGTTGAGTACTTACGAAGTTCAGTTGTTCCAGGCACTTTCCATGCATACTTTAATTTAATCCTCTTAGCCTGATGAAGTGTGAGGACTATTATTATCCCCATCTTACAAGTGAAGAAACTGAGCAACAGGACAGTTAAATAACTTGCTCAAGATGACTCAATTAGCAACTACTGGAGGCAAAATGTGACCCAGAGCCAATAATTATGTTTTATGAGTAAGTGCATGTTATTTGCCATCATTATTACCTGTCTTAGTTATCTAGAGCTGCTATGACAGAAATACCACAAATGGGTGGCTTTAACAACCAGAAATTTATTCTCTTAGAGTTTGGGAGGCTAGATTTCCAAATGTAGGGAAGTGTAGGGAAAGCTTTCTCTCTGTCAGCTCTGGAGGAAGGCCCTGTCTCCTTTCAACATCTGTGGGCCCAGTGTTCCTTGGAGATCTCCATGTGTCTTGGCATCGGTCTTCCCTCAGGACTAGGAGGTTCTCGTGCAGGGACCCTGGATTTGAAGGCTGTGCTCCATTCCTTTGGTAGTCAGGCCCCTCCTTCTCTGCTCCATTCTCTCTCTTTTTGTCTCTTCTAAGATAAAAGGTGATGCAGGTCACACCCCAGGAAAACTCCCCTTACATTGGATCAGGGCTGTGACCTCAGTAAGGGTGTTGCATCCTATCCTACTTCCCTTATAACTGATGGGCTAATCACATCAGATCACATCATGGGAGATGATTATATCATTACATAACTGCCACATTACATTATTACATAACTGCCAAATCACTGATATTCATGGCCAATTTTGGGGACAGAATTCAATCCATGACACTACCTTTTTCTCTGTTTGTCGTACTGTGGTAGCTTGCTTGTTGCTCTGATGCTGAAAGCTATGCCACTAACATTTCAAATACCAGCAGGGTCACCCACAGTGGACAGGTCTCAGCAGAGCTTGTAGATGAAGACAGACTAGGAAGAAAGGTCTGATGATCTATTTCTGAAAATCAGCCAATGAAAATCCTACGGATCAAAACCGAATATTATTGGAGACAGTGCTGGAAAAGGAGCCCCCCAGGTTGGAAGGCAACAGTGGACTCAAGCATGCTGGTGATCATGAGGATGGCACGGGACTGGGCAGTGTTTCATTGTGTCATAGATGAGGTTGTCATGAGTTGGAGATGACTGGACAGCAACTAACAGCAAACTATTGGCCAAGTGCTTTTATATTAATGTATTGAATTCTCTATTCAACCCCAGGAGGTGTGCATTGTTATCTGTTTTATGGATGAGTCGAGATGGACGTTCTCAGAGTTAATAGTCTGCCCAAGGTCATCTGGTTTGTAGGCGGAGAGCCAAGCTTTGAACTAGGTCTGCTCTTCCTTCCAATGCTGGCTCCCTGTGCACTTCAGGGCTATGTGATACTTTCTAGATTCAAAGAAGATCATTAAGCACATATTCTTCCCCTGTGCCCACAGCCAAGCACCCAATGTGCTAGGACATAGCTTTTTGTTTATTATGTGTGCTGGCAAAATGTATATGTAAGGAACCATGACACTAATGCCATTATATTAAAAGTGCGAAGATTCCAATAAGTTTCTGAGCACACGTGTTACAGTAGAGTCCTCTCTGTCTCCCCCAGCGAGGGTACAGCTTTCCGTTGATTTGCTTCGCCTCACACAGTTATTACAGCAAGATTTCCCTTCAGTGTTCCAGCCTCCCTTCAGCTCTCATTTAGATTTTCCTCTTAGATGCAGCCATTTAAATGCATATCGTCAGCAATTGAGCCCACCAGATTTCTTTCCCGATTAGCTGGGAAGATGGCCCTGTTAGTTATTTGTGAGCTGAGTGAAAAATCTGGCGGGCTGAGCAAAATTGCTTTGTGACATGACCTGGTTTTGCCTGTGTTGACAGAAGGAATGACTTGCAGGGTGGCAGGGGAACCTTTGAGAGTAGTGTGGGATTGAGGGCTTGGGAAAGGAGGGAGCCAAGGGAGATGTAGGTAGGTGTGTGGTCTTGTGTCCATGGAGGATGGGAGTGTGTGTATATATATAGCATGGAATTAACATGTGAGTTAGATTGTGCATAGGAGTGGATTTTAGTTGGGAATGTATAATGTGGTAGCCCAGGCAAGCACTTAACCACTGCACCACCAGGGTTCCTGGTATAAAGTTGTCAAGTCTGTTGAATCAATTCCAACCCTAGAGGACAGAATAGAACTGCCCCATAGGGTTTCCATGATTGTAAATCTTTATGGAAGCAGACTGCCTCATTTTTCTTCCACCCAGTGGCTGGTGGGTTCAAACTGCCAACTTTTTTGGTTAGCAGTTAAATGCTTAACCATTGTGCCTCCAGAACTCCTTTGAATAAAGGGATTGTTATTGTTGTGTGTCCTCAAGTGTCAGACCTGACTCATAGCAACCCCTCCTTGGGTTCCCGAGGCAGTGTCACTATGGAGGTAGATTGTAGGTAGATGTAAATTCTTTGTATGGATGGATGTGTGTTTTGGGGACCTGAGGGAGCACATAAGTTTAGCATGAGAACAAAGAGGCTCTGTTCACTGACCACTGACCTTAGATTTAAGAAGTCTCACCCACCCAATTGATGGTGTAAACGGTTAAGCACTTGGCTAGTAATTGAAAGGTTGGAGGTGCAAACCTACCCAGCAGAGCCTTGGAAGGAAGGTCTGGTAATCTGCTTCTGAAAGGTCACAAGCATGAAATTCTTATGGAGCACAATCTTACTCTGACATACATGGGGTCGCCATGAGCCAGAACTGACTCCATGGCAACTGGTTACCTGGTTATCCACCAGTTGTAAAAGCCTTGGATGGGAACATACCTCCCTGAAAGGGAGCAGGCCCAAATAGGATGTATGGCATGGAGGATGAGACAAGAATTACAACATGAGCTCAAGCTTGTTCCCAGGAAGGAGAGCTGAGCTGAGTTGCACATGCTCAGTTTTTCTTCTAAAATTCATAGGTTGGATACTGTCTCTCCACCTCACCTGGGGCAGAGAAATAAAGGGATAGAGATACCAAAACCCAAACCAAACCCATTGCTGTTGAGTCAATTCCAATTCATGGTGACCCTATTGGACAGAGTAGAACTGTCTTATGGGGTTCCCAAGGCTGTAATATTTATGGAAGCAGATTGCCACATCTTTCTCCCACAGAGCAGCTGTGGAAGTTCAAACTGGCAACCTTCCATGGAGCACTTAACTATGTTCCATTAGGACTTCTTATTAGAGACGCCAGGAATTATGCCAATCACTGTCTCATCACTAAGAGAAAACATCCTGATGGGAAGAAGTGTTCTCTACTATCAAGCATGCAGACTGTGACCTTCACTTCTCTGAACACCCAGCATCCCCGCAGCACCTGACCCCTAGCAGGCCCTCCATCATGGGTCATGGAAAAGAGTAACTGTGAGAGGCAGTGCCAAAGGGGCAGGGAGGCCACATCTTCTGACCTCCTCTAACTCCACAAGAGGAAGACAGAATCACCATCATCACCATCAGTAGCCCAAGGCCTATCCCTGTGAGGCCAGACATACTGCCTCCCTCCAGCTCTTTCACTAACCCTGACATCAACCGTTCCTCCTGCAGCACCCACCACCTCTCTGCTGGGTTCGATAATTTGCTGCAGTGGTCACACAGAACTCATGGATTATGGGGTTTATTAGGGAAGAAACAAGCTACAACTCAAATTCAGAAATGCACTCAGTCTCTCAGATGGCAGTCTCGCTCAGTCTCTCTCAGCAATGCATGTCTCTTGAGATATCTTTCAGCAGTGCATGTCTCTTGTGTCTCTCTCAGCAGCGTGTGTCTCTCACGTCTCTCAGGAGCTCATTTCTCTCAGCAGCATGTCTTTCCCAGCCAGCAGTCAGAGAGACTTCTGCCTCTAGAATGTCTCCTTTTGAGCCTGGCAGAGTGACCACTAACCAATCCCAACACAGAATTCTATGCACCTGAGACAGAGCGAACTTCCCAGAAGATTGCTTCATGCTGGTGCAACAGAAATACCCCAGGTGGATAACTTTAGCAATCAAGAGCTACTCAGTTGTTCACGGCAAATTCCACCATGGGGTTTACAAAGACTTATGGCTAGAAAAGCCACACTATGGAATTTACTACACCACAGGGAGTTGCAGCATATGGAGAAGTGTGGATTGGTGGATCAGGTATGGCATGCAGTATGTCATGTGTGGGCATATGCATGCAGAATGTTCTCCTATAGACACATAGTGGGGATGGATGGGTGTCCCTAGAGTAGCAGATTGGTTGATGGATGGTGTAAGAGCAATGGGTTGGGTAGGTTTGATACTGTATGTGTCCCAGATGTGAGTGCAGGGGTGGGAGGATAACTATTTGGAGAGGTCAAGGGGGGGAGGGGAGGTTTATAAGAGGGTGTGCCTGCATGCAGAACACCTTTGTGGATGGGTGTACACATAACACAGGAGAGGTGATTGTGTGCTAAGTGGATGGAAGGGCATATGTGTGTGTCACCCATGTCATATTCCCTGTCATCTACAACATTTCTTCCATCTGAAGGCCAAAATCTTGGCAATTAACTCTTTCTTTTTCTTGTGTTAATTGTCTCCAGAGTTTCAGTTTTATTTCATTTTATTAATTAATTCATCCATGTACTTATTTATTTTTTGCTGACTCTTTGCCTGCTATCTCTACCTGGATGTCCCTCCAACCCATTAGACTCAAAATGTCTGAAATCAAACTCAAGTCTTTGTCCCCAGACCTACCCCTCTCTGATCTTGTATCTGGTAACAACTTTATGCAGTAGGCACCATTATTATTCCTGTACTACAGATAAGGAAACCAAGGCTTAGAGAAGGCAAGCAATTCGCCAAGGTTGTACGGTTATTAAGTATTGGAGGGGGAATTGCAACCTGAGTCCCTCTGAGCCCAAGGCCAATCCTTTTCCCTATACTGGGTTATGTGCCCTGCAGGGGTGAAAAGGAACAAGTGGGAAAGGTCACACTGACCTCCCTCCTTCCTTCCTTCCAGAGGGCCCCTCCCTGTCCCAAGGTGAAAGCTCCTTGTAGAGGCTTGGAGGTTAATCTAAGGTGTTTCCTCACTCCCTCCTTGGTCGCATAATCAGCCCATTAACAAGTCACCTGAAGTGCAGAGAAACCTTTCCTGACAAGCTGTCAAAGGCTGGCCCAGAGGTAGGCAAGGAGGCAGGAGCGTGGCAGGGGAAGGGAGAGGGCTGCAAGTCTGGCTAGATCCATAATTTAATACCAATGTGATGTCTTCGATCGGCTTCATTGCTGCTAAGCATTCAGTGTAGTTTTTTTTTTTTTTCTTTCTTTCTCACTTTTAAAATAACTAAGCATTATGAAGAGAGGCAGTTGGAAGTCATGGGGGAGAGCCTAGGCATTGGGGCCAGTCAGGTGGCTCTGTCTTCAAGTAGGCCACATAGGAGTTCAGTTGTGTGGCCTTGAGCAAGTCTCTTAAACTTTCAAATTCAAAGTCCGTATTTATAAAGTGGGGATTATAATCCTTTGGAAGAAAGGCCTGGCAATCAATTTCTGAAAAATCAGCCCTTGAAAACCCTATGGAGCACAGTTCTACTCTGACATACGTAGGGTCATCAGGAGTTGAAATTCACTCAAGGACAGTTGGATTTTTAATGATCCCTATAGATGTCACATTGATGACTAAGGTGTGCCTGACCCAAGCCATGGTGTTTTTAATAATTTCATATACATGAAAAAGCTGGACAGTGAACAAGGAAGACCAAAGAAGAATTGATGCATTTGAATTTATGTGGTTGGCAAAGAATATTGAATGTCCATGGACTGCCAGAAGAATGAGCAAATCTGTCTTGGAAGAAGTACAGCCAGGATCCTCCTCAGAAGAGAGGGTGGTGAGACTTTGTCTTACACACTGTGGAAATGTTACCAGGAGGAACCCGTCCCTGGAAAAGGACACCAAGCTTGGAAAAGTAGAGGGTCAGTGAAACAGAGGAAGCTCCTCAACAAGATGGACTGGCACAGTGGCTGCAACAATGGGTACAAACATAGCATGCATTGTGAGTGAGGATGGGCACTGTTTCATTCTGTTCTACATAGGATCACTATGAGTCACAGCCAACACCTAACAACAACCATTACAGGCCAGGTGCTCAGAGAGCCTGCTCACAGGGAAAGGTGAGAAGGGGCACAGTGATTGAGAGCTGATGGCTGTTTCCAAAGCCTGGCTCTGTCACTCACTACTTAAATGACCCAGGGCAAGTCGCTGGTTCTCACTGGGCCTCAATATTCCTATCACGTGAGATAGAGACAAAGGATCTTCTGCATGTGGCTGAGGCAGGATTGAATAAGCTAATACACGTGAGCCCTTAACAAACTGCCTGGCACATGATAAGCAAGCAAAATAAAAGCCTGAGGTTTTCAATCCTTACAACAAGGGAATGCAGCTGGAGTGTGAGCTCCATTGGACAGACGAGGGAACTGAACTTCTGAGAGTTTCAGGGACTTGTTCAAGATCACAGAACTCAGAACAGAGATTCAAACCCAAGTGGTCAGATGCCAATACACCTCCCTTCTCTTGCTACTACATCACAGAAGAGGCAAGTGAGATTCCCCCAGCTAGGGGGCCCCAGGTGGTCAAATTGTCCTCCAGAGATGGAGACACCTTGAGTATACTGCTGGGACAGGGGGCTGCAGAGGGGGTTCTGCTGAGTAAAGGGATGGGGACTGCTTGTCCTTAGAAAAATTAAAGCCTAGGCTTAGATCTTCTTGGAGGAGTCAAGAAATTAAATAATGCAAGAGGCACTATTTATTGACTCCTTAACATGTTCTCGAAATGGTGGTGGGAGCCTTAAGTATGGGGAAAGTGAGACTTGGAGAGGTCCATGAACTTGCCCTATTATCCTCATTTTACAAGTACTGACCATTCACCTGGCCTTTCACCAGCTTTGTTTCCGATCTGCATACTTCCCACTTGCTGGTGGTCTAGTTCACTCTAGGGTTCAAGGCAAGGGATGATGACAAAAGCCTATAGTGCACCTAGGGCGTCCTCCCCACTTTGTCTGTGCCATTTGATTGCAGGCGTTTCTGAGCCTGACCTACCCCTGTGTGAGTGGGGCCCACCAGGCCCAGAGTAGGAGCTAGGGAAGCTCTCCTCAGCTCCAGGTGTGGTTCAATTTGCCAGCTACCGCCAGGTGTCCTCCTGGAAAGGCTCCCTAGGCATTTCATCAAGCAAATCTCCTCTCTAGGATGCTCAATGCATGCCAAGCATACACAGTCACTCCGTAAGATGCTCAGGAAGCCTGCATCATATTTCTGATTGCTCTTGCCAGCTTTCTCTATCACTAACCACACCCTTTCCATCAGAGCAGGCAGAAGAGAGATCCCTAAGCTGCCCAGGTCCTGGAGGGACCTCTTTTAAAGACAGTTGAGGTGTTAAGTTTACAAAGCTTCTCCCTTGCCCAAGCTTTCTCTCCGGTCCTCAGGGTCTGAGTCAATGAGACCAAATTTCTAGCCAGCTATCCCAGGAGGTGGGCTTGGAGTTTGTCTTGTCCATCTCCCTCACTTACAGTGGGGAAACTGAGACCAGAAAGGTGAGAGAATTGGCCCAAATTCACAGATTAAGTCTATGGTGGAGTCAGGACCACAGGCTGGGTATTTAATTTTTTTTTTTTTTTATGTCACTGAAGAAGAGTCAGGGTTGTGGGGAAAAGACCATTAGGAGTTAGCTGTGCTGCCAAATCATCATCACTGTCTCCTCCTGCTTCTTCTTCTTCATCATCATCATCATCATCACCCAACAACATTGACAGTAACAGATGTAGCAATCGTTGACAGCAAACTTGCTGTGTGACACCATTGAATTCAATCCTTTGTATTGTTCCTTTTAACCCCCAGCATGGCTCCATAAGATAGATTATGCTTTTCTATTTCAGACATGGGTATAGTGAGACTCAGTGAGACTACAGAACTTTTCCCAAGAGCGCACTTAGCAAACCCAGGTCTGTCTGGTCAGGCCGTTACCACTATAACAAGATTTCCTGCCAGAGAATCTGAAGTGAGGAGAAGTTGTATGCCAGTTCTGCCATCTACCTGTTATGTGACCTTAGGTGAGTCACTTTACCTCTCAGAGCTTCAGTTTCCCAATCAATATAATGAGGCTTTTGATCGCTTTGTCCCCAGCTTGCTTCATGGAATGACTAGGAGGCTCTAGTGAGAATGAAGGAGAAAGCGCTCAGCAAACTGTAAAATGCAGGGGGCTTCTCGATTTGAGAATGAGAATGACACACAATCTGCATGGAGACATGGGTCTTTCTGGCTCTGCTTTTCTCTTTATGCCAACTGCCTAGTATGGTACCTGGCATCTATACAGCAGGTGCATAACTAATACTTAAAGAATAAATGATAGATTATCAATTGATATCCCCCACAACCCTCCCTAGCAGTCTTATTGCCCTAAAGATGTAGGATTATGATCTATGGAAGAGGAGAGCACTTTGCCAAATTGGGGAAAGATGTGGGATGACCTTGTGCCTCGGCTTTGCCTGTTGAAGACCCAGGGTACAGAAGGTGGTGGGGCTGTGTCTTGGCAGCCTCTCGGGCTCAACATTCCCTGGTGGTTATCAGTATGGGCTGAGAAAAAAGACCTGGAGTTGCAGATGAGGGAGGCAGGCAGCCTGTCCCTTCAAAGCTTTTCCTTCTTCCTTTTTGATTTTTTAATTTCATTTTTTCTCTTTATCCAAAGGCTGCAGAGCTGAAATAATTTATTTTGGATTTGAATAGGATGCGATAAGCTGAAGAAGGGGCAGCCGGGTGGACATGGTGGAAGCATTAAGTTTTAAATTAGTCATTTGATGCTGGTTTGGGGACCAGAGTTTAGTTCTGGCTGACAAAGAGGCACCTTAGTCCCCTTGACTGACCACAGTAGTGGGTCATACCTTCAGACTGTCACATGCATCCTTGTTCACCTCCCTGCCTCAACTTACAAGCTGTGTGACTTTGGGTAAGTCAGCTCACTGCTCAGTTTTCAGATTCAATCTCAATTTTCCCATGCATGAAGTGGGGATGATGTTGTTGTTAGTTGCCATGGAGCTAGTTCCAACATATGGTGACCCCGTGTACAATGAAACAAAACACTGTCTGGTCTTTCAGGAGCTTCACGATCATTAATATGCTTGAATCTGTTGTTAATGGCACTGTGTATTTTGAGTGCCTTCCAACCCAGAGGTCTATTTTCTAGCACTTTGTTGGTCAGTAAGGAGCTCTGGCGGTGTAGTGCCTAAGGCATTTGACTGCTAACCAGAAACTTGGTGGTTCAAACCCACCGGTCACTCTGAGGAAGGAAGACTGGGCAATCTACTTCCGTAAAGATTTACTGCCTTGGAAACCCCAAAGGGGGTTGCTATGAGTTGGAATCAACTTGATGGCAGTGAATTTGGTTTTTAGTTTATATATTCTATTGTGATCCATAGGGAGTCCATTGGTTAATTTTCAGAAGTAGATCTCCAGGCCTTTCTTCCTGGTCTTAGTCTGGAACTTTGCTGAAACCTTTCTATCATAGGGGACCCTGTAGGTTTTTGAATTATCAGTGGCATTATTTGTAGTACCATAGCAACATGTAAGCTACCAGAGCTTGACAAACTGACAGATAGCTGAGGGAGTAATAGCAGTTCCTTCTAATACATGAATTAGCAAACTTTTCCTGTAAAAGGCCAGATAGTCGATATTTTAGGCATTGTGGGTCAGTCACTGGCAACTACTCAGGTCTGTCATTGCAAAACAAAAGCAGCCATAGGCAATGTGTAAACAAATGGGTGGAGCTGTGTTCCATTAAAAATGATGTTTACAAATGAGACAGCAGGCAACATGTGGCCTGTGGGCCATAGTTTACAGACTCTTGTTCTAATACGAAAGGAGCTATGGTGGCATAGTGGTTAAAGCATGCGGCTGCTAACCAAAAGTTCAGTGGTTTGAACCTACCAGCCACTCAGTGGGAGAAAGATGAGGCAGTCTGCTTCCATAAAGATTTACAGCCTTGGAAATCCTATGGGGCATTCTACTCTGTCCTCTAGGGTCGCTATGAGTTGAAATTGACTTAATGACAGTGGGTAGGTTCTAATACCACTAGGAAAGCTCAGTGAGATCATGTGAAATCATGTGTCAAGTGCCCAGTTGATTATGTGTCTTATAATAAACTCCCCACCTCAAAGTTACTTATCCTTTTAACATCTGCCTCCTTGAATCTATTTCTTGTGACCTCTGGTCTGAGCTTTCTAAATCCCAGTTGGGATTATGCTGAAACACTCTCAATGGCTCCCTGCTGCTCAGGAAATGAAATACAAATGCCTTGGCTTGGCATTCTAGGCTCTTCAAAATTGCCCACCGTTTCCATAACCCCTAGGATTGGTAGCTGGAAAATATGACCTTGACAAATGAAACAACACTTGATCACTGTTGTTGTTGTTATGTGCTGTCAAGTCGGACTCGACTCATAGCGACCCCTCCTTGGGTTTCTGAGGCAGTATCACTAAGGAAGTAGATTACTCCATCTTCCTTCCGAGGAGTGGCTGGTGAGTTTGAACTGCCAGACTTCTGGTTAGAAGTCAAGCACCTTAGGCACTATGCTACCAGAGCTCCTATGCAAAGGCATTTGACTATTTGGATCATAACAAAATATGGATATAATTGTGAAGAAGGAGAATTCCAGAATACTTAATTATGCTCCTGTGGAACGTGTACATAGACCAAGAAGCAGTTGTTCAAACAGAAAGAGGGGATACTGCAAGGTTTAATTCAGGAAAGGTGTGTGTCAGGGTAGTATCCTTTCACCATATTTTTTAAATCTGCACACTAAGCCAATAATCTGAGAAGCTGGACTGTAAGAAGAAGAATGCAACATCAGGATTGGAGGAAGACTCATTAACAAGTTGTGATATGCAGGTGGCATAACATTGCTTGGTGAAAGTGAAGAGAATGTGAAGCAATTACTGATGAAGATCAAACACTATAGCTTTCAGTATGGATTGCACCTCAACATAAAACAAAAATGCTCATACCTGGACCAATAAGCAATATCGTGATAAATGGAGAAAAGGCTAAAATTGTCAAATATTTCATTTTACTTCCACCTACAATCAGTGCCCATGGAAGCTACAGTCAAGAAATCAAACCATTTGCATTGGGCAAATTTGTTGCAAAAGACTTCTTTAAAGTGTTAAAAAGCAAGATATCACTTTGGGAACTAAGGTGTGCCTGACCCAAGTCATAGTATTTTGTATCACTTCGTATGCATGCGAAAGCTTGACAATGAATAAGGAAAACCAAAGAAGAGTCAATGCATTTGAATTATAGTTTTGACAAAGATTATTGAATATACTATAGACTGCCTGAAGAAGGAACAAATCTGTCTTAAAAGAAGTACAATACGAAGAATGCTGCTTAGCAGCAAAGATGTTGAGATTTTATCCCATGTACTTTGGACATGTTATCGGGACAGTCCAATCCTGGAGAAGGACATCATGCTTGGTAACGTAGAGGATCAGTGAAAAAGAGGAAGACCTTCAATGTGATGGATTGACACAATGGCTGGAACATCAGGGTCAAACACAGCATCGATTGTGAGGATGGTGCAGGACCAGGCAGTGTTTTGTTCTGTTGTAAATGGGGTTGTTATGAATCAGAACCAACTCGATGACAACAATGAGCATTTTATGTGTTGGAATAACCAGACCCTTGACTCACTCAAGGGATGAGACAAAAGCTCTCTCACTTCTGGGCTTTTGCATTTGCTGCCCTGTGGCTTTCTCTGCTCTTCTCCATCCACTCTGCAGACTTCCCTTACCCTTTAAAGCCCAACTCAAATGACCTCTTATCCATGAAGGCTTCCCTTATTACCCCAGGTAGACTTGGCTAACATCTCTGCATGTCACAGGGTAGTCCAAGTGAGCATTATATTTCACTTATGCTCAGGCTGAGTAGAAAGGGGGAACACTAGATCCTGGGATGAGGCCCTGACTGGCCTTCCTGAGATTGAAGGGAACAAAGGGGCAGAAAAAGTGTGTGGACCAAGAAGGCTGTGTTCATTTCCACCATCTGGGGGCCCATTCCTGGAAGCTCACCTCTGTCTCTGCCTTGGAGTGGATTGGGTTTGTTCCATTAAAGACTACTGGTGCTCTCATTTTCTGTAGAGAAGGGAGGTGATTTGTGGTGAGTGGAGAAGGGACTTTGCTAGCAAGGTGGGTTCACATCTCATTGTTTTATAGCATTGCTTTACCTCTACAGATCTATTTTCTTAGATTAAGGAGCTCTGGTGGTGCAGTGGTTAAGCACTCTTGTGCTAAGAAAAGTTGGCAGTGTGAACCCATTCAGTAGCTCTGAAAGAGAAAGCCCTGTTGATCTGCTTTCATGAAGATTACAGCCAAGAAAACCCTATGGGAAAATGCTACTGTCACATAAGGTCACTATGAGTCAACAATCGACTCAACAGCACCCAACTACAGCAGCAAGTGAGGCACATATCAGTCTTACAGAATTGTTACAATGATAATAGAAATAACAATTATAATAATAGCGGCAAGGGTTTATTGGGTCCTTCCTTACCATGAGCCAGGAACTGATCTAAGAACTTTACAAATATTAACTCATTTAATTTTCAGAATAAACCTTCAAGGTGAGTCCTATTTTTATTCCTAAATCCTAATGAGGGAACTGAGGCACAGAGTGGTTCCTAGCAAGTAGGCTGGCCAGATGATCTGAGTTAGAATCCATACTCTACAGTTTCCCTCAATGGATGTTCTGAGAGAGTACAGGTGCAAGGCTTAGCACATAATAAGTACTCAAGAAATGTCAAGTCCTTCCTGCCCTTTGCAAAGATGTCTAGGGCCAGATATGGGGGTTGGATTTGGCTTGTATGGAGCTGAGTGTTGTCTCTAAAGTTTCTCATTTCAGTCCCATCTTCCTGCCAGGGAAGTAGTGAACATCTGGCTGTGTTGGGGATGGGGGCTGAGGTGAGGACACAGTGAGGAGGGTATTGGTTGCATTGCTCAATCTCACCTGCACCCATTAACCAGATGTAACTTGGAAATTAGTCTGAGAGTGCAGTGGGGACAACTTGGGAAAGAAATAAACACCTGGTGAGAAAGATCTCTATTTTCTCTTTAGAGCCCATTAAGTTTACGGAAACTCATGAACTTAGTGCAAACCTAATTAAGCTCAAATAGGGATGTCTAAGTGAAGGGAGAAAGCACAGGCAGGGTCTTGGTGCAAGGATAGCAAGGGAGGCTAGCAAGCTCTGGAGCCAAGTGAGGTGAATGGAAAGGCCTCTGTCAAGCATGGGCATGCGAGTGGTGCCTAGTGCTTGACTCCCTGGCTCCAATCTTCTCTGTTCTCTCATTGACTCCCGATGAGTGTGAAAATTAGTGGAATAGGTTGGATAAATCATAGAGTTCTGTGTCTGACAGATTAGGGTTTGAATCTATTCTTTACACTTGTTACTAATTTTATCTGAGCCATGATTATCCTCATCTGTAAAATGGGAACGTCTGTCTTGCAGGCTTTTTATGCAGCTGAAGTGAGATAATGAGTGCTGCATGACTGGTGCCATGCTTGGCACACCGTGCATGCTCAAAAAATGTTAAGATGGTTGATATGTCCTCTGGTCCAGATGGGAGAGGAAAGTCTCCTCCCTCCCCCCACTCTCAGTCTCATTCAAACTTCTGGCTCTGCTCTTCGCTCCCCTAATGGAGACTGATTGAATTAATGGTTCCTACCTGCTTGGGCACTTGGGGTCTAGTGAGTGTGAGGCAGCTAGGATTCTCTGAGGGGCTGGATGGGAGGGAGGCTGCTCTCTCTGCAAACTCACCTCTCAATGTAAACTGGGCCTAGAGTTTGGGAAGGCACAGAAAGTACATGCTGGTCTCACATTCAAGTTGTCTCCCCCAATCAAGCTTTATTAGCAATGAGGCTGACACATTACCCCTTTGACTCATATGTTTGTTTCATAATCGATCCAAACTAGGAGGAGAGAAGATTCTTGGGTGGTGCCAACAACTGCAGGTAGTTCCCGACTTACAACATATTCAAGTTATGACTAACCACACTTTTTTTTTTTTTATAGCCTACAAATCCTATGGGGTTACTATGAGTAGGAATTAACTCAATGGCAATGTTTTTTTTTTTTTTTTTTTTTTTTTTTTTTTTTCTTGGTACATCTTATCATTAGTAATATGTACTAAATACAACCTGGCAGCACATAATTAGCTGATATTATCATTTTTAGATATTCCCATGCAGATGTTCGAAGACAAATCAATGTCAGATTTATAAAGATACTGATAATAATAAAAGGCAATAATGAAAACTAAAAAAGAGAGAGAGAGAGAGAGAGGTATTTGACTTATATCAGAACCAACTCACGACAGAGTTATGGGAACAGAACATTGTTGTAAATTTATAAGTCCGGGACTACCCATATTAACTGAAAGTTTGGTGGTTCAAACCTACCCAACAGCACAGTAGAAGGAAGGTCTGACTGTCTGCTTCCATAAAGATTACAACCAAGAAAACGCTATGGATCAATTTTACTCTGTAACACATGGGGTCTCCCTGACTTGATGGCAACAGGCTTGGTTTGGGTTTGGTTTATGAGAGGAGAGGAATGTGGTTATTTAATCACCATCAAAGTACCAAAGAAGGAACTTTAGAAGAAGGAGGGAATGAGCTCATCATCACTATGGAATCAGTACATATTGACTTTTTTTTTGAAGATGGATTTAAATGGCTTTGTGTTCCCCTAAAATGTTAAAATTCTGATTTTTCTTCCAGAACACCAATAGAAACATTTTAGATAGTACACAGTATTCAAACTGTAGTAGGTCTGGTCAAAGTATGATTTTCATGATTATATACCTCGCAGCCCATGTATTAAATAGCACATCAGTATTTTTTTTTTTTCTGGTTCTGGCAGGACCATTATCAAGAGAAGAAAGGCTCTAATGACAATTCCCTGCATCTCTCTAAAGAGGCCTTTCATGTCTGGCCTCAAAGTGGGCTGGGGGAAGCAGGGCTGGCCATGGATCTTTGCATGGCCATCCTCCTGTGAGTTGCCTGTCATCTCTGCTCTGTTTAGTCCAAGGCTGAAAAAAATGCCTTTGTTGCCAAGGCATTGGCAAAAAGGTGGCAGGGGGAGATTTCACAGAGATAAAGGCAAGCAGGGAGAGATGTGTGTCAAATCACAGTGTCACAGATCTCCTGAGTATTGTTGAAAACGAGGCCCCAGGCCGCTGATGCTCCTTGGGGGCAAATAAGGAAGGCACAGTACTATATTCAGAAATAGCAAAGAAACGTTTTATTGAATACCTACTGAGCGCTTGTCCCTTTAAATATACATTCATATGTATTTTCACAACAACCCTGTGAGGTAGATTGATAACCCCATTTTACAGATGGAGGCATTGAGACTCAGAAGATGAAATGACATGCTCTAGGTCATACAAAAAAGTGTCTAACCAGGAAACCAGAAGAACTAGATGGTGCCCAGCTACCACTGTCAACTACTCAGAAAGGGATCAGTGCAGGAGATCCTGGATGGAGTGTGAGAACAATGTAGAACAAAACTCAAAATCATAAGAAAAAGACCAAGTTTACTGGTCTGGTAGAACCTGATGAGACCCCCAAGACTATGGCCCTTAGTTACCATTCAGATCCAGAATTGCACTCACTCCTGTGGCCCAGTCAAACAATAGATAAGAATATAGAGTGAACATTACATGAGGTAGATACACTCCTTAAAGCAATCAATCGTCGGAGAACAGAATGGCAGTATTTACACAGGGAGATAACTGGGAGGGCAAGAATGCATAGGAAAGAAGGACACAGGGAAGAGGTAACTACAGGGAGGAAATGGTAAGAGAGCTGTTACATTGTGGGGAATTGCAGTCAATGTCATGAAACAAAATGTGTATAAACTGCTGTATGGACAATGAATTTGCTCTGTAAACTTCCACCCAAATCACAATAAAAATTTAAAAACAAAAAGCCAAAAAAAAAAAAAAAAAAACCCAAAAAAACCCCTCAGTATCTAAGATGGATTTTGAAGCCAAGTCTCTGAGGTCCTAAAGCCAATCCACAGGCCTGGCCTGGGAAAACAAATCCATTAGACCATGCTTTCACACTACCTTGGATAGGAGATACCACTTGCCCATCATATTCTTGTTCACTTCCCCTAGGTCAAAAATCTTACGTGGCTTCAAACTTTTCATTGAGTTTTTCTCATTCCTTTCAAATTACCCTTCCTTCAGTCCAAGTTAAATGAACTCCACTCTCACTTAAGCAAATGCCACATTCTTGAGAAGTGAGGATGGTACTAGATAACTTTTAAATGATCTCTTGGATATCTGATGGTCAAGGGCAGTGCTCCTCAAGGTGTAGTCCACAAACTGCTGCTGGTCCATGAACTGTTAGGAAGAAAACAACCACCCTACCTTACTCTTCTTACTGGTTCCCCCTTGTAGGAGGAGAAATGATGAGATACCTACAGAAAATGGGTCTAAGTGTTTTTTACTGATCCCTAGGAGCTCTGGTGGTGTAGTAGTTAAAGCATTCAGTTGCTCATCTCTGTAGGAGAAGGATGAGGCAGTCTGCTTCCATAATGATTTACAGCTTTAGAAAATCTATGGGACAGTTCTACTCTGTCCTAAAGCAACACTATGAGTCAGAATTGACTCGATGGTAATGGGTTTGGTGTTTTTGCTATGGAGCGCCAAAGATGCCCTGTGGTACAATAGTTAGGTGTTTGGCTGCAAACTGAAATGTTGGTGGTTCAAACCTAGCTCTGCCAGAGAAAAGATCTGACAATCTACCCCTATAAAGATTACAGCCTAGGGAACTCTATTCTATCCTATAAAATTGCTGTGAGTTGGAATTGACTTGATGACACACAACAACAATGAACAACAGGTGTTTCAAACCTTTTATAGCTAGTTAACATTACCAGGACATCCAAGGGTGACATCAGTGGACCTGCCTTGTTATATGGACCAGTTTGGGTGCTGTCAAAAGTGGGTGATGAGTCACTGGTGGCATGAGCCAAATGTTAGTCAAACAATGGTCCATACAATGGTCTATGATGGATTGGGGATTAGAAACAAAAAACACAACAAAACACTAACAAGTCTAAGTTCTTCACAGAAAATTTGAGAAGCACTGGTCTAGAGCCTATACGTGATATGATATAGACTTTGTAAGATCCAAATGTCTCAAGCTTGAAGCCTTGAGTTGAAGCCTCCAGTTCAAGTCTTTCTTCTGGTTCATTTCACAGAAATTCTTGGTGTCTGCTCTGGCTTCCTCTATAATGGTCTCTGCTTTGGTTTTTCCATGCTCTTTTCTAGATTTTGGCTCCCAAGATTTGTAATCCCAAGGCACCTGGCAGCCTTTGGTGGGACCGGGGAAACAAAGGTTCTCCCCCAGATTCTGGGCCATGCACAAAGACCTGGACCCCAAAGCCATACTGATTGGGATTTAAGTTCTATACCTCCTTTGGCTTCTCTCCTAAGCCCTTGTTCCTTGAGACTTCAAACCCAACCAAAGCACTGATGGGAAATGTGACAGGGGCCATGACTTCACCTCCATTTTTCCTATTTTATGACTTCCTCCTTGAACACTATTCTGGGCAATTAAAAAGCAACAAGAACAACCAAAATTCTAGGAGCTTGAGTTTAATCCTGAGGCAGAATCAACAGGATATGGATGAGATTAAATGTGGGGAATAAGAAAGAAGGAAGTGGCTAGGATGAAGTCCAGATTTCTCACCTAGGTCCCCTTATGGCTGACAGTTCCATTAATCAAGGTGGGGATCATTGGAGAAGAAACATGTGTAAGGAGAAGACAACAAAGCTAGCATTGAACATTCTGAATCAAAAACCATGGGAGATCAATTAATAGAATTGATATACTTGTCTGACTATGCAAAAGAGACAGGTGGTTTCTGATATGAGAACTGGATTGACACTGTAGTTAGGCTCAGGGTTCTTAGGAGCTGGCCTGCCACTCACATTGGGCTGTGGTGTTCTCCTGCTGAACATAAACAACCTCATAGAACACCAACACTGGACAAGGTTACTTGGTGACTGTGATGAAGTGAGACAAAAAACAAGACCCTTTCATGATTTTGCCTAGGCGTGGACAAAAGCAAGATCACTGTGCATACCACCAAGTGCCCAACAACTCCCCTTTCCAGCTAATATGAGCATACTTTACCCATTACAGTCTTAGTTTTACTCTATTATTCCCTGCTTTAGCATTGTAGAATTACCAACACTTCTTCATAGCACCCATGTGAGTGAACCTCGCTTCCTTGAACCCTCCCCAAGTAATCTAATAGACGCTCAAATCTCTCTTGGCATCCCTGGGTGGTGGGAACAATTAACATTCTCAGGTGCTGACTGAAGGCATCTCGAAAGAAAAGCCTGACAATCTATTTCTGAAAAATTAACTACTAAAAACCCTATGGAGCACAGCTCTCTCTGACACCCATGGGGTGCCAGACATCAGAAGTGATTCAGCAGTAAGTGGTTAACACCCTCTTATGGAGACTCCTATGGTTTCCCATGATATGGATTTTTTCTTATTGCAAGGAGTAATGAAACCAACTTTGTCTGACTGCAGGTGTGTTCCAGATGACTTTTTGGCAGGAATGCATTGACAACTGAAGCAATGTGCCTGTTGAGTGACAACATACTACATCTCCACATGCTCTAACATCTCTCTCCCAGTGACTTCCTATTGGCCCTGGCTCTGGGGCTTACCAGGACAATTCTGATCTTTAGCTCACAATAGCCCTTCAGGGAGTTGAAGGTAGTGGCATTGTCTCTCGTTACTGTACTTGCATCTTCTTTGTTCAGCTCCCTAGCCCAGTCTTCCATTAATTTACCATAGAGTTTTGTCCCACTCATTTCCCCTGAGTCTACTGGAACCTGAGATCTCTCAGGGTAGTTTGTGGTTTTACAATAGAGACTTAGATATTTCCCTCTGCCTTAACTCTGTGAACAAACTTTACTGAACACATCAGTAAAATAGAATAAGCAAATACTTTGTCCAAACCCACGTGGGAAATGTGGAACCAGCCAACAGAAAGCCCTGCCTGCAAGCCTCAACCTAGGAGCTCCTGTCACCCTGCGAATGCAGCTCACATCTTTGGGACATGGATTGCCATTGATTCTCTCCTGATGTCTGGCAGTTCTGTCTGGCTATTAAAAAGAGCCTGCCATGTTGATGAATTATTTAAACCTTAGCAGGACCCAATTATGCAAATCCGATTATCTGTTTAAGGGCAGCTTGGCTTGGAACAGCTTGTAGTTGTGATACGTATTATTATTATTATTATTATTATTTGGCTGAAAAACTGGCAAATTCTGTTGAATGTGAAGTTTAATTTCATCTGAGGACTGCTTAGCCCAGAGCTACATCCTTAGTGTGGGTTGGAGGTTCCCTTGGTTTCCTATTGGAATGCTTTCCTCTTTGTTGTTTCTACACAGTTGGGCCTGGGAAGGATCTTTGAGATCACCTAGTTCAATTCCTTCTTACTGCAAAAGAGGAAACTAGAGCCCAGAGAGGAAAATTGACCTGCTCAGGTTACTCACAGGTTTTGGGTGGAATGAAAACTCAGATGCTTGCTTCAAATCTAGGACACTTTCTCCCTATACCACACTGCCTTTGTGCTGTGCCAAAGTGGGACTAGAGCTCAGTGCTTGGCGTGTCCTAGCCCCTTCATTCATGTCTGTTCTGAGTAAATGAGTGAAAGACAGTTTGGTGGGACAGTACAGAAGAGCCAAGAGTCCTTTATCTGGAGATAAGAACCCTGTCCCTGACTTGCTGTTGGACTTTGGCCAAAGTCCTTTTCCTTTCTGAGATTCAGACTCAGTTCCCTAAGGGAACAGCAAAGGGGCTAGATTTGGACTAGATTTTCTCTGAGGACCCTTCCAGCTCCAGCAATCTGGTAACTAAGAGTCAGTGTTAGCACAACACTCAGGGCTGGCCCCATAGGCATGCAGCCTAAGCAATAACTCCCATGCTGTATGTGTGACTAGAAGAGACCTGTGCTTAGTTTGGGAGTCCCTCGTGGTGCAAATGGTGTTTGACTACAAAGTAGTGCTTGACTACTAGTCAAAATGTCAGTGGTTCAAACCCACCAAGAGGTGCCTAGGAAGAAGAGCAAGGTCTGGTGATCTGCTTCTGAAAGGTCATGGCCTTGAAAGCCTTATGGAGCACAGTTCTACTCTGCAACACATGGGCCACCATGAGTTGGAATTCATTCAACAGCAACTGGATAGCTATTTTTGTGTGTTTGCTCTTGGTCTGATATTCTGTTGTTGCCATCTTGCAATTCTCAAATAACTTTTGAACTGGCACCCTGCATTTTCATTTTGCACTGGGCCCTATGAATTATGTCACGTATCCTGATAATGCTAAGGGAATGAAACTATGGAAGTTGAGGGACAACATTCCTTTGTCCTGTGTTTTCCTACCCACCCAAATTGTGGCTTGTTGGCCCAAGCAGGGAGTACTGAGCTGAGCCCCTCCTCCCCACATCTCTAGAGGAACGAAAACTGTACTGCTGGAATATACGTGCTCATTCCATCCTTATAGTCATTTCTTAACGGGCTCTTCTCTCCCCAGAATTACCTTGTCCCTTCTGCTCCTTGGGCTTGCCTGGCTGGACCCAATTAAGGCAGACAGAATAACCTCTTCAGTCCTGCCAATAGGGAGCTCTGGTGGTGTGGTGGATATGGCACTTGGCTACTAACCAGAAGGTCAGTGATTCAAACCCACCAGCTGTTCCATGGAAGGAAAACGGGATAAATCTACTTCTGTAAGGATTTACATCTTTGGAATGGGGGTCACTATGCATTGGAATTGACTCGATGGCTGTGAATTGTTTTATTTATTTTCATCCTGCCCATAAACCAACCACAAACCACAGTCTGCTGCGGCCCATCACCCTTGACTATTGTATGAAACAAATCACACAACCAACATCCAACAAGAGGGGATCAAAAACAGCCACTCCTTCCATCTGTATTCTAAATTCCTCCTTCTGGAGGTTTCCAGATATTTCATCATAATTTGCTGTTTGTTATTGGCAGATAGAGACTATTTGTTTCATTTACAGTCTTCTATCCTTTTGTGAAATTCCTAGCACAGTGCTGGGCACAGTCACCACTCATGTGTGTTTGGGGCTGTATTGGCTTTGTGCACTTCACAGTCCTCTTTGTAATATTTATGGCTGGATGAGAAATAGGGGAATTTGGACCAATTTCTTTGGTTCAAGATGGGGTGCAGACCAATAGCCTCCTGCAATTCAGACACACTCAGTGGGTTGTTGCTCCCAAGCCATACTGCTCTTTCCCATTGCCTTATTTAGATATGAGAAAGTGGTGTGTGTGTGTGTGTGTGTGTGTATTTGCACTAATTGCGCCATATTCCAAACTGTGAGGTGCACACTCCACAAATAAATTGCTGTAGCAGAAGAATGGAGACAAGATAAACTCAATATCATTGCATGCTGGGAACTGCATTTTTCTTACCTGCTCAGAGGATTAGAGAATTGATTATCAGTGTAGGAGAAAAGGTCTCTCAGTCAGGTTGAGTTATCTACCAGGAACTCAGAACTGGGCTGCAAGCCGTATACTTCAGCTTATTCTCCTGAAGAAGATCTGAAAAGGAGATTTAGCCATCACCTGTGAAAACAGAGAATGCAGCCAGTATATTTTTTATACCCAGTATTTATGGAGTTTAGGTAGATTCTGAACAGTTGAAAGATGATTAATAGTAATAATAAGCCAGTAAGATGTCTATGAAAAAAATATTACAGATCAAGAGAAGAGACCCATGAGAAAGGTACATCTCCTTAGAATACAGAAGAAAAATTTAGGAAACTGTTTTGTATTTTTGGCAGACATTAAGAGCAAGTGGTCTGCTTGAAAAACATGTAGATAGCCAAAACAAGGCAAGTTGAGCTGAGAAGCACATTGAGTGAAATAAGAATTACAATTACTCTAGTAATTGAATCAAAATGATAATTATCCTGTAATTGTATGTATGATATTATACTGTAATTGTATGTATGATAATTACATAGTGTGTATTGTAACAATGAGAATACAACATATCAACAATGATGGGGTGTTGCCAAAGATATACCCAAAGGAAAATTCATAGCCGTTAAAGATTTTATCAGGCAAAAAAGAGTAAAAGTATGCAAACTAGACATTTACCTGAAGAAGAAAAGGAAAGAACCACAAAATTAGCCTAAAGTACAGAGAAGGAAGACAAGAATACACTAAAGATCAAAAATTAATAAATCAGAAAAGAGGAAAGTAATAAAATGGATAAACAAATCTGAGATTTAATTTTTTATAAATACAAAGTACTCTAGAACTATCTTAATCATCAAAAGGAATAAAATGTTGGCATAGGGCAAGATAAAAGAAAGGAAACTTAAGTACTCATGAAGTAGAGATGAAATAAAAATAATACCTAAAATGTCATGTTAATAAATTTTAAAGTCTGGATACACTAGATGATTACTCTAGAAAAGTAAAAATGACCTAAGTGGATATGACATAAATACAAAATAAATATGAAAGAGACTGAGTGGAAAATCAAAGAACTACTTACAAAAAGTTGGAATTTTAGGAGGTTAATAGGCAAATTCTTTTAAACCTTCATAAAACAAATAGCTTTTATTCTGTATGAAAATTTAAAGAATATATTAAAATATAGAACACAACTAAATATTATAAGGTAATGCAAAAATTTCTACAGAATTTTGAAAGGAAAAGTTGTAGTTAAGATTTTTATATCTAGCCAATGTACAGTCAACAGAAAGACCTTCTCAGGTATGTAAGGACTTAATGAAATACCACTCATGTTGTTGTTGTCGTGGTTGTTGCTAGTGCTGGTGACTGACAGCAACCCTATGCACAACAGAACAAAACACTGCCGGGTCTTGTGCCAGCCTCATGATCCTTATTATACCTGAGCCCATTGTTGCAGCCACTGTGTCAATCCATTGTGTTGAGGGCCTTCCCCTTTTTTGCTGACCCTTCACTTTAGCAAGCATGGTATCCTTCTCCAGCAAATTGTTTCTTCTGACAACATGACCAAAGTAGGTGAGATGAAGTCTGGCCATTCTCGCTTCCAAGGAGCATTCCGGCTGCATTTCTTCCAGGGCAGATTTGGTAGTTCTTTTAGAAGTCCATGATACTCTTAGCATTCTTCTCCAACACCACGATTCAAAAGCATCAAATCTTCTTTGGTCTTCCTTATTCATTGTCCAGCTCTCACATGCATAAGAGGTGATTGAAAATACCATAGCTTGGATTAGGTGCACCTTAGTCTTCAAGGAGATATCTTTGCTCTTCATTGCTTGAAAGAGGTCTTTTGCAGCTGACTTGCCCAATGCAATATGTCATACCACTCATGATAGTGGTAGCATTTCACTTCATTGGAAAAGAATAGATCAATCACTAAGTGGTGTTAGGATAATTAATCATTCATAAAATAAATTTAGGTCACTACTTCATATGAATCACTGAACTCTAGGTAGATTAAAGATAGGAAAATTTAAACAAGGGAGAGAAAAGATTAGCATTAGAAAAATAAACACATTTGCCAATCATAAAGTGGGAAAAAATAGTTTTAGGAATTTAAACAAAAGAAAATACTGTAAAGAAGAATATCGATAGATTTAAGTAGATTATATTAAAAAAAAACCTACATGAATTAGTTTAAAAGCTAAATATTGTTCCTTGTAGTTGCTGTTGAGTGGACTGTCACTCATAGTGATGTATATATACAGTGGAACAGAACGGTGCCTGGTCCTGTGCCATCTCATGATCATTGGCATGTTTGAGTCCATTGTTGTCGCTATTGTGTTGATCTTGGGATTCCCTCGTTGTCACAGACCCTCTAGAGATTGGTCTCACCTGATGGTGGGGAACAAAGTAAGTGAGCCAAAGTCTCACAATTCTCATTTATATGACAGACAATGTTGTTGTTATGTGCCGTCGAGTCAGACTCGACCCATAGGGACCCCTCCTTGGGTTTCCGAGGTGGTATCACTATGGCAGTAGATTGCCCAACCTTCCTTCTGAGGAGTGACTGGTGGGTGTGAACCACCAGCCTTCTGGTTAGCAGTCAAGTGGCTTAGGCAGTAGTTAAGGTTTAAGTACACAAGAAGAAGACAAAATCTCCAATAAGAAAATGAGCAAAGGACATAAGAAGATAATTCATAAAAGATGAAATATAAATTGCTAGTACTAGAAAAACAAGAAAGAACAATCAATCTCACTGGTGATCAAAGACATAAAAATAATACAGATATGCCATTTTCACCCATTACATTGTTGTTGTTGTTAGGTGCCATTGAGTTGGCTCTGACTCATAGCAACCCTGTGTACAACAGAACGAAACATTGCCCAGTCCTGTGCCAGCCTCACAATCCTTGCTGTACCTAAGTCCACCTTGCAGCCACTGTGTCTATCCATCTCATTGAGAGCCTTTTCTGGCTTTTTGGTGACCCTCCACTTTAGCAAGCATGATATCCTTCTCCAGGGAATGGTTCCTTCTGAGCACATGACCAAAGTAGGGCAGATGAAGTCTGGCCATTCTCACTTCCAAGGAGCATTCCGGATGCACTTCATCCAGGACAGATCTGTTTGTTCTTTTGGCAGTCCATGGCAGAGATGAAAAACATTGCAATCCTCAGTGAGAAGAATATGGAGGAAAAGGTCATTTTATGCTTTGTGGGTGGTGTGTAAAATATGTACAATGTTTGTGAGAGGAAATATGGTCAAATGTGACAAAAGCCTTAAATATGCATATATCTTTGACCCAGCAATTCTACTTCTTGAAATGGACATTAAAGAAATAACCATGGGTACATACTAAGGACTATGTCTAAAAACATGTTGTTAGGTGCTGTCAAGTCCATTTCAACTCATATTGACCCCATGTGACAAAGTGAGACTGCCCCATTGGGTTTCCCTGGCTGCAGTCTTTATGAAAGCAGATGGCCAGGTCTTTCTTCGGAAGGGCTGCTGGGTGAGTTCGAGTGTCCAACCTTTCAGTTAGCAGCTGAGGACTTTCCTGCTTCTGCCACCAGAGTTCATTTATAAGAACATGTATCAGGACATTAGTTAGAGTGAATTCTAACATTAGAAGATGGATTAAATTATGTGTCCCAATATGAAAGGATGCTATACAGCTGTTGAAAATGATGTAGAAGAAGAAATTTAATGTCATGGTGAAATGGTCATGCTACGGTTAAGCAGAAAAGTAGAGGGCAGAAAGTCTGAAGTACGTATGTGATCTTATATGTCTGTGTATGTGTGGGTGTGTGTGCCAGTATGCATATATGTCAGAGAATGAATGAAGTGACATACAGCAAATATTAACTATTAACAGTGGTTTTTCTTTTTCTTTTTCTTTTTTTTTTACAATGGACATATATGCCTTTGTAATCAGGAAAAAAAAAAAAAAGATTAAAATAATAATCAACATTTTTCCGTGATAATATGCCACCTATTTCCATCTTTTTCTGTTATCTTTACATGTTTGCTCATATGTAAAAAATTAACCCAGATGTCAGCAGAGGCATCGCTGATACTCAGTGTCTTGAGTGTTTGGTGCTAACTCTCTTCACAGCTTCTAAGAGCTTCTATGGCTCACTGCTCCTATGCTTTGTTTGGCCAATGACTGCGTGGATTACTTTTATTTCTCTTCCCAACAGTTTGAGAACAGAGTCTAACCACTTTCCCCAACGCCCCAAGAAGCCCCCTCCCCACCAGTTGTGGGTTAGTTAATAACTGCATGAAGATGTGGGCTGTTGTGGGCAGGTCTCATGCATCTAGAGCAAGTGGTCTTCCACTTTTCTTCTGCTCTATTTCCTCTCCTTCCCCTTCCTTAATTTCTCCTCCATAACACACTTTGTCTGGACTAACAAGCTAAGTATCCCCCTTGTCTCATCCATTTTCTTCCCATAATTTAACCCAATTCTTCCCAAGTAACTTATTCAAACAAATGCCATCCCCTTACCAAAGAATCCTGGGAGATAAAAACTTCTCTATCTGGTTAGATGAACATACTTTATACAGCCTCAAGGATAGGCAGTAGCATTCTCTGCCTTTATACTACATTAGAATATTTTACATCTTGCTACTGCATTTTCATAATTATCTTTTTTCATATATTGGAAGAGTAGGTGATCTACTTATTAAAGCTACTTTTCTCTAAAAATATCTACATTCCCCTAATTCATTTCGGCCTTTGCCTTCTCTCCACGTGGAGTTACACTGAATTACTGAGAGTTTCTTCAAGAGGAACAAACATGGATCGCAGACTCATTACATACTGAGCAGCATGCTAAATGCTATTATTTATATTATTTCATAGCTGCTTCAGATCATTTCTAGAACAAGATGGATTGTAAATAGATTCTAAAAATACATTTTCTAACTCAACCCTCAGTCTGCTTGGGTATGTATCACTCTCGTCATAGGTGAGGAAACTGAGGCTGAGAGGCATTGCTGGGGATGTCTCAGTAGTTTAGGTTTAGGGTTCAGTTTCAGGCTAGTGAGCTAGAACATGAAGAGCCCTGGTGGCAGAGTGGTAAGCGCTCAGCTGTTAATGGAAAGGTCAGCAGTTCAAATCAACCAGTCAGTCCATGGGGGGAAAATGTTACCACATCTTCCATAAAGATTTTAGCCTTGGAAACCCCATGGGGAGTTCTATACTATCCTATATGGTCACTACAAGTTGGAATTGACTCAAGAGCAACAGAAGCTAGAATTTTCTGAACATTGCACATTCTAAGTATCAAGCAGTCATTCCCTGCCTCTCCTAAACTATTATGGCTACCACTAACCTGTGCATGTCTTTGCCAGAGATTACGCCAGGTGGGAGTAAATGGGGCAGTTTTACATTCAGTTTCATCTAATTCTGGTCCATGTTTTTCTGTCTGTCTCTGTCTCTCTCCCTAGTCTTTTTGGAACTATATAGACTGTTATCTGGTAGGGGCTGAGTTGAACCTGGAAGCTGTCCCCTTTGCTGATATGGACCAAATCCAGACTTACTGAGATGATTAAAATGCATCTTTGAAAGTCTCAGGCTCTGAAAACCACTTGATTTCCTTCAATAGACAGTGATAAGAATCAAAACCAGTTGGTCTTGACTAGAAAAAGTTTTATGAATGCCATACGAGACCATCTCCCTCTTTGCAGTTGAACAGCATGGGTGTGACTCAAGGCCAGTGCTCCCTAAGAGGAGGTAGAACAATCTGGAAGCTTAATACAATCTGTGTGTTGTCTGCTTGCCAGTGCCAGGGCTCAGCTCTGTCCCCTGGGATGCCAGCCTAAGCCTTGGGCATTGGCAGGATTAAAAAACCAAAATCCCGCTGGCTCATTCTCTTTGAGTTATTGGCTGTGTGCCCTCAGGGACCCACTGTTTATGCTCTCTCTCTCTCTCACACACACACACACACACCCACACCCCTCAGGGGCCCTGGCTTCTAGGCCCCTTGAATAAATTCCACCCCCTCTCTCAGTCCCTGTTTCCTCAACTATATGTACCAGAACATGCTTTCCTCGCCACTTCCCTGCATTTCTTGAACCTGGCACTTCTTGTAGTGAGCAGAGGATATCTTGTGGTAAGGCTGGCTAGGAGAAAAAGTCCATTTTAGCATTATTAGGTCTGTGAGAAATTCTAGCAAAAGCTTAATGTTTCATAGTAAAATCATTGGATTTTTTAAAAGATGTTTCTCTCTGAAAGCTCTTGTCCCTTCTCTTCTTCTCTCATGATCCAAATACTGTACCCTGTGAAGGAACCAGACATGACTACAGATTATTGACAATCCATAGATTTAAGATGACACAGGAATTATTTGGGGGTGGGAAAGTTGAGGAAAGGTGTTAAAAAGGACCAAGGGCAAAAAGATAGAGGATGCAAGGGTGAGGCCTATGCCAACTGAGGGAAGTGGCCACATGGAGATCCCAGAGAGTATAGGACTATGGCCATGGACCAAGTGGGGAGCACGGGCTGAAGATGGCATAGAAACCATGGCCAGGTTTCTCATGTCCTGTTGGCTCTCTGTTAGTTATTGTTTGTCTCCTTCAACCTGAAGAAACAGATCATGTTTAACGTTCCCCAAATGCTTTCTCTCTCTCTGTCTGTACTGACTTGCAAACAATACAACAGCTCTGCTGAGGACTGTACCACCCATCCCTTCCATCAGACAGGTGTTGTGCTAAGGTCACATGCAAAATAAAGCAGAGGACCCTAAGCAAATGTGGAGGACAAAGCCTACTTCCTTCTTTGGGGTGTCACTAGAGAGGACCACATTGTTGGCTCTGCACAAAAGCTGAAAGCAGCTTCCTTTACAGTGGAATTTGCAATTGACAAGAAGTTACAGCTATTAGTCAACAAGGTATGGATTTGGAGTCAGAAGATCTGTGCTTTGGGTATAATTGTCATGTTTTGTAGTCTTGCATTTTCTTGGAGCCTTGAGTTGCCCATCTGTAATGTGGGAATTTGGATATTAGCCTTTTGTTCTGGTTACCTAGTACCACTCTGACAAGGATATACCACCAATGGGAGGGTTTGAAGAAACAGTTTATTCTCTGACAGTTTGGAGGCTTTAAGTCTGAGTTCGAAGTGCCAGGCTCTAGGGGCTGGGTGAAAGCCCCTCAACCTTGGGCTTCAGTTCTGCCTCCTGCTCCCGGCCCCCTGGAGCTGGAGGCTTTTCTTCACTCAGCTGCTGGCTGCTGAGGGGGACAAGCCCAAGGTTGACAAGTAATAAGGCACAGTCCCTATGTTACCAAACCACATGGCAGGCCATTAATTCAAGGCCATTGAAAGTCCCAAAGTCAGCAGAGCATGGCAGGCTGCTGAACAACAATGTGACTACATGCAGGGTTCAAGCATGCCATAAGCTAGAGACTATCCCCAAGGGTTCTCCTTATATACAGGAAGCAGACCACATCCCTAGGCAGCTACTCAGCTGCTCATAGTAGATTCCATCATGGAGTTGATTACCAGTCTCATCATGGGGAACACTACATCCAGTTGCCCAGCTACTCAACCAGGCCCAGCCAAGTCAATACACAAACTTAACTATCACACCTTTATTGTAGAGTAGCTGAACTTAATTGGCTTTTTCTACAGTTATTGAGTTCAATAGCTTTTCCGGTACAGAGTTTTCTGGACAGATGGGACTTTTCTTCTGTTCTACATCATGTTTCTCTCTGAAAAGATTCAATCCATGACTCATATTCAAGAAAGAATTGCTATTTATCTTGTTTGTTTTTGTCTGTGTGAGAGTGTTTGGCTGCTTCACCATGGGGTAGGAGTAGCAGTAGCAGATTTCCTGCCCTAGAGGGGAGCATTCCTAGATGGTAAAGTAAGAAGTTGGCTAATCAAGCACCTCGGACACCCAATGTCCCGGGGAACTGCCTCTGTTGTTTGCAGGTCTCTGTCGTCTCTCACTTGGATTTCTGAAGTAGCATCCTAACTAGTTCTGCTTCACTTTTGTCTCTCTTCAGTCTCTTCTCTTCATGGCAGCCAGTGTTTAGTTTACAGGTTAAATCAGATCCAAGAAACCAAACCCATGGCCATTGAGTTGATTCTGACTCATAGCAACCCTATAGCACGGAGCAGAACTGCCCTTAGGGTTTCCAAGCCTGCTACACCTTTCTCCTGAGTAGCAACTGGTGGGTAAAATTAGCAGCCAAGCACTTTAACCACTGTGCCACCAAAAAAAAAACAAAAAACAAAAAACAAACCAAACTCACTGCTATGGAATCGGATCCGACTCACAGCGACCTCTCCTTGGGTTTCCAAGGTAGTATCACTACAGAAGTAGATTGCCCACCATTCCTTCTGAGGAGTGGCTGGTGGGTTTGAACTGCCAGCCTTCTGGTTAGCAGTCAAATGCCTTAGGCACTGTGCCACCAGGGCTCCTTAAAATGAAATCATTCTGCATTACACCCCTTCACTAGCTTTCTATTGCACTTGAATTCAACTCCAAACTTCTTATTGAAGTCCACCAGGGCCCTCATTCCACACTTATTCAATTTATATGCTGAGAAAATAATCTGAGAAGCTGGACTATATGAAGAAAAATGTGGTATCAGGATTGGAGGAAGAATCATTAACAACCTGAGATATGCAGACGATACAACTTTGCTTGCTGAAAGTGAGGATGACTTAAGGCACCTACTGATGAAGGTTGAAGAATACAGTCTGCAGTATGGATTACATCTCAACATAAAGAAAACAAAAATCCTCACAACTGGACCAATGAGCAGCATCACAATAAATGGAGAGAAGATTGAGCTTGTCAAAGAATTCATGTTGCTTGGTTCTATAATCGATGCCAACGGAAGCAGCAGTCAGGACATTAGATGACGTGTAGCATTGGGAAAGTCAACTGCGAAGGAACTGTTTCAAGTGCTGAGGAGCAAGGATATCTCCTTGAGGACTAAGGTGTGCCTGACACAAGCCATGATATTTCCAATCGCCTCGTATGCATGTGAGAGCTGGACAATGAATAAGGAAGACTGAAGAAGAGTTGATGCTTTTGAGTTGTGGTGCTGGTGAAGAATACTGAAAGTACCATGGACTGCAAAAAGAACTAACAGATCTGTCCTGGAGGAAGTGCAGCCAGGATGCTCCTTGGAAGCAAGAATGGCCAGACTTCGTCTCACCTATTTTGGTCATGTTGTCAGAAGGGACCATTCCCTGGAGAAGGATGTCATGCTTGGTAGGGTGGAGGGTCGACGAAACAGAGGGAGGCCTTCAACGAGATGGATTGACATGGTGGCTGCGATGATGGGCTCAAGTATAGCAGGGATTGTGGGGCTGGCGCGGGATCAGGCAGTGTTTCGTTCTGTTGTGCATGGGGTCGCTATGAGTCGGAAACGACTCGATGGCACTTAACAACAACAACAACAACAGGGCCCTCATGGCCTGATCCCTCCCCACTGTCCCAACTCCAGCTAGTGTCACTCTGCTCATACATAATGGAGTCCCAGGTCTACTCACTGTCTTTTGGGTTCTAGAGAATACTAAGCTCTTTGTTGCCTCAGCAAACTCTTTTGCCTCTGCCTAGACCTCACTGTGATGACTCACTCACTTCTGTGTCCCCTCTTTCTGCATCCCCTTGGCACCCAGTAGGCATGCAGTGAGTAATAATAAGCAATGCATACATTGACTCATTTACCTCCCCTCTCCATAGCAAGCCTGTCAGCCAATACTATTCTTATTCCCACCTTACAGATGAGAAAACCAAGGAGTAGAGAGGTTAAGTGAATTGCGCAGGGAAACACGGCTAGGAAGTAACAGAGCCACAATTCAAACCCAGGGCTTTTGGCTTCATGGGCTACACTCCTAACTGCTCGACTTTTCTGCCTCTCTCTAAGTCAGTCTGGAACGAATATGTAGAGTGCCTTGGACACCCGTTCATTGTTGTTGGGTACCATCAAGTCAAGCCCGTTACAGAGTAGAACTGTCCCATAGGGTTTTCTAGGCTGTAGTCTTTATGGAAGCAGATTGTCAGGTTTTTCTCTGTGGAGTCACTAGGTGGCTTCGAACTACCAACTTTTCAGTTAGCAGCAGAACACTTAACTGTGGTCCCACCAGGGCTCCTTTGGCTGTCTGTTTAAGCAAAGGGAAGCTAAGACCTGGCCAGTTACTAAAATACTCCAAGTGATCAAGCTGAGGAGGAAATTCCAGTCTCTTATTCTGCCACCCTTCGGACTGTGTAGCTGTCACGCCTGGGCCAGCTTTGTCTCTGTGTCCTTTAAGGTGGCACTGAAGGCACTTGGCTTCAGAATTTTAAACAAGCTTAGGTTGGGAGCTGACCTCTGTCTGTCAGTTCCTGTGAGACATTGGGCAAGTCAGCTAGGCTCTCTGAATCTGTTTATTCACCAGTGAAATGGTATCATATTTTCCATCCTGCAGGATTGTTGGGGACATTTAAAGTTGCTGATTTATGATACTGACTTGTGAACAGAAGTTGTTCACAAAAGGGCAATTCTATTTCTCTTTCCCCAAAAGTTTTGCTGCAAATTTGAAGGTTGATGCCCTCATGGATATGATTTCTCACTGAAGATTCCAGCACCATTACTTGGCAAATACAGGGCCTGTGGATATGGAGGGACCCAGTCGACATTGCTGGATGTGGTGCTCTGGGAGAAATCCAATCAGACAGAATTCATAGCTGTGAGATCCACGCGTCTCTGCCCTCACCTACCTCCACCGTGTCTTCTATTTCAAGCTGGAGACAATGACAAGGCCCGACTCGACAGAAGTAGTACCTCTATAAAGCAGAGGAAATTGCTGTGCTATCGCTTCTGTTTGTGGGGACAGGAGGAAAGTTGGACAAGTATGCATTCTTGGCTTTGCCTCCTCAGGGCACGCAGAGACCCAGGAAATAGGGAAGCAGGGAGTGGTTCTGCCTCCATTCTCTTCCCAGTCCTCCCCCCGCCCCCTGCAATTCTCCAGACCTGATCTAGATTGTCTTTCTACAATTCTGGCCATGAAACACCCTTCCCCAGAGCTTCCCATGACTCCTCACTGCCTTCTAGATCAAGCTCCTTGTCTTGCCTCCCCACCCTGCACACTTCAAGCTCTTCTCCCTCACCTCTTACCTGCTCATTCTGCTCCAAACACCCTACAAACTCCAGCCACCCTGAATGCGTTGCAGTTCCTCCATGCCTGAACACAGCTCTCTTCTCTGTCTGGAATATTCTATTCTCACTTCCTCCCCAACAAACTCCTTCCCATTATACAGGCTCCAGGACACGTCTTCTGGGATGTCTCCTCAGTTCCTCTTCTCCCTCCCCATGGCGGATCCTGCACACACTATTATCACACTTCATGTACATTGTAGAATTGTTTTTGTTGTGCCTCTGTCTTCCCCATAGTTGGAAAGTTCCTAGAGGGCACAGATAATACTTTAGCCTTCTTATAGCCTCGCAGTTTAGCACAGCTCTTGGTACATAAGTGCTTCTCAGATGTGTGCTGAATGAATGAATAAATCATGTCATCTCAGAATTACAGAAGTAGGAAAAGATCGGCTGAGTCAATCCTCTCATTATTTACTAATAATGAAGAATCTGTAGTGCTTGGGATATAAACATGAATGCTTATTTATTTTTTTTTCTCCACAATTGTTACCACTGCACCTGCTGCAATCCCCACTCCCCTTTTCCTCTGAGTGGAAAGTACTCTTAATGACAGCTTGGCTTGACTCTGACTTTGGGTCTCAAAACAGTATTATTTTGATTATTAAGATTCAGTCTGTTTATTTTTAAAACTTTAATCTCAGATTCAATGTTCCCTTTCCATCCTGCAAGTCTAAAGTTGAGATTTCTTTGATTGGGGTGGGGCTCAGGAGGAGAGGTCCAGACTCACACAAACTCCCTGTCTGTTCCTGCATGGTCCCCTTTGGGGTTGAGGTTAAAAAAACAACAAAAACAAACAAACAAACAAAAACAAACTCACTGTCATGGAGTCAGATCCGACTCAGAGTGACCCCTCCTTGGGTTTCTGAGGCAGTATCATTATGGAAGTAGATTGCCCAATTTTCCTTCCAAAGAGTGGTTGGTGGGTTTGACTACCAGCCTTCTGGTTAGTAGTCAAATGGGGTAGGAAAAAGGAAGAAGATGTTCCCTCACATGGCTGTCATGGGAAGTGTGATTCCCTTACTTCAACTGGTTATTAGAGATCTGGTGTAAGGGTTATAAGCCCAGAGTGGATGCAGGTGGCACCACAAGGTCCTACTGCCATTAGACTCAATCCCAAACATGTTTCCAAGCTTTGGAAGGCCCTTGTGTGACTTGGCCAAAGCCTCCAACTGACCCCTTCTGGCATCTGTGGGCCAGATTCCTCAGATGGGAGCTCCTCTACTGAGGCATCTCTCTGCAGTGGTCCTGGAGTCTGGACTCCCAAGTTCTTTTATGGTCTAGGACCCTAATGCTGAGGTTTGTGACATACTCACAATTACCCAGATAGTAAGTTTTGGTGTTGGAACTAAACTCAAGTCTCTTGAGTCCTGATCTCACATTCTTTCCATTAAATCATATTCTGTCCTGAGATAATGAATCAAAATCAAGAAGAGACCACAGCTAATCAATACATAGAAGTAGGCTCAATAGAAAAGAAATAGAAATGACAACAGAAAGGCAATATCATTTTTCACCAAAGATTAAAATGATTCCTAATAGCCAGTCCTGTGAGGAGGTAGAAATAGCACTCATGTACACTTTATGTAGAAGCTCAAGTTTTTGGAGGATAATTTGGAAATAACTATCAAAATTAGAAATGTAAATACTATTTGCTTTTGTAATTATGCTTTTAGGAATTTATTGTACATATATAGTTGCCCAGTTCCATGTGAATCAGACTGTGCACTGTGTGTTGTTGGAATCACAAAATGCTAGAAATGGCCCAGTATATCCACCAATAGGAAAATGTTTAAATAAATTATGATAAAAAATGCAAAAACGCAAATGCAAAACTCAACCACTGCCGTGGAGTTGGATCCAACTCATAGCGATCCCTCCTTGGGTTTCCAAGGCACTATCACTACAAAAGTAGATTGCCCAACCTTCCTTCTGAGAGTGGATGGTGGGTTTGAACCACCAGCCTTCTGGTTAGCAGTCAAGTGCCTTAGATGCTACACCACCAGAGCTCCTTGATATAAAACAGTATGGGATATTATGCAGTCTGTTTGTTTTCTTTAAATGGCATTTACCACATGCATTTATTATATGTTTATATTTTATTATTATATATTTATTATATGAGGCATATAGGTAATGTTTAAGAACATAGGCTCTGGCATCAGATTGCCTGGGTTCAAATCCTGAGTTCAAGACGGACTAACAGGGCCATTTTGGGTGCATTACTCAACTATGTCTCAATTTCCTGTTCTGAAAACAGAGATATTAACAGTCCCTATGTCACACAGATTGTTCTAATGAGAAGAGCACCAGGGGAAAGGGCTTCGCAGAGTCCCAGGTAAACTGACGCACTCAGAACATGCCATCAGCTCGGATGTAGGTGATGACAATGGCAAAACCTGTTTCTGTCACCAATATTCACTCGACACCTCAAATACTGCCCAGCACAGTGCAATTGTTCAAAAATATTTGATAAATGAATGAAGTATATGTACTGGCATAGAAGAATATCTGAGATTTATTGTTAGAGGCAAAAAATTAAGCTGCAGAATACTTTGCTGAGCTCAATCCTATTTGTAGAAAATACACCAAAGTTTCCAGGTGGAAGGACATAAAATAAACCATATATAGTGGTTGCCTGTTAGGAGTAGGTTTGAGAGCTGGATGGGGGAAGAGTGAATGTTTACTTTTCACTCATTTCCTTCTCTACCACTTGATATAGTGATGGCATTATTTTAAAAATAAAAATAAATTTAAAAAAATTGTCAGGTCCAAAGGAACACAGGATTACTTCTTTCCCAAGACTAATTATTTTGATCATCTGAGTATTATTATTTGTAATTTCAGTCTACAGTGAGACTAAAAGTAGACATCAACATCAAAAGAGATGTAGGGAGTGGGTGGGGAAGAGGGTGAAAGAGGATGTGGTCTTCCATTTGATCCTGGGGCACCATTAGAACTCATGTGTGATAGCATTGGAGGATTGCTGAGGATGAATTGAATCTGCTTATTTTGTGGGAAAGCCTATGCAAAAGATAAAGAAGGACCATAGAATGTGGTGATCATAACACTGTAATGGTATTTTCTGCAACAGTTAGTTTTACTGTGACTCCACACAAAGGGGCATGTGCTTTGGAGCCCACAAACCTTTGTTCAAAGACACTTCTCATTGATGTAAAGCCCCAATTTTCTCATCTGTGATTTGGGACTACTAAGCATAACTATCTCATAAAATTGTTTGAGGACTAAATGTGATGATATATATCATCACTCAGCATGCTGCTCAAGAGTCAGTACTCCATAAAAGGCAAGCATTTACAATTATGATAACTCTAATGATAATAACAGGAGCTCTGGTAGCATAGTGCCTTAGGCACTTGACCGCTAACCAGAAGGCTGGTGGTTCAAACCCACCAGCCACTCCTCGGAAGGAAGGTGGGGCAATCTACTTCTGTAGTGATACTGCCTCGGAAGTGCAAGGAAGGGTCGCTATGAGTCGGGTCCAACTCGATGGCACATAACAACAACAACAATGATAATAACAGCATGAGCTTAGAAAAGCAAGCTAGCCTCTGAGTCTCAATATCTTCATCTACAAATGAGGATGATAACATCTGTTTCATGGGTAGAAATGTAAATGTATAAATGTTATATGATAAGACATATATGTATATATACTTTTATAGAATAGTTAAAGAATATATGGTGTCCAGACATCAACAGACTTGCCATTCCCTTTATCCAGAAGCTTCTTACTGAATGTTCATGTTGCTATCTCCTTCCCAGTGTGGGCAGCACCTGCCTCCAACTGTCTCAGGTTACCATGAGAATATGACAGGACCTGAAAGCAGAAGCCATAAGTTCCAATACAAGTTTTGAGTTAACTGGCTAAGTGATGATATTTAGTGAGACCACAGGAAAGGGGATCTTTGGTTTTGGTCGGCTTCCATGTTGAGAATCAAGTCAACTGATAATAGTTGGGAAAGAGACTGGTGTACAAGTTAAATTCCAAGCAGGAAGTAGAAATCATCCTTGATGAATTCAGGATGGTTCAGCTGATGAATACTTAATGGACAGATCACTTACAAAAGTTTGAGCAGATAAGGAAGTAAATGACTGGTGATTGAGGCACCCACAGACCAGCATCAATGGGATGCCGTTATCTGCGAGAGGAGGACAAGGTGGATTATGAAGCTCTGTGAGAGACGAACTGTGGAGAAGGGCCTTCCTTGTGGGAGCTGTAAATTTGAAAGGATGCAGCCATCGCAGGGGAGATGGTACTGATGCAGGGAAGGCAAAGCAACCAGAAAAAATGCCCCAGCCTTCTTTCCTCCCACCTGTTGATCTCCTGTCAGGACATCCCATTGGTTGAATGCATGAAGAAGGAAGGCTGGTGAGGCAGTCCTCAGGTAGCAGCTTCCTGGGCCCCAGAGGAGGGAAATGAGGGGTGGAACACTGATGTAGTAGGTGGAAAGGTGTGGCAGGTGGAGAATCACCTGCACACTAGGTTTCTGTCTCTATCTCCCTCTCCCTTCCTCACATCCTCCTGTGACCAGTTCTCCTCTCTCCCTCTCTCCCTCCCGATCTTCTTTCCTGACTCTTTGATGCCCCACTTTCCTTCATTCATTCACTAAATACTTACTGTAGTCCCTCCTATCATCTAATCTTTTTGCATCTCAGTGAGCTCATCTGTAAAATGGGGATAAATTCTCCTTTGCAAGGATCACTTCAAATAATGGGTGAAAGTGCTTTGTAAACTCTATTATGTTGTACAAATGTAACAAATTGTTATTAATAAATTTATCCTAGAAGTATTAATGTGACTTGGGCAGGTAATTAGGACAATTTTGCATTAACTTCTTGCTTCAAAATTTCCACCAACGATCCAGCAGGATTCAGCAACAATTTAGAACTGATGCTAAGATGATGATAAAGTTCATCCTTC
>NW_006921624.1:5469104-5472780 GCF_000298275.1 Orycteropus afer afer
ATATAGCAATGAAACAAAAATTGCTGCCCTCATAAGACCAATATTTTAGTGGGGGAGAAACACAATACACAGTGGTCAGATGGTGACAAGTGTTATGGCAAAAACTACAGTCTGATCAAGAGTTAAGGATGACTTGGCAGGGCAGGGTGTAGGTGTGAAGAAATGTTTGCAGTTTTAAATAGAGTGGTCAGGAAAGGCCCTGAGAAATTTGAGCAAGGACTTGGAGTAAATGAGGGAGTGAGCAAGGAGGAAGCTGGAGGAAGGTTGTACAGGAAGAGGGAAGAGTAAGTGCAAAGGCCCTGAGGTAGATATATGTGGCCAAAGCAGAGCAGATGAGAGCAAGCTTAGGAGGAAATGAGGTCATAGATGTGGGTTGGGTGGGTCAGATGAATAGGGTCTTGTACGCCAGAGTGAAGACTTTGGCTTTAATCCATAGGTGTGCTCCGCGGAACAGTTGTATTATTTTCAGTTAATAGATTAGGGATTTGAGGCATGATGGATTCACCCACCAAGAAGGAACCAAGGCTGGGCTCCTAAACTGGACCTGTCTGACTCTTCTATATTCAGTGGACTCCAATGCACTGCCTTTGAGTGGGGCTTAAGGAGGTCAGATAAGTCATCTCTGTCCAAATTGTCCCCAAACCTCTAAAATCTTTGTTGTTGTTAGATGTCATTGAGTTGTTTTAGACTTATGGCAACCTCATGGGTTACAGAGTAGAACTACTGATAGGGTTTTCCTCACTATCTTTATGGTAGTAGATCACCAAGTCTTTCTCCCATGGAGTTGCTGAGTAGATTTGAACCACCAACCTTTTGGTTAGCACCCAAGCACTAACTGTTGCATCACTGGGGCTCATCCATCATTGGTAGCTGTCTGTGGTTAATATTATTATCTTCAATAATTATATGAGATGAGTGTATCTTCTGTGTTTTATAGATCCATAAACAGCCCAGAAATGGGAGTGGTTTACCTAAGGGTATGAGCAAACTTGGAGACTGCTGTTCGAGCTCCCAGTCTCTCAGGACTGTACTCCATTGGATTCCTCAGACTCTGGGGAACACTTCACTGCTCTTCCTTGAAAATCAAAGGCTATTTGGGGCACCACACTCTGGCTGCATCATAGGCTGCAAGTTCTGGGGAACCTAGAGCAGGCCTTGAGCACAACTGAGGACCGCACTGGTATTGGTGAGTGTAGCATGGTAAGAATCAGACAAGATAAGAGAAAGATTTGCAAAGTCAAAAGTGTCTTGCATGTCACGGTGATGATCACATGAAATAAGGTCTTGCATGGCTTGGGCCAAGTGGGAATGCTATGCTGGGATTCCAGCTTTGTTACAGCTTTGCTAGGAAAACAATCCGGGCTGCCTGACCTCTTGTTTTGCATCATGTTTCATAGAATGGGTCTAAGTCTAAGATCTTTTCCTTTGAATGACAGCAGTCCCACATAGGGAACACGGAGAAGGCATTTGCTCAGGTTAGGAGTGTGTGTGTGGTGAGAACATCAGAAACTCATGATTGTAATTCTGAGCTTTTCCCACCAAGATGAGGCGAATTTCATGATGGTGGAACTTAGAAGCGAAGTAAAGGGTATGGTGACCCTCCCTCTGCCGCTTTCTGTCTGCCATCAGGATATCTGCAATAGTCAAAGAGAAAAAAAAATAAAAGCAGCCCCTCATCTCCCACCCTCAGTATTTCTTCCAAGAAAGTCAGCTATTCCCCTGAATGGTAGGAAGTCCTCAATGGGTGACCAGATATTGTGGATTAGGTAGAGGAAAGAGTGGTAATTATTGAGGACACTGCACCATAAATGCACATTGTTCATTGACTTTGACAATTGCAGTGTAATTATATTAGTAAATGTACTGTACTCTGCTTGGTAAAGGTAATGAAATTTTAATTGCATGTGACTAGTCTGGTTCTGCATGGGGTCCAGGCTCTGCAGGGACACACGTTACCAGTTGGTGGCATTTCTGGAAATAAGGACCGGGAAATGACCTGTTGAAAGTCCTACTATGTGCCAGCCACTGTGACTCATGCTGCAGTCATCCCAGCAGTCCTAGAAGGAGTCCCATTCTGTAAATGCCAATTCTTAGGGTCAAAAAGGGAGGAGACTTATCTGAGTTTTCAAAAGTGAGAAGTGGCTGAGCTGAGATTCAAATCAAGCTGGTGGGCTCCAGGGTGAGAGTTCTTTCTTTTACTTTATGAGGTCAGGAAACTAACAAACAGATGCTGAATCTAGGTTTTATCAAATGTTCATTTATCAAAGAGCAAAGGAAATGGATTCATGGAGTGTCACCACCTTGCAATCAGCAGAGCTGAGTGCATAGGAAAGAAAGGAATGGTTACTTTCTTTTGTCAAGGAGCTGTTGAGCCATGTGACAGTGGAGTCCCCATAGGTGAGAATTCAGGTCATGGGATAATTGGGGAAAGCTGTCTGGAGGAGGTAATTTCAGAGGTGATGTTATGAAGGAGGCAGCTCTGGTAGCATAGTGGCTAAGGCACTTGACTGCTAACCAGAAGTCTGGCGGTTCAAACCTACCAGCCATTCCTCAGAAGAAAGATGGGGCAATCTACTTCCGTAGTGATACTGACTCAGAAACCCAAGGAGGGGTTGCTATGAGTCGGGTCCGACTCGACGGCACATAACAACAACAACAACAGCTATGACGGATGAGTGATATTCTGAATTGTGCTCTTGTCTGATTACTGAGTAGACTGTGGGCAGGCTGTCTTATGTAGCTTTGCAGGTCCCTAGCATAGGGACTGAGTGTGGTAGTTAAAGTTGTATGTCAGTTTGGCTGGGTCTGGTTGAATGGCTGGGCAGCTGGTGGTAGTTATTCCCCACGATGAGACTGGCAATCAACTCATGGTGGGATCTACCACAAGCAGCTGAGTAGGTGTGTTAGGGATGTGGTCTGCTTCCCATACATAAGAAGCAGCTTTCAGAATGGTCTCTAGGCATATGGCATGCTTGAGCCCTGCATGTAGCTGTGTCACTGTTAAGCAGTCTGCCATGTTCTGCCGACCTTGGGACTTTGAATGGACCTGAATTAATGGCCTGCCATGTGGTTTGGTAACATCAGGCCTATGCCTTTTTACTTGTCAACTTTGGGCTTATCAGTCTCAGCAGCCAGCAGCTGTCTGAGTGAAGAAAAGCCTTCAGCTTCAGTGGGATGGGAGTAGGAGGTAGAGCTGAAGCCCAAGGTCAAGGGGCTTTCACCTAGCCCCTAGAGCCTGGCACTTTGAATTCAGACTTAAAACCTCCAAAATTGTAAGAGAACAAACTCCTGTTTGTTCAAGTCATCCCACTTATGGTATATTCTTGTCAGAGTGGCACTAGGTAACCAAAAAACTGAGACACAGTAAATGCTTAATAAATGTTAAATCAAATTAGACTCTTATACGAGCTCTAGTAAATGCTCCATACTGTGCAAACCCGGACACGGTGAGAATTATATTGGAAGAACTCTTTGGTGGGATTATTGTTGGCAGCATTCTCTTTGATATAAGCAGGATGCACATTGATTCAATAATAATTATTAATACCAATAATAACTTTTAATACCATGATTATTACTGCCAACTATGGTGATGATATAGATAATGAAATGACCTGGCCAGTGATAACAGCTTGATATCTATTGAGTACTCACTGTATTCCAGACAGTCTGCTAA
>NW_006921624.1:5473095-5474198 GCF_000298275.1 Orycteropus afer afer
AAAAGGTTGGTAGTTTGAACCCACCAGGCACTCCTGGGGGAGCTCTGGTAGCGTAGTGCCTAAAGGCACTTGACTGCTAACCAGAAGGCTGGCAGTTCAAGCCCACCAGCCACTCCTCGGAAGGAAGATGGAGCAACCTACTTCTGTAGTGATACTGCCTCAGAAACCCAAGGAGAGGTCGCTATGAGTCGGGTCCGACTCGACGGCATATAACAACAACAAGGCACCCCTGGGAGAAAGATGACACAGTCTCCTTCCATAAAGACTGATAACCTTGGAAACTCTCTGTGGCAGTTGTACTCTGTCCTGTGATGGCAGTGTTTTTTTTTTTTTCAATCTTTGTGGAACTCTAATGCCACAACTTTATCCTGCAGAGCAGCTGATGGGTTTGAACCAGTCAAACCAATTTACCTTAATATTCAGTGTCATTGAAGGTAAAGGCATGATGTTTGAAGAGAAAAGTTAGGAGGTTATCACCAGAGGGTCTGACTGAATGAGTAGAAATGTGTTGTGACTTTGTCTTATTTGGAAGAAACAAAGAGACTTGCATTAACCAAAGTAGATTTGATTCCAGAGCTTTTGCTGTCTAAGTGGAAAGCCCAGAGTAACTCCTTAAACTCTCCCAGGGCTTTCTCAACCTGCCAAGATGTAAAATGAAGCCTGAATCTATGGACCTCTGTTCCATGTTCATGGTAGATCCTTGGCTTGTACTCCAAGAGGTCAGAGAAGATAAGAGGTGACCTCTCGGGTTGAAATTAGAAGTGTGTGTCACATTTTCAGGCTCACTCCTCCACTCTTTCCTAATAATTCCTTAGCCCCTTGGCATGGGATACTGGCAATCAGAGTGATAGGAAGAAGGAAACTCAAACCAGGAGAGGACTGAGCAAAGGTGATAAAGGCATAGGCAAAAAGTAGCAAAATGAAACTCAAACCCAAGCCACTGGACTCCAAGTTGCTACTATATTTTTTACAGACTGAGGTCAGAAAACTAAGAAATAGAAGTGGAACCTAGTTTGCGTTCAAAGTCTCATTCATCAAAAATATGGAAGAGGACCAACATCCATTTCTGATCAAAACTCTCAGCAAAATAGGAATAGAAGGGA
>NW_006921624.1:5484419-5486015 GCF_000298275.1 Orycteropus afer afer
ATCTTCCTTCCGAGGAGTGGCTGGTGGGTTTGAACTTATAGCCTTCTGGTTAGCAGTCAAGTGCCTTAGGCATTACGCTACCAGAGCTCCTCCCTCTCCTCCAGAAGTTGCTAAACCATGTGACAAGACTCATAGGGCAGGTAAGGATGGCCTGGGGTAGTCAGGAAGGCTTCCTGGAGAAGGTGATATTTGTAAAACATGTTTCACTGAGATGGGCTTGGGGTGGCCACAGCCTGGTGCTGCAGTGATAATGGAGGGAAAATCTGGTGGCCCAAATCTTGCTAGGCAGGCCAGGCTCTTAGTATATTACCCTAGAAACCTGAAGGAGCAGGACAACCATTGAGAGGTGGGAGTGCCTTTGTAGCTGGAACATAAAGAGTTCTGGCCTAAGAGCCATGAGGCCTGGAACCTAAGCCTGGCTCTACTACATCTCACTGTATCACTGTGGGCTTATCTGTTCTCCACCATAACTCACAGGCCCTGCTTGTATGGAATAAAACAATGGACCAGATTGTCTTTTAGGTCCCTTTTGGTTCTGAATTCTCCCCATTATACAAATATGCATATTAACCTGGAGCAGTAGTATTATATCCAGGAAATGGTGCAGTCAATTGGGAGATGTTATGGATGGGATTATGAGCCCCTCTAAAATGTATTGGCACCCTAACCCTGGTGCCTCTGAATATGACCTTGTCTGGAAATAGGGTCTTTGAAGATGTTACTACTTGATATGAAGTCATACTGGAGCAGAGTGGGTCCTAACCCAATGTGAAAATGTTCTATGAAGGAAAAGAAGAGACACAAAGAGAAAGGGGGGAAGACAACCAACCACGTGACAGTGTAATGCTGCAGCTTGAAGCTAAGGAATAGCTGAGGCTGTTAGAAGCTGGGTCTTCTCTCAGACCTGTTAGAGAGAACATAGCCCTGCTTATACCCTGGACTCAGACTCTTAGCCCCCAGAACTGTGAGACAATAAATTTCTGTTTTTATTAGCCACACAGTTTGTGGTATTACATTATGGTAACCCAAGTAAGCTAAGACAGGAGGGCAGGAGTTTGGAGGAGGGAGCAATCCATTGGGGTGACCTGGTGAAGTCAGGCAGTGAGCTTTGGGCGGTATTCTGAAGGAGGGCATAATTTTGTCAGAGGAAAGATGCTCATAATAGGAAATGATGCAAGACTCTAGGAGAGAGTGGCCCAGGTTTTTTGGGAATAGTGAGGAGTCAGTGTGAGTGGAGTGTGTCTGCTGGGAGCTCCTGGATTCTGCTTGTGTTGGTGTTACTCTGTCTGACCACTGGACTCCGAGCCCTCTCAGGGAGCAGCAGCCATGCTGACATTTTTGCATCCCCAGAGCCTGACACAGGGGCTGACATAGAACATAACATTAATATATATATATAAACCAAACCAAACTCTCTGCCATTGAGTTGGTTCCAACTCATTGACCCCATTGGGTTTCTGAGGTAGCAAATCTCTATGGAAGTAGATTGCCCCATCTTCTTTCCGTGGAGTGGCTGATGGGTTTGAACTGCCAACCTTCTGGTTTTCAGCTTAAAGCACTGTGCCACCAGAGCTCCATATATATGTGTGTGTATGT
>NW_006921624.1:5486116-5488320 GCF_000298275.1 Orycteropus afer afer
GAGAGAGAGAGAGAGAGAGAGAGAGAAAGTGTGTGTGTGTATGTTTGTATAAATGCAAAAAAACACAACCATTGCCGTGGAGTTGGACATGTTTAATGACGGAAATAATTTCTTTGTGTTCCCAACACCTAGGTGCATTTAACCAGCTATCTATGCTTGAATGAATACATGAATAAAACCTGGAATTCTGCTAGCATTCCAAAACTTCTACCCAGAGAGATCCAAAGGACATATCCTTTGGAAACTTGTGGTGCCCTGAATACCCTATAGTACTTCGGGAACCAATCCCTGGCTGTCAGCCCGTAAGCCATCGTTGGGCCTTAAAGGCTTTCAGATTGAGGCTGGGGTGCAGGCTCGCTCTCTCTCTCTCTCTCTCTCTGTGTGTGTGTGTGTATATGTATATATATATATGAGTTATTTTATTGTATATCTTTCTCCTGTTTTAGTTGTTGTTGAACTCATATTTTACTTTAATTAATATTTTAATTTAGTACATACCTCATGAGGCATTTTCTCCGAGGATATAATTAAATTAGAAAAAAATGGCTACTCCAGTGTTAGAGGCTGGGAAACTAAGGCACAAGAAAGGTGGGTTTTGGCACAAAGTCCTTCAGAAAATTAGGTATGAATTAGGAAGTTTCACTTTCAAGGTCTTTAGCAAACCCCAAAGGTGTCCTGGTGACTCAGTGGTTAAATGCTCAGCTGCTGACCAGAAAGTTGCAGTTTGAACCTACCAGTGCCTCTGAGAGAGAAAGGCCTGAGATTTGCTCCTGTAAAGACTATAGCCTAGGTAGCCCTATGGCTTTCTATGAGGGGCGATGAGTCAGAATCAACTCTAAGGCTCATGCGCAATGAGAAGAGGGAATCCTATAAAACTTGAGCAAGCTTCTCTCCATTTGAACCAACTCAGAAAGTAAGTGATTGATATTTATGTTGATTGCTAACCAGAAGGCTGAGGGTTCAAACCCACCAGCCACTCTTCGGAAGAAGGTTGTGTAATCTACTTCTGTAGTGATACTGGCTCGGAAACCCAAGGAGGGGTCGCTGTGAGTCAGATTTGGCTCAGTGCAGTGAATGTTTTTTTTTTTTTTAGTTTTACAAGGAGCTCTGGTGGTGTAGTAGGTAAGGCATTTATTTGACTGCTGATCAGAAGGTCTGTGGTTGAAACCCACCAGCTGATCTGCGGGAGGAAGATGAAGCAATCTCTGCCCGTAAAGATTTACAGCCTTGAAAACCCAAATGGGTTGTTATGAGTTGGAATCAACTTGGTGGCAGTGGGTTTGGTTTGGTAGTCTGTGTCAAGCACTGCACTGCACTGCATATTATATACAACGTTAGTATCATTAATCCATTCAGCAACCCCATAAAACAGTTCTCATTTTACATACGAAGAAAGTAAGGCTCAGATTAAGAAGGCTTTTTTCAGATTCTAGCAAATGGTAAGGGGAGGAGTCATATTTACTGTTTTCTAACCCTGTTTTTCTTCCCCCTACACTTCTCAGCCATACGTGTCACACTGGAGCTAGCTGTGGCAATACCCTTACTAATCTGGTTTATAACTCTAAGAAGGAAGAAGCTCTGAAGCCCAAATTGGAATTAATTAATCTCTCTGATGATGTTTGAGCCCTACTACTCCCAGCATCTTGACCTGGGGAAAACCACTTAATTACTCTGAATCTTTGTTTTCTAATCTTTAAGGAAAGGCAGAGTCCTGGGGTGGGGCAAATGGTTAACGCCTTCAAATACTAACTGAAAAGCTGGAAGTTAGAGTTCACCCTGAGCTGGCTTGAAAGGCCTGGCCACTGACTTCTACAAGGTCATGGTCGTTGAAAAGTGTACAGGGTCCCAAACAGTGTTTGGCTCTTAAATATTTGCTAAATGAATGAATGAATGAATGTTCATAAATGTTATTCCCAACCCACATTCCCTTTTGTAAATTGTAAAGCACAACTAATTGTTTGTTATAGTAGGCTCAACAGATACTGAACTCACTTAACAAATGAGGAGACTGTGAACTAGAAAGCTCACTATTGAACACCTAACTGCTAACCAGAAGGTCGGCAGTACAAACTCACCACCTGCTCTGTGGAAGAAGATGAGGCAATCTATCTCTGTAAAAATTTACAGCCTTGGAAACCCTATGGGGGTCACTATGAGTTAGAATTGACCCGATGACAGTGGATAATACATATATATTATATATA
>NW_006921624.1:5488685-5494179 GCF_000298275.1 Orycteropus afer afer
GTATGTATAATAAGGATTATAGTAATAAAGATCTCTGGTGCAGTGGTTAAAACATTCAACTGCTAGCCAAAAAATTAGCAGTTTGAACCCACCAGTCACTCTGTGGGAAAAAGATGAGGCAGTCTGCTTCTATAAAGATTTACTGCCTTGGCAACCCTATGTGGCAGTTCTACTCTGTCCTATAGGGTCGCTGTGAGTCAAGATTGACTCTATGGCAGCGGTTTTTTTTATTTTTTTACATTTTATGTTTCATTCATTCCAGACATTGCTCATAGGTTGAGTGCCTCCGGGGGGCTAGTCTTTTGCATTTGAGTCTTTTGACAAACGTCACAGACAGTAGCACTATGTTCATTTCTCAGGGGAAAAGTCTCAGGCAGTGATATGGCCAAGATCACACTTTTAAAATAATATTTTTACTAATAATGCTTTTTCCTCTTGGTTAATCGTCTCCTTCAAAAACAGATTTTGTCCCCTCATTCTGGCTGTCCTGGGAACTCCTGCAGGCTCAAAGTTTGCCTGCAAGGCCAGGAAAAGGCACTTGGGGGAGACAGAGAGTGAATTTCGTGTTCTTTGCAGTATTCCCAGCACTTTCATGGCACCTGTGACATAGAACATGCTTGATAAATATACTCCCTGCTTAACACCTTCCCCCACCTTGATATGGCTTATTAGGCAAGGGCTGAGGGTGCATGGAGGAGCAGGTGCTCTCATGTCCTCTACTACTCCAGGCTTTCCCTGGGGCCCCAGGACTGAGTCCTCCTATAATAGCACCTAGTACATCACAGTGTCATTGTCTACTCCTGTGTGTTCCCAGGCAAGTTTAGGGTCCTTAAAGGTAAGGCCACCTCTTCCACTTCTGTATTTCCAATGCCTGGAGTAGGGCCTGACGCTTAGTAATATGCTCAGGAAAAGTCTGTCAGAGGTGTGGATGAATGAATGAAGCCTGTCCATTCCAGGAGACCTTTTGGACCAGAGCGTGCTCCTGTTCATTCATGGTGCCTGGTGCTTGTTACTCCCCACGGCAGTAACTGGCCTTTGCTGCACCTTCTGAAGCGTGTGGTGTTGAAGGTCTGCAGCTGTGTATCTGGCATGAGCTCACATCCATTGCTGCAGTTTGTGAGTGCTGAAGCCATTTAATTAAATGGGATGGAATTGAATCTTCGGGTTGTTATTGCCGATATTGTTTTCTGTGCATGGCCTGGCTGCAGGGGAATCTATGGGAGGCCTGGGAGCGAGCCCCCACTCTCACCCTCCGCCCCGTTCATTCTGGGGCTGCTCCCCACCCCCAGCCCAGGTGGTGGCAGGACACAGCTGTGATTCTGGGCACAGATCTGAAGTCAGAGGTTCAAAGCTCCTGAGTGTGCGTGTTCCCCAGCCTGGGGGGCTGGGCACTACGGATAGGTGTGAGCGCTCTGCCCAGGAGGCAGCCAGAGCTGCTTCAGATCATTTTGCTGAGGGGAACCTTGCCAAGTTTGCTTCAAAAATTAATCCAACCTGGTTTTACACAAGACTTGAGGTAAGATGATTAGCTTTCTTGAGGTGGTCCTAGAAGAGTGCTAGCACAAGGCCACGAATCAACAACCAGTGCAAGGATGGTTGGGCAGCTCAATGAGCTTTTGCTTGTTTTTATCTCCTCCAATTCTCCATTCATGGTTCCATCTGGTGCTTCTACTATTATCAGGCATGACTTTCTGAAGTTCAAGGTCATCCTCTGCTCAGAAACCTGCAGTGGCTTTTCACTGGGCTCCTAATCCAGCATTCCCAATATCCCCTGATTTATCTCTCACAATGCCCCTCCTTCTCATATTATTCCCAAACTGCCTTAGCTCACTGTCCCTCATTGCTTTGGCTCATGTTCCTCACCCATATTTCTGTGGGTTGAACTCTTACTCATCCTTCAAGGTTAAAATCTAATGCCACCCCTTTAGGAAGACTTCTCTGATTTCTCCAACAAAGATCATCATCTTTCTGGCTCCAAAAACAAAATAAAACAAAAAAACCTCAAAACCAAACTCACTGCCATCAAGTCATTTCTGACTTAAAGCAACCCTCATTGAATTTCTGAGGATGTAAATCTTTATGGAAGTAGATCACCCCGTCTCCCTTCCATGGAGCAGCTGGTGGGTTTGAACCACTGACCTTCCAGTTAGCAGTCAAGTGCATTTTCCACTAAGCCTATATTTTGAAAGGCACCGCAGTCCTCCTTGTACTAAGTTATTTGTGTACATGTCTTCATCCCCAAGAGAGAGTACAACTTTTTAGTGGCCAGAGAATGATAACTAGTAATGGAATACCCACATGATGTTAGGTACTAGTAACTCTAACCAAGGGAAAGAGCAGGGCTGTGCTCACTCTTTTTTCCCTCTGTGTCAGATTCTCAATCTTAGTTACAGATTTTGCTAATAGTGTCAATAACTACTCAGTTTTATATGAGCTAGAAACGTCCCTTTTTTTGACTATTTTTCCACCTTCTCCATCTTAATGGTTATTAAATCTCATCATTTTATCCTCAGGAACATCTCGAGTTCAGCTTTGCTTCTCAGTCCCTTGTTATTGCAGCAATCTTCAAAATCTCTACCCAGGTCTGAGGAAATGGCTTCTTACCTGCAGTCCCTGCCTGGGTCTCCCACCATCCTAGTCCATTTCCTATATCTCCCACCCAGAACCCTGTTTTGCTCACAGACCTTTCCTCTACCTGAGGACAAAGCCCCAACTTCCCAACCAGGTGCTCATGGCCCCTCAGAGTGGGGTCCATTGTAATTTCTCCAGCCTCATCCCTCAGCCCTTCTCACTACACTCCAGCCCCACTGAACTACCTGTCACTGCTCACACTGTGCTCTTTATGTCTCTCTGTCTTTATGTGCACACTTTCTCCTCTCTAGAAGATCCTTCCAGTTCCCATTTCTGCCTCTCAGTCCTACCCATCCTTCAAGACCCAACTCCCAAGTCACTTCCTCTGTGCAGCCAAACTTGTTTTCCCCTTGCAGACTTAGGGCCATTCTCTTTGCTCCAACAGCACACTGCTCCTACCTTGATGATGCCTGTGATTGCATTGTATGGTATATCTTTATTCATGTGCCTGTTCACTCTACACTTCCTTAGAATCTGATCCCTTTGAAAGCAGGGACCATTTCTTCTTTCCCAAAGGTCTAGCACAATATTTGGCCCACACCAAGTGGTCACTGAATATTGCATTACTAAATTAATATTGGAAAAGTTGGAAATTAGAGAAAGCTGTCTTGAGATCTATTGGGCAGAATGGCATCTGTTATAGTTACTGTTATAAGGAGCTCTGGTGGTGCAGTACCTAAGACATTTGACTGCTAACCAGAAGGTTGGCCATTCAAACCTACCAGCTGCTCTGCAGAAGGAAGATGGGGCAATCTACTTCCATTAAGATTTATTGCCTCAAAAAACCAATGGGGGTCTCTATGAGTTGGAATCCACTCAATGGCAGTGAGTGTTGTTACTGTTGTCCTTTTGATTGCTATTATTTCCCACCCATCAAATGGCACATAGACCTTGCCCACATGACCCAGGTTCTCAGACAAGTTCATATTTCAAATATATCATGTTGTTGACCCCAAAGGACATTCATTCTTCTCAGATCAGATGCCCCAATATTTTGTTTTAAAAGAAAGTTCCTCCAAGAATGTATTAAATACCTATGATGTTCTCCGGAAGGAAGGTTGGGCAATCTACTTCTGTAGTGATACCGCCTCGGAAACCCAAGGAGGGGTCGTTATGAGTTGGGACCGACTTGATGACACATAACAACAACTAACAACAATGATGTTCTCAGCTCTGGGCTAGATGCTGGCAAAAGTACTAAAAGCAACATGCCTCCTGCAGGAGGAGAAGTTCACCCTCTGCTTTTGGGACAAGATAAACTCAAACCAGTATGTGGCAGAATGTATCTAATAATGATGTGTGTGATCAAAAAGTTGGTCAACAACAGGCAGCCTCTCTGTGACAGAGCTGTGACTGTACTCTCCTTGTCAGGAAGTGGCAGCAGCAAGGAGAATTTAAAATGGGAGAATGAAATCATTCGGTTTAGAAAGGCACTGCCAAGGTGTAGTTTGTAGACCAAGATGGATCTGAAGTGTCTATGTTTTCTTTGCTGATCGTCCAGTGCACCTTTTCACCAGAACCGCCTTTTCGCTTCCACTGCTCATAAAATCCCAAACACCTCTCTTTTCTTTTCAATACATCTCCTTTGTTTCTCTTGAGACTCTCCTGCCAGCCTGTCAGGAACTCTGCACAACATAGTGCATTTCTGTCAAGAGTTCCACGTGAAGTGTTCACTGTCTTTTGAACACTGGAGACAGCAGAGGCGGAGTGTGGGAACACCCTTGTCCCAAATCCTTGTTACTTCCTTTCTGGCAAGTACAGAGCAGATGCCAGCCTGCTGCTTCAACTGCACATAGGCAGAGAGGGCCCTCAGCCCTGGTCATCTCCCAAGCGCTGCCTCGGAAAAGGCCTTGGATACAAGGGACGGAGGAGGTCCTGAATCTGATGGGGAAGCAGGGCTTTCTGGGTTCTCCTGAGCAATAATCCCACTGGCCAGAACCATGCAAGCAAGTCAAGGGAAGGGCTTAAGGTAACCAGCTTTGTGTCCTTAAGCCAAGTACCTCACCTCTTTGTTTTCAGTCTCCTCATCTGTATGAAAGTAGAAGTAGATGGTCCCCATGGTTCCCTTCAGTTGTGTCATTCTAATATATCATAGATGTATTATAGCTAAAATTTACTGAAAATATGATACTGTTCTGGATGTCTGAAGTCAACAGAGATATATATAGCTTGGGTAATTCAAAGACCCAGGAGGGACATTCCTTTAGGACAGTAGAACTAACAATAATAATAAAGCCTTGAATCAAAGTGCTTTTCTATTTCTTATCTCATTTGATTGCACCAAATGTCCTAGAAGGGAAAGAACAGATACATAAGACTTTTACTGGACCATCAGAACCAATGTACAGATGTTCAGGTTGTGCACTGCACAAGGCATGTTTGAGGAAGCATCTTCATATTATAGGTACTGACTGACTTATATGAAATGATGTCCATGGTCATGGAGAATCAAGGCCTCTAAGAAGGCACACAGGGCTGTGTACACAGCTGGGAGAGCCTATACACAACACACACTGGTGAACACTTATGGAGCTGCCCCTGTCCTCAGCACACTTTGGATGAGTCCTGATCTAACCTGCCCATTGCTCATGGAGACTTGATTCCCATCTGAGGGTATGGGAACAAATCAATATTTATTTAAGCTTCTATGTGACAGAAGTCACAATAATTCCTGAGTATACATTACCTTATTTGAATCTCAAAACAACCTTATATGATTGAACCATTATAGATAAGAACTCAGGGGCATGGAGAGTTTCCCACAGACATTCTGGCTGGGATGGTATGGTAAGTATGAGAGTAAGAAATGCAGGAACCTCCTTGTGTCTTAGGCTGGGCTGTCTAGAGAAGCAAAACCAGTGAA
>NW_006921624.1:5494710-5496359 GCF_000298275.1 Orycteropus afer afer
GAGAGAGAGAGAGAGAGAGAGAGAGAGATCTATTTATTTTAGGGTACTGGCTGACACAGTTGTAGAGGCTGGAAAGCTCCAAATCCCTGGGTCAGGTGTCAGGCTGAAGGCTTCTCCTGACTCATGTGGTTGCAGGGACTGATGAACTCCAAATCAGCAGGTTATATGGCAGGCTGGTGGTTCACAAGGCTGTGAGAACTGGCCAACCCCCAAATCTTCAGGTTAGGTAGCAAGATTCTGGCTCATGTATCAAGATCTGGAGGTAGAAGGTGATGAGTTAGATGCAGGATAGAGAGAGAGAGCTTTGCCAGAACATCCATATATGTTGGGTACAGGCCACACCCCAAGGAAACTCTCCTTACATCAGATCACAAAATAGAGGATAATTATGTAATACTGAGAATCATGACATTGCCAAATTTAAACATAACATTAAGCATCACAGTCCATCCCTTGTAAACTTGGTATCTATACATATATCCTTAAATTGCACATAATCTCTAAATAAAGTCATGCTTGTGTCTAATATGATACAACATGCATACAAGTGAAAATATATTAACCCCATGTACAACTTATATTTTATAACTAATGGGTTAGGAGGAGAAAGAAAATAAAAAATTTGATATATACAATTGACCCTTGAACAACACAAGTTTGAGTTACATGGATCCACTTATATGCAGATTTTTTTTTGAGATATGGCTCTTGGAGAAATTGAAAAATGAATAGTCACCATATCTGAGGAAGAATAGAAGAATTGATGCAGATGAGTGCCTCTGAACCAGTACTAGATGATGAGGAAGAAGATGTAGAAGAAACAATGCCAGCAAACAAATAGATATTAGACAACCTGACAGAAGGGTTCTGATTATTCAACACTGCTTTTGACTTCTTTTATGATGTGGACCCTTCTATGACACAGGCACTAAAACTAAAGCATGATGGAAGAAGGATTGATACTGTACAGAAACATTTTTAGAGAAATGAACAAGCAAAAATATCAGACAGAAATTACAATGTATTTCCTTAAAGTTACACTGAGTGTGCCTGCTTCTCCTATCTCCTCTTCCACCTCCTCTACCTCTTCCACCTCTGCCACCCCTAAGACAGCATGACCAACCCATCTTCTTCCTTTTCTTACTCAGCCTACTCAATGTGAAGAAAATGAGGATGAAGAACTTTATGATGATCCACTCCCACTGAATGTAAAGTAAACAACCATCATGCTGTAGAGTTAATAAACTTATCTGTTGTACATGTGTGTGAGTGTCTTCATGTGAAAATCTAATAACTATAGCAAGAACTGTGTTGATTGACAGTTTCTGTTATTGGTAAGGTTTCCAGTCAACAGTAGGCTATAAGTAGTTAAGTTTGGGGAAAGTCAAAAACTATACAAGAGTTTTCAGTTTTGCAGGAGGTTGGCACCTCTAGACCCCATGTTGTTCAAGTGTCAACTTTATATATATGTGCATATACACATTTAATAAAACAAGGAAGAAATACTCATAACAATTATAGTTCTCATCTCTGAAGCTGGTCATATGATCATAATTTAGGACAGTAGAACTAACAATAATAATAAAGCCTTGAATCAAAGTGCTTTTCTATTTCTTATCTCATTTGATTGCACCAAATGTCCTAGAAGG
>NW_006921624.1:5496459-5514111 GCF_000298275.1 Orycteropus afer afer
ATATATATGTGCATATACACATTTAATAAAACAAGGAAGAAATACTCATAACAATTATAGTTCTCATCTCTGAAGCTGGTCATATGATCATAATTGGTCTTTAGAACTACCTTCTTCAACCACCCCTTCTGTATTCTTTGTCCTCAATAAGCACCTCATTTAGTCATGGATTTTTGCCTAGTAGAGTGACCAAAACCTTCACTTCAGAAGGGTCTGAGCCTTATCAGTCATGTCAGAATTGGGTTACTGTAGTTTACCACTGGTTTTAATCATAGGATGTGGTAGAGTGACATCCTAAGAGATGACCTGTATTCCAGACAGACTTTTCTGTAAAGAATGTAATATCAATCCAATTTCCCCTTGGTAATCAAGTTCAATCATACCAGAATCAATAGTAACTCTCTTCTTTGTCTATTGATCTAGAGGCATGAGGAGACCAAGGTGACTGGGTGGCATTCTTAACTTTCAGTTCAATGGAATCAGTGTTGTCTCTCCAGGTAAGAGCATTTCTCCCTTTGTAACTGAGACCTCTAGACCAGCAGAGCATAGGGTTGCAGGGTCAGGAATCAAAATTTTGTGAGTGGGTCACTCCCATTTCTGCCTCTTGACTCCTGGACCTGTGAATTCTGGCTATGGGGAAAACAACACCATATGTTGGATGCTAGTTTAGAGTATATTCAGCCTCCTGGAAAACATTGCCCTAATCCTGAAAAGTATTACCACTTAGCTGGTACTGTAATTGTGTCTTGAGAAGGCCATTCTATCATTCTATCAAGCCAGTTGCTTCAGTATGATGGGTGACATGATAAGACTAGGGAATTCCATGATCATGCACCCATTGCCACACTTAATTCACTATGAAGTGAGTCCCTTGATCTGAGGTAATGCTGTGTGGGAAGTCAATAAGGCATTCTGTAAAACCAGAGATGATAATTTTGGCAGAAGCATTGCATTCAGGGAAGGCAAATCCATATCCAAAGTAAGTGTCTATTCCAGTAAGAAACAAAACACTACCATTTCTGTGATGAAAGCAGTCCAATGTAATCAGCCTACCACCAGCTTGCAAGGTGATTGCCCTGAGGAATGATACTTTATGGAGGACTCAGTGTTGATCTTTGCTTCTGGCAGATTGGGCACTCAGCAGTGGCTGTAGTCAAGTTGGCCTCGTTGAGTGGAAGTCCATGCTGCTGAGCCCATGCATAACAACCATCCCTGCCACCATGGTAACTTTTTTCATGAGCCCATTGGACAATGACAACAGTGGCTAGGAAAGACAATGACTGGTTTCCACAGAATGCATCATCCTATCCACTTGATTTGGTAGCATAGTGGCTAAGGCACTAGACTCGTAACCAGAAGGCTGGTGGTTCAAACCCACCAGCCACTCCTCAGAAGGAAGATGGGACAATCTACTTCCATAGTGATACTGCCTCGGTAACCCAAGGAGGCATCGCTATGAGTCAGGTCTGACTCGATGGCACATAACAACAACAACAATAACATCCACTTGATTGTAAAAATCCTCCTCTGCTGAGGTCACCCTTTGGTGAGACTTCACATGAAACACAAATATCTTCACTTCTTTGGCCAATCTTTTCCCTGTACTTTCTTGTCACCAATTTTCCAATCACATTCCTTTCAAATCACAGACCATCCAGCCAAACTATTTGCCATAGCTCCATTAATCAGTATACAATTGAACATCTAGCCATTTCTCTTTTCAAGAAAAGTGAACAATCAGGTGCACTGTTCTAAATTCTGCCCATCTGGAGGATTTCCCTTCACCACTGTCACTGTCCTTCAGGGAGTTCCCTGAAAGAAGCTGCAGTGTTCTCTCTGTCCACTTATGAGTGGTGCCTGAATATCACTCAAAACCATCTGTAAACCAGGCACGAGTTTTCTCTTCCTCAGTCAACTGATCATGAGGAACTACTCATGAGGCCATATGTGCAGACTAGGAAAGGGAAGGGAATGTTACAGGAGCTGAGACTATGGACATTTGGGGTAACTTCCTCATGTAACTTACTTGTGTCTTCAGGTGTTGCTTGAGCCCGATCTCGTATATACCACTTCTGTTTAATGATGGAGTGCCACTGTGCATATCTGGGCTTTATGACTCTGTGGGTCAGACAACATTCAGTTCATGATGGGCATATTAGGCTGCATAGTGACATGGTGGCCTATGGTTAACATTCATTCTCTGCAAAGGCTTAGAAACAAACCAAAAGCTGTTTCTCAAAAGGTGTGTAAATATCTCCAGAGGTTGCAGGCCTTGCTCCAAAATCCCAAGGGTCTGTACTGTGTTTCACAAATAGGGGCCTACCAAAGACTCCAAACAACATCTCTATTTGTCATTAACACTTCAAGCACCATTGGATTAGATAGATCATATTGCCCAAATGGCTTAGTGGTTTGCACAGCAGCCTGACTTGTTGCAGAGCCTTCTCTTGTTTTGGGCCCCACTCAAAACTAGCAGCATTTTGAGTCACTTGATAAATAGGCCAAATAAGCATGCTAGAGGATGGGAAATTAACCCAGCAAAATTCAAGTGCCTTCAACCTGAAATTTCTAGGGATCCAGTGATGTGAGACATGTCAAGATATTCCTTCTAAGGTGAAGAATAAGTTGTATCTTGCCCCTCCTACAACTAAAAAGGATCCATAATGCCTGGTAGACCTCTTTGGATTTTAGAGGCAACATATCCCTCATTTGGGTATGCTATTCTGGCCTATTTATTAATTAGTCTGGAGTCACTGATATTTCTTCCTTACTACATCCAATCAGCATAATGCCATCAATGAAATGGACCAGTGTAATGTCTTGTGAAAGGGAAAGGCAATCAAGATCCCTGTGGACTAAATTATGACATAGAGCTATATAGTGTTTATGTACTATGAGGTAGGACAGTGCAGATGTATTGTTGACCTTGTCAGCTTGAGGCAAACTGCTTCTGGTGGTCCTTTGAAACAGGCATGGAGAAAAAGACATTAGCCAGATCAATAGCTGCATATGACTACCAGATGTATTAATTTGCTCAATCAATGAAATGACATCTGGAACAGCAGTTGCAATTGGAGTCACCACCTGGTTAAGTTTATGATAATGCATGTCCATTCTCCAAAATTTGTTTTTTTTTGCATAAGCCAAATAGATGAATTGAATGGAAATGTGGTGGAAATCATCACTCCCACGTCCTCCAGGTCCTTGATGGTGGCAGTAATCCCTACAATCCCACCAGGAATGCAGTATCGTTTTTTATTTTACTATTTTCCTAGGTAGGGACAGTTCTAATGGCTTACAGTTTGTTTTTTTCTACCACAGTAGCCCATACTTCACATGTCAGGGATCCAATGTATGGAATCTGCCAGTTGCTAAGTATGTCTCTTCCAGTTATGCATTCTGGAACTGGAGATCACCACAGGATGAGTTTAGGGATCCACTGGAGATGGGCCTGAGCTAAGACTTCACTAGTAATGTGACCTCCTCTAATCTGACTTGTGGGCCATAGTGACCTTTTGGGTCTCCTAAAATTAGTGTCAGTTCAGAGCTAGTATCCAGTAATCCCTGAAAAGTCTGATTATTTCCTTTTCCCCAATGAACAATTATTTTTGTAAAAGACCATAGATCCCTTTAGTGGAGCCTGGGAGAAAGATTAACAGTATAAACAGCACTCTAGTGGAGTCCTTCCTCAAGAGGACCCAGCCTCCCCTTCATTCAAGGGGTTGTGGGCCTGTAGATTGTCTCAAGTCCGGGAATTGATTGAGAGGCTGTGACTATCTGTTCTGATGATTCAAGTTAGACTGTCATTCACTTGACCTAGAATTTTTTGCTTTTACAGATCAAGTAAATATTTAGTAGATTTCCCATCTATTTTACTCCTAGGGACACACCATAACTAAATAGCCAATGTCATATGTCCATACAAATCATATTATTCTGATTGCTGTTTTGACTCCGCTGTCCATTACAGTAATCATAAACACCTTTATTTGTCAATTAAGTATTGCCACTTGGCCCCTACCACCATAGGGTCCAATCAGTCCCATTGTAGTTAGGTGTCTTAATTCAGTTAAGGCAGTTCCCACTGTCAAATATAACTTACATAAAATAGTAGTCTTCAAGGATGCTGGGGCTTTCTTCACAATTTTTTTCCCTCACTGTTGTGGTAAAAGGTGTGTCCTTGGGGCACTCCATGGGTGGGTCTATGGTTCCAATCTGATAAATCCACTCTTATATGCCAATTCCCCTAAGCCTTTGGATACCTTCTTCTACTGTATACTAATGCATATCTGGTATTTCCACTTGATTTAGTGTAGGCCACTGCTTAATCCACATTTCAGTGAACCCACCAAATAAACTATTAAATATTTTTCTAAACCTCTCAAACTGAAACATTAATGAAGCATCTGTGTTTAGTGGGCCCACATCAATAAACTCAGACTGATCCAACTTTATGCTCCTTGTACCATTATCCTACATCCTACATCACTACTTGCCATTCCCATGCTTATTCCCTAGGTTTCTTTTTGCATATATAAGAAAAATCAAGCAATTATTTTGGAGTCACACTTTGTACATTACTTCTCTGGGCTAACTTGGACTTAAGTCTAGTTATAGACCTAGAAGCAAAAATGGGTGGTGGGGTGGTTCCTGGGGACATTCAACAATGTCTCGTAAGGCATCTGCCTCAGACAATGCCCCAGGCAATGCTCTAGATGCTGCCTCAGGCAATATCTCATGTAAAGACTCTTCAGATATAGCTGGGTTAATCTCATCAACTAGGGGTAAGAGGGCTGGTTCTATTAGAAGGAATTATTCAATAGAATTTATGGGCTCAATGCCCCCAAATGCCTGATTATCAACCCATTGTCTCCATCCCAAGTTTAAGGATTTCATTTCTTACCAATCAGTGTTCCTACTTTAACTTCAGACACCATTGAATGTTGGGAATTCTGTTGGTGTTTTAATTCAGTCACTCTTATGAGAAGACGAAGGTTGGGCAATCCTACTTCCGTAGTGATACTGCCTTGGAAACCCAAGGAGGGGTCGGTATGAGTCGGGGTCGACTCGACGGCACATAACAACAACAACAACAATGAGAAGACTTTGGGTTTTTGGTAACATCAGTTCTATTACTAAAAGAAATAAGGCTTTTTTTCTCTGAGCGTAAGTGGCAACTTTCAAGTCTTGTATGTGATGCTTGAGCGCTGACTCTGAAACTTTGAGTTCATTTCTTTCTTTCACCATCTTGCCTAGTGAAAGTAGGACCAATCAACCAGCTTCTTTATACTGCTCATTCTGACAAAACTGTAGAAAAGTGTCAAATATCACCTAGAGTATTGTCTCTCACAAATATTTGATCCATTGGCGGTGATGTTTTGCCTATTTCTATTGCCACCTCACACCATAGGTTAGCTGTTCACTCTTCCCTACTGGAAGGAGAGTGTTCAGAGTATTTGGGTCTAGGTAGACTTAAGAGCCAATTTCGAAAACTTATCCTTATGATTTTGTTCCTCCAGAACACCATTCACAGGTGGGTTCTCTAGAGGAGAAAAACCAGTGATATATATATATATATATATATATATATATATAGAGAGAGAGAGAGAGAGAGAGAGAGAGAGAGACTGATTTCAAGGAAATGACTCACACAGTTGTGGAGGCTTGTAAGACTCAAATCCATGAGTCAGACAACAGGCTGGGGACTTCTCCTGATTCATTGGTTTCAGAGCCTGAACCCAAAGTCAGCAGGTCAGATGGCAGGCTGCTGGTTCATGAGGCTGCAGGAGCTGGCAAACTCCAAAATCTGTAGGTTAGGTGGCAACCTGCTTGTTCATAACCCAAGAAACAGAGGTCAGAGGATGATGAGTTAGATGCAGGGTCCAGAGAAAGAGAGCCTTGCCAAAACATCCATACATATTGGATGCAGGTCACACCATCAAGGAAACTCCCCTTACATAAACTCAAAAATGGAGGATAATTACATAATACTGAGAATCATGGCCTAGCCAAATTGATAGTTACATCAACCATCACATCTGGGCTACCTATCACTAGAAATAAATAAATAAATAAAAAGTCTCCTCTTTCCAAGTTGATAGGGTCCTTGGGTATCCTATCTGCTTGTGAATGGCCATGGCCTCCATCTTTTTCTGCTTCCATCTGTCCTTTGTGTCCTCTGCTTGGACTTAATGGTATCTGTTGGCCCTAGCCATGGTGCTGAATGTTTATTACTCTGGAAGCTGTGTGATTTTTGTGTAAAGTTCCCCACATGCTAAAGTGAGAATTTTTGGTGCTGCTTTTCCAGTCCATTTCCTGGTGACATCGTGGTCATGAATGGAATACTGACCTCTTCCACAATCATGTTATACTCCATTATACTGACACATATATCATGGATTCTACGAGAAAGGTGTTTTTTTGGGGACTTATTCTTAAACAGAATTCATGGTCTTACCCACTCTCAAGCTTGTTCCTCACCTAGTGCTCCCTATCTCTGTGAAAGGGAATATATTGGGCTTTGAAAACCAAAAAATTCAGTCATTTTTCTTTACATTATCCTCTTTGTCATGCCATACCCCAATACATCTCTGAGTTCTGCCAATTTTACCACCTCAACATCTTACAACTCTCCACTTTCTCTCAGCTCTGTCTAGGAATCATGATCTCTTGCCTGGATGACTACACTGGATTACTGTTTTTTTTTCCCAAATCTACCCTTGTTGAAACCTAAACTTTCCTCCACACTGCAGGTTGAGAGATCTTTTAAAAGCACAAAGTTGAACTTACTTACAACATTTCAGCTTCAGACCATTCAGTACTCTTCACTGCTTGTCAGATAAATATCACATTGTTTAGAAGATAGATGAGTCAAGAACTGAGGGGGAGATGAGAAAGAAGACAAGTGGGAAGGTGCAAGACCCCTGGCTAGAGTGCCAATGTCAGGCATTTTATGGTGGGTGGGTAGATGTCTTCCTGGTGTAAAGGTAAAGAACTGAGTAGAAAGCTTGAGCTGTAAACTTGTCTTTAGATCCCAAATGCACTCCCTTTGAAGCACATGAATGTGCTCCCTTTCACACTATCTGTGCTGAGTGAGGAAGATGTTTAGAGTTGGCTCTTGATCTCATAGAAAGTTAAGATATTTATTAGTATTGAAAGCCTGGTTGTTATCTCAATTTATCCATTATTCATTCTATATGCCTCTTGGTTATTCTTACTTCACAGACATGATAATAACAGCTAAAATGTATTAAACACCTACTATGTACCCATACTTTATAAATACCACCCTAGTCAATGATCATGATAATTCAGCAATATGGCTGTTGTTCAGTCCATTTTACAGAGGTGAAAACAAAGGGTCATGAACTCAATAACTTTGCTTGGGGTCATACAGTTAGAAAGTGTAAAGTGTGCCCTCCAAATCCACATCTGTTGGATTCCAATATGTGCAATATATTTTACATGCTACATCTGTTGCTACTGTTGGTTGCATCAAGTCAGCCCTTGAAGCAGTCATGGAGACCCCATGCATAATGGGAAGAAATGTGGTCCAATCCATTTTATCCATGGGATTTTCATTGGCTGGTTTTTGAAAGTTTATTGCCAGGTCTTTCTTCTTAGACAATCTGAGTCTGGAAGCTCCTCTGAAATCTGTTCCACATCATAGCAACTTGTAAGCCTCCACTAACAGATGGGTAGTGGCTGCACCTGAGGTGCATTTGCTGGGGTCTCCTGAATGGAAGGTGAAATTCTACCACTGAACCATCAGTGCCCCCATACTAAATAAACAACTGATATTCTCTGCCTCCAGGGTAATTTCTGGTTTCCCTGTTTAAGCTGTAAATATTTGACTTAAGGCAGAGCTTATATTCAGGCCCAAGCTTATTTGGCTCTTTGCACTTATAACATGGTGGTTAAGAACTCAGACTTTGCAATCAGACATACCTAGGAGGCATCATGCAGCTGAGTGACCTTGGACAAGTAGCACAACCTTCCTGAGCCTATTTCCTCATAATTTTGATGAGGACTAAATAAGAAAATATATTTAAGAATTTCACAGAGTACTTGGCATATAGCAAGTGTTCCATAAGTAAGGGCTGTTAATGTTATTTTTTATCCATGAATAAGCATTAATAGAGGACCCACAGTGTGCTAGGCACAGTGTCTACTCCTTGTTCCCTGAGGTCGTGGATTGTAATGAATTAAACTGTGCCCTTCCTCCCTCCCCAAGCTCTGCTGGAGCCTACACTGCACACAGAGTGGAGACCTTTCCCTCCCCTCAAGGTCTGCAGGGAGCTGCTGTTCTTATTTATCATTTAGGAAGCATCTGGGTGTTTGGTGAAATATCACCCTCATGAACAAATGGAGTGCAGGCATTTGACCTTTTTTGGCTTCCTTGTTCCTTGTTGGCTTCCTTGTTCACTGCAAAGAATGGGGCAGACTTGAGGAAGAGACATGTGTCAAAGTTCCTTTCAAAGAGGACTACAGGTAGGTGCCTGGGTGATGATCTTGGGCTGAGAGCAGCAGTTGAGATGAATCTGAGGCTGCAAATGAATCAACTTGACCCTGTTATTCCAATGGGTCAAGAAATCTTCTCCACATCTAGAGGTGCAGAATCTGGAAACACATTCAGCCTGGCAGATGCCATGAATGCAGGTCAAGCAGTAGCTATGGAGCTCTCTCCACCTTGCTTTGCCTTCCCTTTCATGCCTTCTGCAGTCATGGTCATCACCTGTCAGGCAGAAGCCAGAAGCCCAGCTGGGCAACTCTCTTGGGTGCTTGCAGGTGGTTTCAGTGAATTTTCTGAGGTTTATAGTGGCATCCCTGTGATGCCTCAAGGTCCTTCCAAAGCCTGTGATAGGTAGAGTTGGAGGGAGGGAAGCTGAGAATCTGGATTGACAGGAAGGGAAAAAAGCCATTCTGCAAAATCTGGAAGGGCCATTCCAGACACTGTTCTAGGGCAGGAGAGCAAAGTTGCTGTGCTAACCTCACTGCTGATGGGCTGTGTGGCCTGAGAAAACTTCTCCTTTCTCAAGACCTCAGCTTGCACCTCTTTGAACTAGGCTGGTAATGTCTCCTCCTGGGGTTGATATGGCTCATTCATTCATACTGCCATTCTAATGTAAGAGGTATGTTTTGTTAATTGGGTTCCTTGATTTGCAAGCATAGACTGAGACCTACTGTGCCCTAGGTTCTTTACTAGGGACAGGGACACAGTCTTTGGTGGAGTCACAGATAAGAGTGGAGGTGGGGAGGAGAGAGACGTAGAGCAGGTGGGACAAGAACAAACTCACCATCACAAAACAAGAAGTAGATGGTTCTCAGCACTGTCCTTCAAAGATAATTCTGCAGTTGGCTTGGGATCTCAGATGTGGCTTTAAGAAGAGACTGTTTGGGTTAGGACATGCAGAAGAGGTGGGGTTTGAGATTTGGAAAAGGAACATGAAGCAAGACACTATATGGCATGGAGTAGGAAACAGTGACATATTTACAGGAAAATGGCATATTCCTGGATAGCAGGATAAATGAGGATGTGGGATCTAAGATTCGAAAGGCAGCCTGTGGCAGAACCATGGATGCCATGGAAACTTTCTTCTGAAGGCAATATGGGACCACTGAAGATTTCAGGTTGTGCTTTAGAACATTTAATATTATAGCCTTTCTTAGACTGTGGTGGGAATGGCAGCAAGATTGGAGGCAGGAACATCAGTTAAGCAACTATTGAAGTAGTGAAGGAAGGGGGAAAATATCTCAGAATCTAACAACTTCTGTGGTCACATTATTGACCCATCAAAAGTCACCAAAGAAACCCAAACCAAACCCACTGCTGTGGAGTTGATTCCAACTCACAGTACCCCTACTGGACAGAGTAGAACTGCTCCATAGGGTTTCCAAAGCTGTTAGTCTTTACAGAAGCAGACTGCCACATCTTTCTTCCACAGAGCAGCTGGTGGGTTCAAATCACTGACCTTCTGTTAGCAGCTGAGTGCTTTTAATCACTGAGCCATGAGGGCTCACCATCACTGACAAAGGGGTCTGCAAATGGATGGTCTAGAAATGCATCTGGAACATTACCATGGAGGAAGGAAGGAGGCAAGAGAGTGGAGACAGCAGGAAATATTTTCAGTACAGGAGCTGTTGAAAGGAGTCTGCCTTTCTCATTCCCTTGACCTCTCTTTTATCTGCTTTATTTGCAGCCGGGATCTCAGATTCTGCAAATGCATCAAGAACAAACAAACACACGAAAATCAATGCAAACTAGAGAAGAGACCTTTCTAGGCTGGAAAGTGGAGATGGCAGGAGGTCTCCATTAATCCCCTTTCCCAGAGGACTGCTGTGCTGGGTGGGAGGCAGGATCTGGTGAGATTTCATGGAGGCAACTCAGGTCTCTGCCACTCGCTAGTTGGGTGACCTTGACTGAATTCCGTAACACCTCTGATCCTTAGTTTCCTTGTCTGAAATGGGATGTGGTGAGAAAAATGTACATAAATGGCCCAATCAGTGTTGCATTCCTTCCCCAGTCACTTACAGGAGCCTGAGAACTACTGTTTGTTATAACTAAAGTGCTGTCGGAGGAACATCTTTCCTCCTTTATTTTAACTTAAGGTGTTGATCTTTGTTAGGTTACAGTTCTCCATGATAGACATTGATGTTTCTGGTTGTTAGCAGTCATTTACCCACTAGTGTGAATGAACCTTCTGAAGGCAATAAGAGCTTCTAGTTGGTGTGCCAGCTAGAGAGGTCTTTACAAGGTGTTCCAGCTGGAGGGGTCTTTCGAGATGGTCCAGGACAACTCACTGAGCTACACTACAGCCCTTGTAGTTTAGAGAGGGAAGGGGAGGTCTTAGAGAAAGAGAAAGAACCAGAACTAGAATTCAGGTCTCCTGTCTTCTTAACTGCTGATCCTTCAATTATTTCCAATGAACATTTATTTCATTTATTATTTTGATAGCAACTGATTCCAGATCCTGAGGTGAAAAGAAGGAGATGGTTGAGAAGAGAAAGATTTAACTCAAAGAAGTGAAGTGTGCTACCACAATTTTTGAGGCCGTTGGGCATTGTGAACTATGAAGACAGGCTTGTAGGATTGCCCCCAGGCTATTCACCAGAAGAAGCAAGGTGACCCTTGAGCTCTTCAGACTGCTAGCTGAGGTCTAGAAGGTGGCTAATGTATGGCCTGGGGAACATTGCTTTCCTATTTTGAGCCTCGGTGCCTTCATGTGTAAAATGGGAACACTTATAACTCACATATTCAGGATTCTTCAAGCTGTGGGTTGGCATGGTGCCATATTAACTCTAACATGCAGATCTTGATAGCTCCACATCCTTACTGACAAGGCATCAGGACCTCAGCCTCAACTCAGAGTCACTCCTCAGCTTGGGGTGTCCCCCACATCTTCATAATTAAACTGTGCATGTATTTTACCCTTATCCTCTGCCTCATCACTATTTCTGTAGTTGTTCCTCCTATGAAAACTCTAGTGGGTGACCAAGGATGCTGACTCCCAACATTCCCAAAGCACCTTCCACAGATGCAGGATGAGTGTGCCCTCTTCTCAATTCTGCACCCTACCTTGTTAATTGAGCCCCAGAACAACACTTCTAATGCCCCTCATTTGCTCCAGAGTTCCTCAGGAGAACAGTTCCTGTGGCAGTGAGGGATATGCTCTCCCCACTGGCCCCAATCAGCATGATAGGGAACAGACCATGCTATGTCTCCACTGTCCTAATCTTTCCCGTAGCCCCTAGGGGCTCTGTGACACAGAGTTCTTCCTCCCTCAGCCAAAACCAGATAGTCTCCAGGAGAAGTATAGTGCTTGAAAGTGGTCATTTGTGGGAACAAAGGAAAAGACTGGAGGTCATCATTCTCCAAGGCTAATGCTATGAGGAGGAGGAAAGGAAAGTGATGTTTGTTCAGCTCTTAAGTTATACCTGACAGAGTTCATCTTAGGATAGTGTATCACTTAACTCCTTGTTACCCTATGAGGTGGATATTATCTGTTTCACAGAAGACAAGGATGAGACTCAGAGAGGCAAAAGGACTTGCCAAGGTCACACAGCCAGGAAGTGGTACAGTTAAGGTTTGGACCTATGTTTGTTCAACTGCAGTGTCCACACTTTCCCCCTGTACTCTGCTCCCACACTGCAGCTGAAAGTCCAGTCTGACTGAAAGTTCTAAGATGTATGAGGCAATTCTAAGTGGAGCCTTCAGTGTGGCTTCAGACTCCCAATTCCTTCCTCTCTCCACTGGTGGGACCCCAGCTTCAAAGAAAGCTTCAGAAAGCTCCCCTAGCTCAGTGGGTCAGAATAGCTGTGCAGGGCAAAGGCTATGTTCCCCAAAGACTTTTCACCCTTGACTTCCTTTTCTTCCTCTACTACCCTTCACTCCACACAGCGAGAGAGGAGAGATTCCTTATCATACAAAGCCTAGCTTCAGCCTCACCCTATTCCTTGTCTGTTGTGGAATGGTCCTATGTCCATGGAAGGAAGAGCAGTCACATCAAATTACCAGGTAGATAAAGTTCAGTTTAGTTGGAAACTGAGTTGTCTTTGCAAACGTCCTTCCTCGATTTCTGCACTGTCAGAGGCTGTTTTTAAATTTTGTTTCCGGTCTTTTAGCATTCTGCCTGGTTTGCTCTCACACTTTACTGGGCAATTTTCAAACATTACACCTCAGTCCTGCCAGACGTCTGAGTAGGGGAGGTCAAACCTTCAGGTTGTGAGGGACAGAGTGTTGAGAGAGTGTGGGCTGAGGCCAGGAGCACACAGGGCACACCCTATGCATGTGCTTTACCCTTGTCCTCTGCCTTGCCACTGTTTCTGCCCCTCCAGGAAGCCTTCTCGGATTGCGCCTTGTGGTTGGAATTCAGCTCTCTCCACTCCAAAGCAGACCCCTGGGAGGGCAGTCTTGCCACACTTACTTGCTGTATGACATTGGACAAGAAAGACACTTAACCTTCCTGTGTTCTTGTTTCCTCATTCTATGATGGTAGAAATAAACATATTCACCACATAAGGTTATTATGAGGATTGAGTTGTTACCTGTGAAGTGCCTGAAATGGTGGCTGGCACAGAAAGTGCTCCATAAATGTTGGCTAACACAATCCTGAAGGAGCCCTGGTGGTGTAAAGGTTAAGCTTTCAGCTGCTAACTGAAATGTTGGTGGTTTGATCCCACCCAGTGACTTTGTGGGAGAAAGATCTGGCAATCTGCTCCCATAACAATTACAGCCTAGAAAACTCTCCGTGGCAGTTCTACTCTCTCACATGGGGTTGCTATGTGTGGGAATCAACTTGATGGCATGCAATGACAAAAACAGAAGGCTGGTAACTTTCAGTTATTGAGCACTTGTATGTCTCATGTATAATGACTCATTTAACTCTTATAACAACACTCAGGGTAGATATTGGCTCTATTGGTCAGGCAAAGAAAATGAGCCTCAGAGAGGTTAAGGGTCTTCCCAACATCACATACCTGGTCCAAGGGGACCAAGAATTGAACCTAGGTCTGTTGGCTCCAATGTCCAAGCACCTTGAACTTCCTAATTCATGTTAAAGAGATTTGAATAAATGCATTCTGTCTTCTGAGAATTGGGATCTCTAGATAGTAGAATGCTTATCCAGTTCGTCTTTGTATCCCCCATAGTACTTAGCATGGACTTCACTCAACTGATATTTGTGAAATAAGTAAATGGTATCAGGAAAGGTGGAAGTTAACATTTTTGAGTCCCGACTGTGAGCGAGACCCTTTGCAAGGCATCTCTTTAAAGTCTCCCAGGGCAGGTTTTCTATTTGTTTTACAGCTGAGAGAGCAGCAGAGGACTCTCTTAACTCCAAAGTTAAGAAAGGAGATTAGATGCCAGATAACCTTTTAATGGCCTTTCCAAAGATACACTTAGAAGAAAATGGAATTTTAATGCTGAAAGGAACTGCAGAGAGGCAAAGATAATGCACTTAACTATCACTTTGTAGTAGAAGGCTGTGTGTTGGGATGAATAGAGGCTGGAGAATTAAAGAAAACTTTTCCAGCCTTGGCTCTAGCACTTTCTAGCTGTGTAATGGTGGGCTAGCTCCGTAACCTCTTTGAGCTTCACTTTCCTTATCTGTGAAGTGATGGTTGTAATGTGATACTTCAGAGTTGGTAAGGTGACAAATATTTACTGAATGTCTGCTATAAGCCAATCCCAATTCTAGGTACAGTGGAAAAATTAGTGAAATTCCCTCCAGCATCATAGCAACATGCAGGCTACCACAGTATGACAAACTGATAGACAGGTAGTGGAAGGAGATTATCAACTCAGCCCCCTGCCATGGAGTCAATTCTGATTATTAGCGACATTTTAGGACAGAGTAGAAATGCCCACATGGTTTCTGAGGCTGTAAGTCTTTATGGAAGCAGACTGACTCATCTTTCTTCTACAGAGAGGCTGGCAGGTTTGAACCACTGAACTTTTGGTTAGCAGCCCATGTTTTAAAAAAATTTATTGTGATTTGGGTGAAAGTTTACAGAGCAAATTCATTTTTCACACGGCAGTCCTTGCATATTTTGTTTCATGACATTGATTGTGATTCCCCACAATGTAACAGCTCTCTTCCCACTTCCTCCCTGTGTCCTTCTTTCCTATGCATTCCTGCCCCCCACCCTCAAGCTATCTCCCTGTGCAAACACTGCCCTTCTGTTCCCCCATGATTGATTGTTCTAAGGAGTGTATCTACCTGATTTAAATGTTTACCCTGTATGCCTGTCTATTGTTTTGCCGGAAGCCACAGGAGTGAGTTCAGTTTCAGAACTGAATGGTAACTAGGTGCTATGTCTTGGGAGTTTTACCATGCTCTATTACAGCAGTAAACCTGATCTATTTTTATGATTTTGAGTTTTGTTCCACATTGTTCCCCCACTCTATCCAGGATCTCCTGCACTGATCCCCTTCTGAGTGGTTGACAGTGGTAGCCAGACATCATCTACTTCTTCTGGTCTTGTGGTTATATAGGCTGAGGGTCTCATGGTCTACTAGTCCCTTGGACTAATTGTTTCCATGTGCCTTTGGTTTTCTTCATTCTTCTTTGCTCTGGATGAGGAAAGACCCATCGTTGCATCTAGATGGCTGCTTGCAAGCATTTAAGATCCCAGTCACTATTCACCAAACTAGGATGTGGAACAATGTTTTTGTGTAGTATGTTATGCCAATTGAGCTTGATGTCTTCTGCAACCATGGTCCCAAGCCCACAAGTCCAACTACTCACTTCCTCAGGGTGGTTAGCAGCCCAGTGTTTTAACCACAGTGCCATCAGAGCTCCTCGAAGGAGAATACAGTGTCATGGAAATCCATAGAAGAAAGTATCTCAAGCAGATGGAATTCACCATGTAAAAGCTGATAAAAGATCAAATAAGAGGAAGACAGATAATGCACTATTAGTTTGGCCAGATGTTGACCACTTATGACTTTGATGAGATTCATCTCAATGGAGTAGTAGGGGATGTAAGCCTTATTGGGAGAGAGTTAGGATAGGAGTGAGGAAGTAGATATAACATATATAGACAAAGCTTTCAGATATTTTTTTTTCTGAGAAATATGGTAAAAGCTAGAAGGAATTGTGGAGTCAGAAAGATTTTATAAAGCTAGATGACATTATGATTCATGTAAGCCATTGTGAGGAAGAAATGGATTCATATTTCAGTAAAACAATTAATATGCAGTGCCTGAAATACAATAAGTACTCAATAAATAGGGGTTGTTATTATTATTAGGAGAGTGGGTGGCACAAGTGGTTTGCAATCGGCTCCTAAACTAAAGGTTGGATAAAGTTAGAACTGGGAACCCACCCAACAGCTCCACAGAAGAAAGGTTTGTAAAACTGCTTCTATGAAGATTACAGCCTAGAAAACTCTATGGAGCAGTTCTATTCTGCAACACGTGATTGCCACAGATTGGTGGCTGACTTAATGGCAGTTAACAACAACAAATGTTGTTGATATTATATTCAACACAATTATTGATTATTTACTGTGCTCTGGGAGTTACTGTTGTGGTAGCCCTTAATGCTATTAGCCAATATTTGGAAATCTGTACTTTCTGGCTCTCTTGTGTAGTCATGGGACTACATGACTGATTAGTTCTAGCCAAAGAGTTGTAAGTGGAAAAGATGCATGACATATTGCAGCTGGAACATTTGATTGCCAGTCTGAAACCCTTTAGAGCTCTATTCCCCTGACATGTGATCACGGAAGCACATGTCAAGACCAAATTTTGACCAATCTGCACTATAATGAATAGGATTCCCCAAAGAGTGAAAAATGAACCTTCTGTATTAAACCACTGAATCTGTTGGGATGCTTCTTTCTGCACCGTATCCTTGCCTCTCCTGACTGCATCAGCAGGGATCGTGCATACACTGGGCTGAGACATTCCTGCACTAATGATGCTTGCTGTTCAGCAGTGAATCCATCAGCCTTCACAGCAGTACTAGAGGTTATGAGTGTTCTGAAGGAGAAGTGCAGGGTGCAATGGAAGTGGATCACAGGGAAACTTAACTATGCTGGGGATTCAGGACAACTTCCCTTAGGAAGGGACTTCAAGATGAGACGTGAGCAGCACTTAGCCAGGTGAGGAAACGTTTTGAGCAGGGAGAATTTGAAAGTCAAGACGCAAGAGAAAGTCTGACCTGTCTTAGATTCTAACAGAACAGTGGGCCTGGAGTGTGTAGAGAATGTAAGAGAGAGCGACTCAAGGCAAATACATAGACAGAGGCAGGACTTAGGCTGCCGAGAGCTTTGTGATTTTATGCATTTTGAGATTTTTCAAACACTAGTCAGAACTGGGTCTAGGACGTAATTTTTCTAGTTCCCAGCCTCTCCCCTCTTCTTAAGTTGAATCAAGGTGGTATTTGGATCTAAAACATTTCAAAGGAATCATTTCAGAGGCAAACCCACCAAAGACATCAGAATCAAATGGGGAGTGAAGATGACTGTGTTAGACTGGGTTCTCTAGAGAAACAAAACCAGTAAAGCTTATATATATATATATATATAGAGAGAGAGAGAGAGAGAGAGAGAGAGAAATTTATCTTAGGAAAATGATTCACAGACTTATAGAAGCTGGCGAGTCCAAAGTTCTTGGATCAAATGTCAAGCTGGAGGCTTTTCCCAACTCTTGCAGCTGCAGGGGCTGAGGAGCTCAAGGTTGGCAGGCAGTATACTTGCTATTAACTCCAATGAATGAAGAATCCAAGATCTCTAGGCCGAATGGTGGATTGTTCACTCACGGACAGTTGTAGGCAGCACAACAGAATCCCAATCCACAGGGGAAGGTCTCTTTTCCCAGGATGTCCATAGATACACTGGAAGCAGGCTACACCCCTAGCGAAACTCCCTTTCAACAAATTGGCTGCTCAAAACATAATCATCTGATCCCTTCATGGGAATAACCACATCACAATAGCTTAAACCACACAGAATTGTTGTCCAGCCAAGTTGACACACAGCTCCAACTATCAAAATGACTTTCCTCTTACAAAGTCATTAAGGAGGAAGGAGTCTTGGATCCTTATGGCAACTGAGATAATAATGATAGTTCACTTTTTTTGTCCACTTTTTTTTTTTTAAATTGTGATTTGGGCGAAAATTTACAGAGCAAATTCACTTTTTTTTTTT
>NW_006921624.1:5519496-5530029 GCF_000298275.1 Orycteropus afer afer
ATGATGGTTTTTGTCTTAAAGTTAATTTGATCAGAAATTAATATTGCCACTCCTGCTCTCTTACAGTTGCCATTTGCTTGATATGTCTTTTTCCAACCTTTGATTTTTAGTCTATTTTTGTCTTTGTCTCTAAGGTGTTAGACATCATATTGATGAGTTTTGTTTTCTTACCCAATCTGCAACTTTCCATCACTTGAGTGTTGCATTTAATCCATTGACATTCAGGGTAATTATTGACAAGTATGAATTGGTTGCTGTCATTTTGTTATGTGTTTTTTTATGGTGTCCCTAGTTTCTTTGTTCCATATTATTTTCTGTGTTGAGTTCATTTTGTTTATAAATCATTTATCATTTCCTTTGTTGCTATTGTGTTAATGTTTGCTAATTATTTGTGCTTGTCCTCTTTTTCATTGTGATGTGAAGATCTATCATTTTTCTTTTAGATTAATCTGTGATTTATAATTTTCTCCCTGAGTTTAGAACACTCCATTCTATCTTGCAACTCTCTGGACTTCCTCACCATTTACAAGTTCTGTAACTACACAGTATTTTCCCTCTTTTTGGTTTGTAGTTGTCCTCATTTGCCAATTGATGTCTCTGGTTCCCTGTTTATAATCTTGTAAATTTATTTTACTTTGGATATGTTCATAGCTGTGGTTTCTGTGTTATTTCATCTTGTGTATTAATGGTCCATTGTTGTTTGCTATTTTTGGTTCTCTGTTCAGAGGATTCTCTTTAGTATGTCTTGTAAGGTTGGTCTGGTTTAGCAAATTCCCTTAGTTTCTGCTTACCTGGAAATCTCCTAATCTCCTAATTTCCTAATTTTGCTGGGTATATAATTCTTGGTTGAAAATTTTTATATATACCATTCCATTGCCTTATCACTTGCATGGTTTCTGCTGAGAAATCAGAGCTTATTCTTACTAATGGTTGTCCTTTGTAAGTAACTTTTTGTTTATCACATGCTGCTTTCAGGATTCTTTCTTTGTCTTTGGTTTTAGTGAGTTTGATGATGATATGTCTTGGTGATTTTCTTTTGAGGTCTATCCTTCTTGAGGTTTGTTGGACTTCCTGAATGTATATATTCTCATCTTTCATCATATCAGGGAAGTTTTCCTCCAACAAATCTTGGACAGTTTTCTCAGTGATTTTATTTTTCTCTTCCTGTTCTGGAATTCCAATGACACGTAGGTTATTCCTTTTGATGGTATCCCACATAGGCTTTCTTAGGCTTCCTTCCATTTAGGCTTTCTTCATTATGTTTTGATTTTTTTTTCTGATTGATTCCTTTCCAAAGAAGTATTAAAGTATTCATCTTCAATCTCATTAATTCTGTCTTCCATTACTTCAATTCTATCCCTTTGTCCTTTTATTGTGTTATCTATTTCTGACAATTTAGTATTAATCTTTGGATTTCTATCTGTAGTTTTAGAATCATTTCTAGTTTTTCATTTATTTTGTCATTTTGTTCTTGTATTTTCTTCTAAACTTCTCCTAGGGTTTTGTCAGTGTTTTCCTTGATTGGTATCTCAGTCCTTTGAAGATACCTAAATACAATTCTTTTGAATTCCTTATCAGAGAGTTCCAATGCTGCTTCTTCCTGAGGGATGTGTTCTGGGTCTGTATCCTGCTCCCTTGTTTCTACCACTTTATCTTTCTTCTTTGTGTGGACTTTGATGGTTTGTTGTCTTTGAGACATCGTGGCATTGTTTTATTTAGATCTCTGTTAACTGTTTGTGAAGAGCAGCCCAGGGCGAGTCAGGCTTTTCTTGGTGGTTGTTTATCATTGTTTTGTTGGTGGAGAAGGAAGTGGTGGCTCTCACTTAGTAAATGAAGCTGTAGGAGGTGTGGCTGTAGTTGTGTCATATAGGGACTGTTGCTGTCTCCCACTCAGACAAAAATAACAATTGAATAACCCTCAAAAAAGTAAAATCAAATGGATGAAACACACCACATAATCACACAAGAACAGTAACAAAGAAAAAAGGGAAAAAGAAAAAAAAAAAAAAGCAATATCTGGGGAGAAGGCAATGAGAAAAAAAAAAGAGGAGGAGAATAATGAAGAAAAAAATGGGAAAAGTTCAAAAAGAAAAATATGAAACAGGGTTAAACATGAGAAAGAAAAATAAAATATTGCAACCAGGAACAGGACAAAGAAAAGAAGCTGAAAACTAGAACCTGGGAGGGAAAGAATAAAGAACAATAGTAAAAAGGAGAAAAGTAATAATAATAGTAGTAGTTTTATAACAGACACAAACAAACAAACTAAAAACAGAAAAAAGAATAAAAAAATCTGGGCAGGGTGGGGCACGGCACCCAGGCTGCATCTGAGCACACAGACTGGGATGGAATTCCTGCCGGCCTAGAAGGTGGGTTGGAGTGAGGGATGGCCTCACCTCCATTCACCAAGAGGGTGTGGGGCATAAGAGTAACAAGGGGAATGTTACGCTTTTTTAGTCATCCACATCCAGAAAGTCCTTGTGGTTCTCGGCAAGTGGAGCCTGTTCTTAAGTCCCTGGAATCTGGGAGAACACTGTTGCTTTAAATATCCACAGTGGTCAAACCACTTGTAAACATTCAAAATAGCTGAGCCCTCCAGACAGCAAATAATCTGAGAAGCTGGACTATATGAAGAAAAATGTGGCATCAGGATTGGAGGAAGAATCATTGACAACCTGAGATACACAGATGATACAACTTTGCTTGCTGAAAATGAGGATGACTTGAGGCACTTACTGATGAAGTTTGAAGAATATAGTATGCAGTATGGATTACGTCTCAATATAAAGAAAACAAAAATCTTTACAACTAGAGCAATGAGCAGCATCACAATAAATGGATAGAAGAGTGAGGTTGTCAAAGAATTCACATTGCTTGGTTCTACAATCAATGCCAATGGAAGCAGCAGTCAGGACATTAGACGACATGTACATTGGGAAAGTCAACTGTGAAGGAACTGTTTCAAGTGCTGAGGAGCAAGGATGTCTCCTTGAGGACTAAGGTGCGCCTGACATAAACCATGATATTTCCAATCGCCTCGTATGCATGTGAGAGCTGGATAATGAATAAGGAAGACCGAAGAAGAGTTGATGCTTTTGAGTTGTGGTGCTGGAGAAGAATGCTGAAAGTACCATGGACTGCTAAAAGAACTAACAGATCAGTCCTGGAGGAAGTGCACCCAAAATCTCCTTGGAAGCAAGAATGGCCAGATTTTGTCTCACCTATTTTGGTCATGTTGTCAGAAGGGACCATTCCTTGGAGAAGGATGTCATGCTTGATAGGGTGGAGAGTCGACAAAAGAGGAGGAGGCTTTCAAGGAGATGGATTGACATGGTGGTTGTGATAATGGGCTCAAGTATAGCAGGGATTGTGGAGCTGGCGCAGCATCAGGCAGTGTATTGTTCTGCTGTGCATGGGGTCGCTATGAGTTGGAAATGATTTGATGGTACCTAACAACAACAACAACAACTCCAGACAGGCAAAAACTACAGCTCAGCCCACCTTCCTCTTTGCTGTTTCCCCTTTTATTCACCAGCCACCAGAGCAGTCCTCTGTGCAGTCCCTGGCTAGCAGGGCTGATTTTTAGGTTAATTCTTAGGTCCTTCCACCACTCGGCATTATCCAAGCTGTCTGTGCCATCAGGATTGCTGCCATACCACAGCTCTGTATGTCTCCGTTTTTGGTGTTTTCATGCAAATTCTTCTGCTAGTTGGAGTTTAGTCCACTTCTATGTCCTTCTCTTCAAGGCTCAGGGGTCCAAGATTATCTTCTGTATCTGTGTGAATTGCCTCTCCTTTTCTTTGTTGAAGTGAGTCTGTGCAGTCTTTCTGCCTATTCAGCTATCTTACCGGAACTCTGGTAGTTCACTTTTGAAACTCGCTGTCATCTTCTTAGCAGATTACTACCAAAACCCTGGTGGTAAGAAGTCAATTATTATCACACCCATTCTACAGATGAAGCAATTAAGGGTCTGGCCATCTGAGCATTTCAAGGGTTTGAAATTCATCCTCTTCCTCTCTGGAATTCTGAGGAAACATTTGTACAAACATCAACAGGTAAATTGGAGGTCAAATTCAGCTTTTTCACAAAGTGAAGCAATCCCCTGTACCCCAATGCAAAGCTCTGGTAAAATCTGAATTGAAGAGTATGGCAGTAAACCTATGTAGGTGGTTTGAGTGAGCCTATTGTCCCCCTCCCCCAAAAATTATCATGAATCTCTGTCTACATCACCTCCAACTGCCCATGTTCATAAAATGGATGGTTGGATGTTATCTGCATCACTAGAAGAAAGGCCAGTTGGAGCATAGCAAGAATGAGCACGTTTACTCCTCATGTGTTGATGCATTGAGTTTGTCCAGCTGCTTAACCCTTGGCTGGGACACCAATCCCTGCCAGGCTGCTAGTGAAAAAGAACACAATAAGGATGTGAATGGGGTTGAATGCTTTCCTGAGCCTTGGCACTCTCCTAATTCCACAAAGAAAGAAGTAAGATAAGATGGGAAACGAGTCTGCTGCATGTGAGCATAAATTGAAATAGCGAGCAAGAAGGTAGACCTTTAACATACTAGAATTCACCCTGCCCATTAGTGAAACATGGCCCAGCACTTAAGGGCCCTGCCAATCAAATAAGCAATTCCTCTTCTCATGGGTGAAGCTAGTAAAATGTGGTGAGGACCAACATGTGTTTCTCCAATAATCTCTGTAGGCTGATGTCCTGCTTCAACATAATTGACTTGTTCAAGGTCACAAAGAAAGTGTGACATTCCCTTTCTGTCTGGCACAAACATACTCAAGAACCTTCCTTTCTCCTCTATTGTTTGTCTTTTGCTATCTTCTCTACTGCCCTTAATTTCCAAGTTCAAGCCCAAAAAGACAGCAGGAAGACAGGCCCAAGGTTGGGACGCTGGTTAAGTAACAGTTCCAGTTATGCAAATTTTGCTCCCTCCTCCAGGCCTGGATGAGAGCAGTGTGAGATAGAGCAGTACATTTCCAGCTTGTCCAAAATGAGGTTTTCATTTTAAAATTGGGCTTATTTATATAGTCAACAGATACTTTTTATAAATGGAAATGGAATAGCAGTGAAAATTCCCTTCTCTTTATATCTTACAAGGATTCCTCAGAGTTCTGTATGATCCTGGATTCTCCTATCACAACTGCAACCCTTGATCACACTGGTCTGATGAGTCTGTCTTCACATAGGCCTATTGTATGGTTTGAAACGAGCCTTGGTGGTGTAGTGTTTAAGTGTTTGGCTGCTAACTGATGGCTTCATGGTTCAAACCCACAAGCAGGTATGCAGGAGAAAGATATGACAGTGTGCTTCTGTAAAGATTATAGCCTTGGACACCCTGTGGGGTAGTTCTACTCTGTCCTATAGGGTCACTATGAGTTGGAATCAATTTAAAGGCAGTGGGCATTTTATGTCTGGGCCCTGGTGGTGCTATGGGTAAACACTTGGTTGCTAACTGAAAGGTGGCAGTTTGAACCCAGCCAGCTACTCCACAGGAGAAAGACCTGGTGATCAGCTTCCCTAAAGATTATATCCTAGAACATTCTATGGGACAGGTCTACTGTCAAATGGGTTGCTATGACTTGGAATTGACTCGATGACACCTAACAACAACAATCACATGGTTGCTGGTTAAATTTTTATACTTGGAGATCATATTGATTTTGAAAACTTTATTTCCTAAAAGGTCTAACCTTTGAACTTGAGAATATGAGGAATGTGGCCTTGGATAAGACCCCATGTGTCTTACTCTGTAGCACACCATGGATACGCCCAGTGATGCAGGCTCACTCACTCACTCACTGACATTAAAAACTAAGTTCATTCCACCTTGAAATTATGGAAGATGCTCAAGGAAACACAAGAGCATTTGACTTGGTGTGTGCCATGGATTCATTCTACAGGCCTGAACTCTGTGCCAAGGAGAGCAACAGAGTACAGAGCATAGAGCTCAGGCTTTGGAATCAGTCAGTTCTGTGCTTGAATGTTGGCCTCACCATAATTAAATTAGGTAAACTCTGGCAACCTGTTTCACCTATTTGAAATTGCTTGTCTCTAAAGGGACGGCAAACAACACCCCATACACACCCAAAGGGAAGTATGAGAATAGTAGCTTTATGAACCAAAAGCCAGTTTCCATCCTGACTCATGGCAACACCAAGTGTTGCTAAGTAGAACTGTGCTCTATGGGTATTTCATGGTTGTGACTTTTTGGAGGCAGATGACCAGGCTTTTATTCCAAGGTGCCTTTAATTGGGTTTGAACTGCCAAACTTTTGGGTCAGCAGCCCAGTGCTTAATCATTTGTGCCACCCAGGACTAATAGGTTCATAAGATTGTTGTTAAGATGAAATAAGAAAATATAAGTATAGTGACTTGCATTCAATAAACATTAGCCTCCCTTGCTTTTTGTGGGAGGTCTATTGTATGGTTTGAAATGAGCCCTGGTGGTACAGTGTTTAAGCATTTGGCTGCTAATTGATGGGTTCATGGTTCAAACCCACAAGCAGGTATGGGTTTGTTTCCTGCAACACTGTGCTGGGAAACACAAGAATAATTCTACCTTCAAGGAACTCACAGCCTGGACTCTAAAACCTGGAAGACAGGTATGAGGTATGAGGTCCCTCTTGTTTTCTCGTGTATCTGCCATGTCCAGCCCATGGCCCACATTCAATAAATATTTGTTAGTTAATGACTCATTGACATAGGTTTGTTGTTGATATTATGTGCTGTTGAGTCAGCTCTGATTCATAGTGAGTGAGCCTATGTATAACAGAACAAAACATTGCCCGGTCCTGTGCCAGTCTCACTATCCTTGTTATATCTGAGCCCATTGTTGCAGCCACTGTGTCAATTCATCTCTTTGAGGGCCTTCCCCTTTTTCATTGACCCTCCACTTTACCAAACATGATATCCTTCTCCAGGGAATGGTCCCTTTTGACAACATAATAAAAGTAGGTGAGACAAAGTCTGGCCATTCTCATTTCCAAGGAGCATTCTGGCTGCACTTCCTCCAGGACAGATTTGTTAGTTCTTCTGGCAGTACATGGCACTTTCACTATTCTTCACCAACACCACAACTCAAAAGCATCAATTCTTCTTCGATCTTCCTTATTCATTGTGTAGCTCTCACATGCTGTTCTGAAAAGAATATACCACAAATGGGATGGCCTTACCAAACAGGAGTTTATTCTCTTACAGTTTGGAGGCTTTAAATCCAAGTTCAAAATGCCAGGCTCTAGGTGCTAGGTGAAAACCCCTCAACCTTGAGGTCCAACTCTGCCTCCTGCTACTGGCCCACTGGAGCTAGAGGCATTTCTTCACTCAGACAGCTGCTGGCTGCTGAGGCTGACAAACCCAAGGTTGACAAATAGAAAGGCACAGTCCTGATGTTACCAAAGCACACAGCAGGCCGTTAATTTAAGTCCATTGTAAGTCCCAAGGTCGGCAGAGCCGGGCAAACTGCTGAACAACAACAGGGCTACATATAGGGTCCAAGTGTGCCGTAAGCTAGAGACCATTCCCCAAGGCTTCTGCTTATATTTAGGAAGCAGACCACATTCCCTAAGGCAGCTGCTCAGCTGCTCCCAGTAGATTCCACCATGGGGTTGATTCCCAGTCTCATCATGGGGAATACTACATCCAGCTGCCCAGCCATTCAAGTAGGCCCAGCCAAGTTGACACACAAACTGAACTATCACACATGCATATGAGGTGATTGGAAATATCATAGCTTAGGTTAGGCACACCTTAATTTTCAAAGAGACATCTTTGTTCTTCAGCACTTTGAAGAGGTCTTTTGCACCAGATTTGTCTGATGTCTTGACTGTTTCTTTCATGGGTGTTGATTGTGGAAACAAGTAATATGAAATCTTTGACAACTTCAATCTTTTCTCCATTTGTTGTGATGCTGCTTATCAGGCCAGTTGTGAGGACTTTTGTTTTCTTTATGTTGAGATGTAATCCATACTGCAGACCTTAGTCTTTAATCTTCATCAGTAAGTGCTTCAAGTTATCCTTAATTTCAGCAAGCAAAGTTGTGTCATCTGCATATCACAGGTTGTTAATGAGTCTTCCTTCAATCCTGATGCCACATTCTTCTTCGTATAGTCCAGCTTTAAACATGGGTTTAAAGAACATAAATACAAGGCAGAAAATGATTAATATTTTGGGAGAGGTAGTCAAGGCAGCAAATGTCAGCCATTTTTAGCAGGCACATTTACTAGTGTTGGAGTTTCCATGATGAACAGGGTTCAGCAAGAGGGAACAAACAGCATTGCCAAGCCATAGGGGCAGGGAACAGTATATTGTATAATATTAATGGAGCATAAAGCACAAGTAGCAGAGGAAGGGTGATGACAGATGAGGCTGGAAAAGTAGGCAGGACCAGGGCATGAACAACTTTGAACTTGACTCCATGAACCCTTGAAGGGTTTGATTCAGGAAAAATGACACAGTCAGCCTAGAATTTTAGAAAGATCAACTAGGATGGATGGGATGGATGCAAAATAGAGGAAAGGAGACCACTTAGACTGTTGCTGCAGACGAGAGAAGAGATAGACATGATTTAAGGTCATTCAAGGGATGTCGAGGCTGTACAATCTGTAGGACTCAGTGGCTACTCAGTGTCCAGTGCAAATCCTGAAGGACAGACGGTAAGGCCTCTTGTCTTATCTCCTCATTGCGTGTGAAGGGAACATCTTATATTGTCCAATGAAGCCTGGAGCAACCCAGTCCTGCTGGAAGTTTCTTCTCAGAGGTCTCTTAGGGGAGAAGAATCACTCTGCCATCTCTTTACTCACCAGGGCTGTCAATCCAGTAAACAAAGGTATTGTCAAACCACCTTATTTAGAAGTAGCTTAAATTAACCTTGGCAGGTGGATTAATAAATAATAAGGCCTCAATGGCTTATAAAGAAATCAATTACACTATAAATTTTAGAACAGCACGTGTTTAGCTCCAACCCAGTGAAGCTATGGCATTCTTGAGCAATTCCAAATGTGCCCAAGCCCAATTCCAGGCAATTTCATTGTTTGAGAGATTAGACAGGATGCATTCAGTGGCACAGATTACTGCGTGTTCTGAGATGGCTAAGGGGCATTCAGTGGATGAGGACAATTTGTGGAAAACAAGATAATTTACTCTCAGCATCTATCTGTAATGTGCTGCAGATGGTTCAGGTGTGCCTCTCTTTGCATAATACCTCTACTTTGCTGGAGCTGGGAGGACCCAGGGGTCATGTGACCAGTGGTTCTCAAGCCTTCCAGATGAGTATTTTGTGATACTCCTTTTATTATCCTGAAATGAAATTAATAAATTATATAACCCACCAAGACATCTTATTTCAAAAATCCATATAATGCTCAAACTGCAAGGTAAATGAAAAATAAAAAGAAAAGCAATTTATAATAAAATAATGTATATGTTGATATGTGGATGAGTGGATACAAGTAGACTAGAAGACATAACAGCAGTCAGATGATTGCTTGATGGAAACTGAAATGAATATGTGGAATTGGCCACTCAAAAACCATGAACAGTGTAGCCTTCAGAGTTTCGATTTTCTGAAACAGCAGAGATCTGAACAAAACAAAGTACAATCTCTCCTTGATTTATATGGTGTTTACATTCCTGGAAAATTGAATTGATATTAAAACCATGAAAAAAATACTTTATATCTATATGTGAAATGGAATTAAGATCTAGGCCCAGACTATTACAACATGAATTTTTCACTCATAGGAAAGTCAGATGGGACATTCCAAAATTGATTGGGGTGTGGCCCAATTCTTTGTTGGACAGGGAAGGACCTTCCTGTATGCTGCAGGCTGTCTGACATCCAAATGTCAGCAGTATTTTCTCTATCTACTGTGACAACCAAAACTGTCCCTGGAAATGTCCAAACCATTACTTAGACATGTAACTGCCAATATTGAGACCCACAGATCTTGTCTAACCTCTTTGTGATCTGGATGGGGACGGAGAAAGAAGGGGTTCCTGGTGAAGGAAAGGCTGGACCTGAGGTCTCCTGTCTGCTAGACCAGTACCTTCCTATTGGCTTGCCTCTCAACTACAAAGATGTAAAGTGGGCTGCTTGTGAGCAGCTTGGCAAAGTGGCCAGCGGCAAGCTCATTTTGGGCCAGTGGAGGAGCAATTCCCAGCCTCTCATTGTGAATTCTGGGCTTCTGTATTGCATGCATATTCTTTTCAATTCATTTTCAATGACTGTGACCTTTTGGAAGTAGATCACTAGGTCTTTCTGAGACACCTTAGGGTGGAATTGAACTGATAACTTTTCATTTAGTAGCTGGGTGCTTAGCTGTGCCATCCAAGGACTCTTGTCTGCACTTTCTTTTGTTGTTTTTGTTGTTGTTATGTGCCGTCAAGTTGGACCCGACTCATAGCGACCCCTCCTTGGGTTTCCGAGGCAGTATCACCATGGAAGTAGATTGCCCCATCTTCCTTCCAAGGAGTGGCTGGTGGGTTTGAACCGCCAGCCTTCTGGTTAGCAGTCAAGTGCCTTAG
>NW_006921624.1:5530894-5539494 GCF_000298275.1 Orycteropus afer afer
TTATTCTAAGCAAAGGTGGGTAAAGAACCTAGACAATATGTGTCTGTGATCTAAGAGACATTAAAACTCTCTTTATGCATCAAATTTCTTCCCATCAGGTGACTAGGATGCTTGAGATTCCTCATATCTTTTTGAGTTAAGACATTTAAAATTTAAAATGTAATCTTTTTTCATTTACTCATATGAGCTTTTCAGTAAAGTATTGGGTCCTGTTTCCTTATCTATACAATGAGGAAAATTATACCTACTTCATAATGCATACAATCAAAACAGTTCCCACATAGTAGGTACCAAAACTTTGTTATCTTCCCACTTCTTGTTCACAAGGAGGTCTGGTAGATACAAAGCACAGATACAGACACCCATTCATACTATTCTCATAGCAGACATCACTAATCTATTTCTTACTCTTAGACATGGTTACCAACATGGCCTCAGACGGCTTCTCAAATTAGAATCGCAGATAGCCATGACTAATCTTCTGAACCAGCATGGGAATTGATAGCTATGCTTATCTTTGCCTTTTCTAAATGCTGGGCATTAACTGCTTTCATGTGAATGAGAGATGAGACAGTCCCTCAGCTTCCAGAGTCTTGACGGGATGGAGAAAGTTCTATGGAGAGACATAAGATGACAGGGGAAGGGAGGAGGAAAAGTCTTGACACATGTGTGCTGGAAGAGAGCACTGAGGACTTGGCTATGAGCTTGGAGGCACACAGTATAAGCTGCACCTTTGGAAGTTTGTATGCTACATACAAGGCTTCTAGCATGTTCCTGCCGCACACAGGTGCCAGTATCCAATGGGTCCCCTCTCTATTTCCTGCTTCCTTCACTGTCTTCTCAGGCCTCTCAATCCTAAGGCTCCGTAGGTTACCTAAGATTTTCAATTCCAATTTCATATAATGATAATAATTAATAAATAACAAAAATTGCTAACATTTGTTAGCTTTAGTCCTTCTGTGAAACAGGTGGACTGTTGAAGAGATTAGGATCCACGTGTTGACATCCTGGTGTTCCTTTTAATGGTGCTGAATTTATACCCTGATGGGTCCAGGTAAATCCAGTGATGTGAGAGTTGAAAGCACTAAGAGTACCTAATTCTCTGATTCAAAATCTCTGGTTCAAAGACTGATTCTAAGCATCTGCCATCTATAGATTGGAGAGTTTATTATTCTACAATTTCATGATTCCCAGATTTTAGAATCCAAAGATTCTATTATATCTAACTTGGAGTGTCTAAGATCCTATGATTCTACACATCATTTTATTGTAGGACATGTGCACACAACCAGAAACAGAATTTCTGGTGTTCTTTGGTCATTTTTGGATCTACATGGCTTGTGCTAACCAAAGTCAGCAGTTCAAACCCACCAGTAGCTCTGTAGGAGAAAGATATAAAGAAGATGTAAATAAGGATTTGTAACCTTGGAAAATCGGTGGGGGCAGTTCTACTGTGTCCTATGGGGTCACTATGAGTCAGAATTGACTCCATGGCAGTGAGTCTTTTTTTTTTTTTTTTTAAATTGTGGCATTCCTGGTCTTCTGGGTGTTGTCTCTGGTGCCCTCTAGATGGCACCCAGATCACTGGCCAATTCTCAGTGCTCTCTGAGACACTGACCTGGTGAGACTGCATAGCTCTCTGGGGCTTTGAGGGGCAACTCTATAGCTTGGTAGCTTCATCTTGGAATCAGGGTGGGAATATTGAAAGCAAGGGGAGACCCAGCAGGAAGCATTGCATAGGATGACTCAAGCATTGCTAGGATGCTTGGAGGTAGCTTGGAAAAATATCACAGCAAAGAAGCCTTCTGAGGGAAGGGTAATCATGACTGTTTTGCAAATGGGAAAAGTGAGTCTCAGAGAAGTGGAGTAGCTTAGCCTGGGCCCCTGGAGTTAAGGAATGATACAGCAGATCTCAAGGGTGGCTCCTTCTGAGCGCAGAGCTTCCATTGCATAGGTTGCTTCTAGAAGGGCACAAAAAAAGAAGTAGAGAAAGTACCAGCAGTTTTCAGCTGACATCGCTGTGATGCAGAGGCCCCATGTGGCCTGCAAACTCAGTGGAGCCAGCCCTCCTTCAGCCCAGCTCAGCATCTCTCACCAGGGCCATGGCAGTATCCTTCCAAGGTTCTTCCTGCCTCCAGGCTCACTTCTCCAGTTCACTCTCTGCACCAGCTTAATCTGTGTAACAGAAATCTGATCATGTCATGCCCTTTTTAAAATTTTTCAATGGCTTTCCTTTGCTTATGCTTTTCCAAATCTTAGCCTTGAAATTTAAGACATTATGATCATGGCCCACCTATGTCTAACCACACACTACAATGTCAACTCTGATGAGCTTTCTTCTTTATATTATTTTCCTATTGTTGCTGTAACAAAGTGCCACAAACTTAGTGACTTAAAAAAACACAAATTTTCTCTCTTACAGTTCTGGAGGTCAGAATTCCAAATGGATCTCACTGACCTAAAATCAAGATGTTGGCAGAGCTATGCTTCTTTCTGAAGGCTCTAGAGGAAAATCTGTTTTCTTGGCTTTTACAGCTTCTAGATGCCACTCACATTCATTGACTCATGGCCTCCTCTCCTCTTAAAAGTCAGCAATGGCCATTTGGGTCCTTCTCCCATTGCATCAGTCTGACCCCGACTCTTCAGCCTTCCTTTTCCACTTTGTTATTGTTGTTAGTTGCTGTCCATTCTGACTCATGATGAATGCATGTGTGCAGAATAGAACCTTTTGGAAGGAGGTCACTGACCTGTCTTCTGAGGCACCTCTGGATGGGTTCACACAGCCAGCGTTTTGGTTACTAGTTGTGATAGTTGAAGATGTGTCAACTTGGCTGGACTTCACTTGTGAGTGGTGGTTCCCATGATGGATCACATGACTGCGTCCTAAGCGGCCGGTCAGTCTAGGGGGAGTTTCCCCAGGGGTGTGGCCTACCTGTAATACTATCCCAGGAACAAACTGGAAAAACGGCATTCCAGATATATGCTTCCTGGAGCAAGCAGCTCGCTGCGCGCCCCGGAGGAGCCTTTCGGATTCTTTCTTTGTTGGGAACGGTGACCCTGCGTGTCAGTTTGATTCTCCCGGCTCTGCTACGCTTGCGGGAACCAGACTCCGGGCCCCATCTCTCTCCAGAGACGAACTTTGTGACTTGAACTCCTCTGCCATGCGTGTGAAAGCCAGACGGCCCTGGGCCCCATCCCCCTCCAGAGACGAACTTTTCAGCTGGAACTTGTCGGCTTCTACACGCTTGTGAGCCATTTATCTAAGATAAATCTCTCTCTCTCTTTCTCTCTCTATAAATATATATATATATATAGACTTTGCTGGTTTTTGTGTTTCTCTAGAGAACCCAATCCAACACACTAGTCAAATGCTTATATGTTTGCATCACCCAGCAACCATCTGTTCCATTTTTGAGGACCATTTGAAATTACACCAGGCCATCCCAGATAATCAGAATAATCCCAAGATCAGCCAATTAGCAAGCTAAATTCCATTTGCAGTCTTAATTCCTCTTTCCATGTAACAGAGCATATTCATAGATTACAGGGCTTAGGATGTGGATATCTTTGGGGACTACTATTCTGTCTACCACACACACCATGTCCTTTCTGCCCTACATGCTCTTGCAGAAGCTCTTCTTTCTGCCTAAAACACCATTTCCTGCTTCTATGACTGGCAAATTCCTACTATAGTAGGAATTCCTTCCCTATAGTCTTTTCTCAGCCCAGACAGTTGATGGCTTACTCTTTTGTGTTTCCATATCGCCCTGGGTAGAGAGAGATAGACAGGTAATGGATAGATACTTGATCAATAGCTACATCTATATATCTATATATCTATTTCCAACACACCACTTCTCACACTATAATTTTATGTTCTCTCAATCACAAATTCCTGACAGGAAGCGACCATGCTTCACTCGGCTCTGTTTACTCAGCACTAAAACTGTATCTGACATGTTGCTTGTGTTCATGAAAGGTTTGTAATTTATTGCATAGGAGAATGAATGTAGTGGAAACAGAACAAGCTAGAAGTTGGGTAGCCTGCTAGTATTTATTTATTTATTTAATCTAATTAGCCACTTTGATTTTGGACATCCTTTCTCCAGGACTCAGTTCTCCATCTGGTAGAAGTACAGGAATGAGAGGAACTTGGTCTTAGTTACAAGGATCCTTGGTGGTGCAGTGGTTAAGTACTCGTCTGTTAACTGAAAGGTTGGTAGTTGGAACCCATCAACTGGTCCGAGGGAGAAAGATGTGGCAGTCTGCTTCCAGGGATACATTACCTAATAAGGAAGGTACACACTGGCTTAATGGTGCTTACTTACTAATCTGTAGTGCACCATTTCACTTGTTTTGCATCACATCAAATATGTGGTGAAAAACATGAAATTGTGCACTACAGATATGTAAGTAAGCACAATTAAGCCGGTATGTACAGTTAAGTGGGTTGTTCTAGCCCTGCTGCTTCCATAAAGATTCGGCCTTGGAAACCCTATGGTATAGTTCTATCCTGTCCTATAAAATTGCTATGCGTTTTGGTTGGTTGGTCTTAGTTACATTGTGCTCAGCTGAGAGTACTGAAGCTGTGGCTTAGATTGGATGAAACCTTTTCTCTTTCCTGTTAAAGACTGCTGGTGAGAAGTCCAAGGCTTCATAAGGTTCTATTCCACAGAGTTCTCAGGGACCCAGGCTCCTGAAGTTCATCCCTCTACTATCTCCATGGTGTGAGCTTGAACTTCAGTATCCAAGGAAGAACTCTAGCCATCATCTCAATGCTATTTGCATGCAGAAGGGTGAAGAAAGGCACAAGATGCACAACAGCTGTATCTTACAGAGAAGTTCCTGGAAGTGTTCACCCAACATCTGTGCTGACATCTCATTAACTAGAATTAAGTCACATGACCACACCTAGCTCCTAGCTGCAGAGAGTCTGGGCAGCTAACTCTATAGTTATGAAAGAAAGGGAGCCCCGGTATTAGGAGGCCTTTTGCAGTCTCTGCCCTAAGTTTTACTTTCTCTTCATACTCTCATATTTTGAGTTTTCAAGTAGAAGATGACAATTTGAGGATTAAGGTCAGGGTGGGCAGACCAGCATCTGTTATTGATGTATTATGATACATGATAACGAAGTCTAGTATCTACAAGGAACCAGCAGTGACTCTGGAGGAAGGAAGAAGGCTTTCATCTTAAACCTAGATGGCTTTAAAAGACCAGCCATGTGCCTAATGACCTTCATTTGTTCCTCTTCACCTAGCTAATTGATCGGGGATATTTGTGTTAAACTACTGAGTTTGTGAGTCTACTTGAGCCAGTTATGGCCCCCTGTAAATACAGTGACCGCATGCTCTAGCCTGCCTGGGACAGTCCTGGTAACTATCAGTTAATACACCCCGACTGATTCAACAACAGTGGGTTTGTTTGTTTGTTTCAAAAGTGCCCCACTTTGGATGATAAATTATGTTGTCAATTTACATATAAATAGTGTAGCATGCAGGTCAAAACCAAACTCACTGCCATCGAGTCCTTTCCAATTCATAGTGAACCCCATTGGGTTTCTGAGGCTGTAAATCTTTACCGAAGTAGAGTGCCGCATCTTCCTTCCACAGAGCAGCTGGTGGGTTTGAACCACCCACCTTCTGGTTAGCTACCAGAGCTCCCACTCCTCGGAAGGAAGATGGGGCAATCTACTTCCATAATGATACTACCTCGGAAACCCAAAGAGGGGTCGCTATGAGTCGGGTCTGACTCGACGGCACATAACAACAACGACAACATTAGGCCCTCAGGACTATAAAATCTAGAAGTCAGTGGTTTTTTAAGGTTTGGCCTAGTGGGGGCAGTGGAGGGCATAGAGTAAAGACACAGCATATTTGGAATATCTCTGGTGATGCAGTGCCTAAGGCATTTGACTGCTAACCAGAAGGCTTAGTGGTTCAAACCCACCAGCCACTTCTTGGAAAGAAGATTGGGCAATCTATTTCTGCAGAGATACTGCATCAGAAACCCAAGGAGGGGCCACTATGAGTCAAAACAACTCAACAGTGAGTTTTTTTTTCTCTTTTTTCCTTGTCAGACGAAGAGCCTCACGTGTACCATTCCTTTGTCTCTTTTTAGATAACGTCCTTCCACCAGCCTCAAAGATCACCTCTTCTAAGTGGACTTCTATGACCCAATCTAAGCAGTCTCCCTCACCTCTGTCCCTCCTTGTCTTCTTACCTAGTTTCATTTATTTTTCTTAACACTTTTAACTATCTGAAATTGTCTTGCTTATTATTAGCTTATGTGTTTATTATAGGTTTTTCTCCCCAGCTTCTTTCACTAAGAATCTAAGTTTCATATGGTCACAATTTGTTACTTACTTTTATGTCCCCAGTGTTTGAGACATATTATTAAATATGCTTAATGCATAGAGGGATGAATGCATATGAGCGGTTAAGAAAGTTTATTGGAAGGTGGAGGAATTGAGAAGAGACTTGAGAAGTCTTTGAAATTGAAAATTTTGGAACGTTTGTGAAAACTTTCCCTGTGATGGGCTGTCTGATATCTGCAACATGGGACGACAGATCACATAATTCACAAATCCACTGCTGTGGAGTCAATTCTGAATCAGCAATCCTATAGGGCAGAGTAGAACTTCCCGGTCAGGGTTCCAAGGCTGTAGTCTTTATGGGAGTAGATTGCCACATCTTTCTCCTGCAGAGTGGCTGGTAGATTCTAACTGTCAACCTTTCACTTATCAGCTGAATGCAGCAGGGGTCAGAGCTTTGGAGGAAAGATAGGTTCTGGTCATTGTAACTTCTGCCACTCATTTTGTTATGCCAGTGCTATGGCACTGGTGAGGTAAAAGGGGCATGAGTCTTCATTCTTTTGCTTTCTTTCCACCCTGGTAAAGGGCCCAGATCAAAAACAAAAACAAAAACAAAAACACCAAACCCATTGCTGTCAAATTGATTGCAAGTCATAGCAACCCTAAAGGACAGAGTAGAACTGCCTCATAGAGTTTCCAAAGCTGTAATCTTTTTGAAAGCAGACTGCCCCATCTTTCTCCTGTGGTGCAGCTCGTGATCTTCACCTGCTGTGTTTAACCACTCCTCCACCAGGGCTCCTTAAAGGGCCATTAAGCACTTGCAAAATCAGGCTCAGTCTATTGGCCCTGAGCAAGTGAAAAACTTTCCTTTCCCCCTCAAAATTCACTCTATTGATGAAAAGTAATCACATGCTGCAAACACTTTGCCCATGAAAGAAATCAGGGAGGGTGATCCCAAAGAGATGTCAAATGATAGCATATCATTCTCCTAAAACCCACAAAACCAAACCTACTGTCGTGGAGTTGATTCTGACTCACAGCAACTCTATAGGACAGAATAGAACTGCCCCATAGGTTTCCAAGGCTGCAAATCTTTATGGAAGAAGACTGCCTCATCTTTCTCCCATGGTGGGTTCAAACTGCTGGCCTTTTGGTTAGCAGCCTAATGTGTTAACTGCTGTGCCACCTGAGCTCCTTATCATCCTCTCAGAAAAATATATGTGAGTTTTATAAACTCCAAAACCTTCTATACATGTAATGATCAGACAGAAGAAAGGGCCAGTGATTTAAAAAATATATATTTCAAAGTACATACAGTACAAGCATTTTGGTTTATAGAATCAGAGGCTCAGAGAGGTTAAGTCAGTCTATTTAAGGTAACACAGCACTTAGATCACACAGGAGAATCATCACGCGGTCTCTGTTTCTTCTTCCTGAACTTTGGGCCCTGTTTGTTTGTTCCCTCAAAGTCAGACAGCTGAGCTGGCCTTCTGCTCTCTCTTAGGTTGCTTGTCTCCCCACCCATGTCCTCCCACCTTTCCTTGGGAATGTGCCGAGGACAAGCAGGAGGCTTTGCTTTCCAGGCAGTAAGTAAGTTAATAGGAAATCTGTTTGTGGCTTACTTTATTACAGAGTGATGGGAGAAATGGCATGTCTGGAATGAGAAGAAGTCTGAGACTATGAGCAGGGGCCAGAATCCAACCCAGCGAGGGCAGGTGGTCAGAGTCTGGGGCTGCAACTAGCTCTCTCAGAATAATGCATCCAAAGGCAGCAGAAGATCTTGCGTCACCAGAAGGTGGGAAAGCTTTGCTTTCTCCGTGACTGGGATATTTCTTCAAGTGCCCACATGTTTTAGAGTTTTTAAAGCATTTTCTTATTCTACATTCTCAGTGACCCTTGTAATGAGCCTGCAGGGAGGTTAGTTTTATTTCCCCCATTTTGAGGATGGAAAAATTGAGGCCCAAGATGGGAAGGGAATTGCTGAAGGTCACACAGCAGGCTTTCTTTGCTACATGGCAGCATATATTACAGTCCCCTTGACTTTCCTATGTGTGCTCTGAAAGCAAGTCAAAAAATATATATCAAAATATGTATTTTTGCCCCCAGATCATTCTCAACTTGTGTCATTTCTGTTTTTGAAACTAGAGCTTAAAATCCTTGAGAGCAGATGTTTATCAAATCATGTTGTTGTTGTTGTTATGTGCCATCGAGTCGGACCCGACTCATAACGACCCCTCCTTGGGTTTTCGAGGCAGTATCGCTACGGAAGTAGATTGCCCAATCTTCCTTC
>NW_006921624.1:5540019-5555122 GCF_000298275.1 Orycteropus afer afer
CCTTACTATGGCACCTGCACATTTTGAGTGCCTTCCAACCTAAAGGGCATATCTTCCAGCACTATTAAGAGGCTCAGAGAGGTTAAGTCACTCTATTAAGGTAACACAGCACTTAGATCATGCAGGAGAATCATCACACTGTCTTTCATTCTTTTTCCTGAGCTTTGGGCCCTGTGTGTTTGTCCCCTCAAAGTTGGACAGCTGAATGGGCCTTCTGCTCTCTCTTATGTCGCTTGTCTGTTCTGTTGTGATCTATAGAGTTTTCAATGGCTCATTTTTGGAAGCCAATTGCCAGGCCTTTCTTCCTAGTCTGCCTGAGTCTGGAAGTTCTGCTGAAGCCTAGCTACCATGAATTACTCTGCTGGTATTTGAAATATCAGTGGCATGGCTTCCAGCACCATAGCAACACACAAGCCACTGCAGTATGACAAACTGGCAGATATGTAGTAAATAAAAATAGTAAATGGCCTTTTATTGAATGCTTATGTTGGTAGAAATGGGAGATGTTAAAGAAGAAAGGAGTCCTAAGGATGGACAATGGTTGAGAGAAAGCCAATAACTTGCCTACTCACTGTAAATTGCCTCCCATAGGGTCTGTGAAATGGCATTCAGGGATAGCTAGGTATATCACCCAGGCCGTCATATTTAATCCTTAGAATTATGTGCTAGAGGTGCTGTTATTGTCACTTTAGAGTGCAAGAAACTGAGTTTCAGAAAAGCTGCATAACTTGCCCAAGGCCTCATATTTGAGCTGGGGAGAGCCAGGACTTAAAGTCAGCTCTGTTGGATTTCAAAGTATTCAGCAGAGGGCTTTCTGAGGTATCAGTTTAAGAATGTATCTTGCACATAGTACGTGCTTAATAAATGCTTATTAAGTGACATTAAATCTCACAACAGCTCTTAGAGAGACAGGGCAACTGGCGTGACCATGTCTATTTGCGTTCATATCGCAGCCCCAGATACATGAGTCCCTCATAAACCCAAGTTACAGTTGAGGAAGTCCAGACTCAAGGGAAGGGATGCAGATGGTGTAGCTGGGGTGTGGATCTAGCATCCCTGCTCTCACACCCACCCTCTTTGCCTTGCACCATCCTTTTAATGATTCACAGTCAGAGATGGGGCTGAGAGGATGGTACCTGGGCAAAGAGGAAGGATTACATTTCATCTCAGCATTCCTATTTCCCCAGAGTAGATCCAACTGCATTTCAGAACCAGTGTAAAGCACTTAATTGAAATCCGTAATTCCAGCTCTCATTAATAACCAGTCTCAGGAAGCAGAGAGCCCCATGATCATTAGTGATGAACATGATGCAGATGCAGGTCTTTAAAGGGGCACAGCCAGTCCCTGGTTCATTTTACAGTTGATTAGAGTGAGTTACACTTTGCCCTGCTTGTAAGTTGTGTATTTAATATGAGAAGTTGGCAATATGTGAAGTTATCAAAATACCACGGGTGCACTGGCGAGACTCTAGCCGGCATCGCTCATCCTATACAGTGTGGTAACCCTGCAGAAGTGGGTCTGGGATGTCATCACACAAGATGGATAATACGATTGAACCTAATCAGCCCCAGGGAAACAAGAGACCGTCACCAACTGACTGCAGCCACAAGGATCCTATAAGGTAGGTGTGCTGGTTGCAGCGTCCCCTGATGGCAGAGTCCATGATCATCCATGGTATGTGATGGGAAAGGCCTCCAAGACCTGGATTTGGGATCTTGGTTTCTCTACTTCCAATGAGTGATGTGGCCTTGGGCAAGGCTTTATCCCTTTCTGGGACTCAGTTTTGCCATCTGTACAATGAGATACGTAGGCCTAATGATGTTAGACTTGCTTGATTGCACTTATTTTTCCTATATTTTCACATGAGTACTGTATCTCAGATCTTGGAGGCAATTTGGAGTAAGTGGACAGTTTATTTTTTAAAAATTATTGTAAAGGAATATATAACACAACATTTACCATTCTAAGCTTTTTCACTTGTACATTTTAGTAACACTAATTGCGTTGAACTTATTGTACAACCATCAACAGCTCATAGTTCTTCGCTTTCTCTCAACTCTTGCCACCCTCAGGGCTCTTTCTGTCTCTTTAACATCTCCCTGTCCTACTATCGTATTCACAAATCTCTTTACATCCAATTACTTATGTTCATGTCTTGGACACTTTGTCCTGGTTATTTCATCAGTCTTTGTACACCTCCTTCATCCTTTGAACACTATCTCTTCCTGGTCAACTGTTATTCATTCTTCAATACCCGTTTCACATATCATCCTCTGATTGTCTCACCTGGGAAATTGAATAGAGCCTGAGATGTGGAGTCATCAGACCCAGGTTTGAATCCTGTTTCTAACATATATTTATGACTTGGGACCAATTATCAAACTTTTTGGATCCTCAAATGCAGTAACTGGGAAAAAATATGCATTAGCATATTTACAGGGCTCAACACATATTAGAGATTCAAAAACTCTCTCCTTTCTTGATATCAAAGATAAAGCGAACTTCTTCCATTATATCAGGGATTGGCAAACTTTTTCTGTAAATGTCCAGATAATAAATACTTAAGTTTTGTGAGCCATGCGGTCTTTGTTGCAACTATTCAACTGTTCAACTGTGACATCAAAGGAACCACAAACAATAAGTCAATGGACGGGTGTGACAGTGTTATGATAAAACTTTATTTATAAAAATAGACAGTGGGCTGATTTGGCTTGTAGAATGTCATTGTCAGGCCTGTGTTCTATAACATTTCTGGTGCAGACTCAGCACACTGAATACCCCTTAGTGATCTATATGTCAGTTTGTTCTGCTCGGCTGTGCCTTCCTTGAGGGCAGGAGTTGCTTTACTTTTGTCTGCATCTTTAGGTCCTGCTTCACGCATTATCTCATTTAATTTTCTCAGCGAATCTGTAAAGTAGACACTATCCCTTTTTCTACATGGGAACACTGAGGCATAGAGTGATAAATAATTTAGCTGGCTAATGATGGAAGCAGGAGCTCTGGTGGCATAGTGCCTAAGGCATTTGACTGCAAACCAGAAGGCTGGAGGTTCAAACGCACCAGCGACATCTCGGAAGGAAGATTGAGCAATCTACTTCTGTAGTGATGCCACCTTGGAAACCCAAGGAGGGGTCGCTCTATGAGTCAGATCCTACTCAGTGACAATGAGTTTAGTTTTTGGTTTTGAATGATGGAAGCAGGCTGGCTCTAGAGCTCAGATCCCAACCACTACCTAAAGATACTGGGACATGAAGGCTTGATAATCATTAACTGACTGAGCATGAAGCCAGTCCTTGCCATCATTTCCTTACCCTGCATTTATATGCTGGTTTTTGAGACCTAGAAACAGGGCTTAACATTCTCACAAACCGACATTTATTGTCCCTGTTAATTTGTACCACATAGATTTGGCTCATCTCTGAGACCTGCTAAGATTTTTTTGGATCTTGATTTCTTTGTCTAGTGTGCTCACTCCCTCTATCTCCTGCTTTGGAACTGACCACTATTTTTCCTGGAGTTGCCTCAGCCAGAGAGGACTGTTAAATTAATTTTGTGTCATTGTATAAAGGCCTGGATGGAGATTGAATTGAAACTGTGCTGGTCCTTATGGTGCTTTGCCAAGTCCATTTCCTGTGGATTAAGTCCGAAATCCTTATAGTTTAAAACAAAAATCTGTTAACTTGGCACCTGGAGGACAGAAACTCTTTGAAATTCTGGTTGAATCACCAAACACTGATGGTCCGAGTCAACAAGAGTGTGTTGATTTGATTTTACAGAGGTACAAAATGCAGGCAGCAGAAACAGAAGTGAATATCCTATATTTTAGTCTGCATGTATTTTTACTTTCTTATGAACCAGGTTCTGTGCTCAATATGTTGCATACTTGGTCTTCTTTTATATTTCCTGCAGCCCAATAGGTATATGCCTTAGCCTCACTGCATGAATGGGAAACTGAGGCTCAGGGGTGTTAAGCAACTTGTTCAAGGTCACAAAAAGTGAAACCAAATTTCACACATGAAATCCTTATTTCAACCACAGTCTACTAGTATTTCACCTATGTTGCTTTGCTTTTCAGAATAAAAGAGCAAGCAGTAGGTACTAATACAATTATTGTAGAAGCAACATATAATGTCCTTAGATTTACTGAATGTCTATTAAGTGCTCTGTCAGTCTTAACCTTATTGCATTTAGGCTATCTAACATTATTACAAGAATTTTTCTGATCATTTTCCAGACCAGAAAATGACTGTTCAGAGAGGTTGCACATTTTCCCCAAGGCACAGGACTGGTAGATAGAGAGCAACACTGAACTCAAAGAGACCTGACTCCAAAGACTGATTCTGCCCCTCTGAGTAGGATTCTTGTTGCCTTTTAAAAGCACACATGATTTTTTTTTCCTTTTAATATGTATGTCTAAGTTTGACCCCAGCAAATTTCTAGTTTAGTGCGGGCCCAAGGGACCAGGCATCTGTATTTTGTAAAACTACCCAAGGATTTTCTGATTTGCAAGGAAGGATGGGGAACAAGATACAAGCCATGGTCATTGCATTGGGAATGGAATTAATTGAATTGATTAGGGGCCCTCCTAGGTCCTTTCCACTTCTCAGGGGTATCTTATTATAGGGAACTGAAGCAGTGCTTAGCATGTTTAGGGCCAAGGAAAAGGGTGAAAGAATATAAATTCAGTAATTTATAATCTCAGAAGTAAAATGAGGTACAAAATCTGAAATGAAGGAGGTGTTGGGGCCTGGAATATGAAGGTCTTAGAAGAGAAGGGACTGGAGAGTTGCCTGAGAGAGGTAGTTGAATGTGGCCTTAGGAGCTCAGCTATACACCCATGCATGTGGGTTCAAGCCCTTACAAGCTATAGAGCTACCATCAAGCCCTCTCTGTTTTCGATTTCAACATTTTAAAGTGAAGATGGAGATAGTATTCACTTTATGGACTATCAGGAAGATCAAGTTGATGCAGAATACTTAGAGCTATGCCTGTGTGCATTCATCTTACAATACAAACTAGCAGTTGTGGTACATGCTTGCAGGCCTGGTTTTCTCTGACATGACTCTAACATGTGGTAACCCATGGGCAAGACTTGTCTCTGCTGTTGCAAACACAAATCCAATTGACTCGCCCATTTAAGGTGGAATTGAGCCAAAGCCAACCCAGAAAATGCCACTATGCTCCTGCTTTGTGTTTAGTGCTGAGTGCTGTGAAATGGAGATGAGTGAACTTCTATGTCTGCCCTGGATCACACTCATGGAAGGGGCAGAGAGGGAGGAATGCAAAAGTCTGTGGCCGCTAAGGGCAGGGATACTGCACTGGTGACAGAGGAATTCCTCATAGCAGAGGTGACAGAAGAGCAGGGCTTTGGAGTGAGTCCTGTGGGAATGATGATAACTAGCAAACGTTGAGCCTCACACAGCATGGAACAGGCACCATGCTAAGAGCTTCATATGCATGCTGTTTTGCTTTTTTAAATTCAGAAACATACAAAGGATAATAAGATAAAATAAATGGCCTTGCCCTTGATCCCCTAGATGAGATCATCTAGTTTTAAAAGTCTTGCACAGGGAGGTGATTTCCTCAAACACAGATGGTGAACCTGTGGGAAAATGATTAAATAAAATCATATATATACACGTACCCCTCGCTTACTATCTCATTATCCAGTCTACTATTTTGCACATTAACCTGGATTTCCTCCCTGTATGTGGCTCCTGGCTTGTAGAGCCATACATGACTGTACAACTCCACTGAAGTAGCGAGCTCTCCAGAAGGCCTCTTGGTCATCCCATCCCCACAGCCAAAGCCACTGTTGCAGAATGAGGTGACTGAGATGGATTTTGAGTAAGCCTTCCCCAGAAGGGCTTGTGGATGGCCAGAGGGGCCCAGAAGAAGGCAGGGGGTGGGGTGAGGTGGAGAAGGTGGTTGCTGCTACTCCTCTCTACTCAGGCACCCTGGAGGGACTAAGTCCTGCAGCAAGAAGGGTAGTGAGGGTCATTTGGAGCCTGGAAGCTGTAGCAGAAGATGGCTGCCCTCCACCTCCCCCCAGAGTCCAAGCTGCTGAGCTCCACTTCTGACCATCTGTTAGTCTCCAGGCTCTCACTTTGGGATTCCAAGCCCTCCAAGATCAGCAGGGCCTCACTTATTTTAATAGGGTCCTCGCCAGCCTGCATGTGGCTGGAGCTGTGGAAGGGGTGGCTGTCAGGGGCATGGGCAAAGACAGTGACCCCCACTGACCATCTTGACCCCTGGTCCTACTGGTCATCTGAGCCCCAGCATCATCAACTGTGCCTCTAGCCCAGCCACTGGGCCCCAAATCTGCTTGAGCACCAACCCCGACAGCAGGGCCTTGGGGTCCAGAGCACAGCAGTTCCAAGGGTCTGGGCTCTAGGGCTGCTGCAGTGCCCTCCTCTTCCTCACATAACACTGATTTTGCATAATCACCTGGTTTTTGGAAACTAACCATATGGTTAAGTGAGGAGTGGGTATACACACACACACACACACACACACACACACACACATATATATATATATATATACACACACACACCAGCTGATCCCTGAGGTATTTGCTTATCTAAGATGGATTCTGAAAACCATAGAGCTCAACATTTACTTATTCATTCCTCAATTTATATTGAGCAAAAATTATGTAACAAACACTATGATGATGAGTATTGGTGAACAATAGTAGTGGTAGCAGTCACTAACATTATTATGTACTTGCTGTGTACCAGGCTCAGTTCTAAGCACTTTTTATGTGTTAATATTTAATTCACCCCAAAGTCCTATGTTGTTATCCTCAGTTTGCAGATAAGGAGAATGAAGCAGAGAGGTTATATAGCTTTCTCAAGATTCCATAGCCGGTAAGCTGTAGAGTGCAGGCAAGTCAGCAGGTCCCTATCCTCAGAGAACTTACAGTCTAATGAGGGATGATGACACACTGATGGTTAAGACAGAGGTGGATCAGAGCTATAGAAGTGTGATTGAGCTCAGAGGAGGTGCCTCACCCAGATTTAGTGGCATCAGGGAAGACTTCTTGGAAAAGCAATAAATAAGTAAAGAATGATTATAGATTATAAGTTTAATTTTCAGGGCTGAGGGACAGAGGAGTTGTCTTTCAGCCAGAGGGCACATGATATCACATCTTTGCAATGAAAAAAAAAAAAAAAACCATGGAGCATTAAAGGATCAAAATCCAACATGGCCTAAGATGCCCAGTGAGTGGTGTGGGGGAGGGTGGGGTGTGTAAGTAGGGAGTGGGTAACAGCAAGATTTTCAATCCCTGGGTTCAAATTTTCCATAGCTAGAGTCCTCAGGGCAGGCTGTATCTCAGCCTCTACCTGAGCCCCCCATTGGGGGTAGGATTCAGACCTCAAGGCCCTCTAATCCTCTATAGTTCATTGGACTCTTCTCCAGTTCAGAAGCTCCCCCAATTACACTAATTCACTTCTATATTGTTTCTGGGACATTCATAAACCTCGCTCATACTCACACACACAAGGAACCAGATTCCAATAAAGAATCAAATTAGATGTGATTCAGAAGAGGGAATCAAAGACAACTGGATTTTATTCCATGAGTATAAAATAAATTGGCTTCTATAACAGAACAAGCCAGAACCATTACAGAGTACAAGTCCCCTTTGTAAGAACATTGAGCTATTGTGCTATAAACCTTGACTGCCTGGAAAGGGCCAGAAAGCAGACTTTCTGGATAGATGAATCATCCATATAACTGAGGTATTAAGCACTGCACACTTAACAAAAACAGTCTCTCCAATGGGATAGTCTGTCCTGTACCATTAATCTGAAAGCAATGACTATCATTCAGCGTTTACAGAAAAGATGCACGCGGGCCTCGCGATGGGGTGTGTGCTATGATATATTTTGGCTCGGAATGAACCCTTACATTCTTGGCTCCCACAGAAAACACTTCACCTCTTCCTCCATCAAACACTATTTTTTTTGTCTGTCTTGTCCTATAGTTGTATATTTCATCTGCCACTTTTAGAAGCCTGTACGTTCCTCAAAATCAAGACTGTGTCTTCTTTTATTTTTCTTTGTATCCTCTGTAGCTCAAAGCTTCCTCAGAGACCACTTAGTCAAACTTTCCGTCTTGCTGCTGAGAACCTAAGTGCTGTGAGTTAGTGGGCAAACCCGCAGAAAAACCTAAACCTGGTGGTTCCGTGCTGTGCTCCCTTCAAGGATCTCCTTGCTGTTCCATCGTCACTGTGTCTGCAGCTGCAACCTCTCCCAGCCTCCTTCATGGCTGCTTCTAGGAAACAGCGCAGGTTAGGATTCTGTGTGAAGTTAGTATAAATAAACTCCAAGCTAGAGGAGGTGGCGCTTGTCTTAGAGTAACACACCCCGGCTGCTAATTATCTCATTTGGTTGTGCAGCTGTGGTGTTTGTCCTTGTTTTCCATTTCATATAGTGATTAAGAACATGGACTGGAGTAGACAGACCAGCCCTGACATTTACTAGCTGAGTGGCTTCAAGCAAGGTATGAAAGTTCTCTGAACATCTATTTCCTCCTCTGCAAAAGAAAGAAAGAAAGAGTTGGTTGGGAGGATGAAATGAGCTAAATCTCAGCTGGCCTATGTCTTTGGAGGTGGTGGCCCTACATTATCTGATCCTGTTCTGAGGAGGTAAGATTGTCAGATTATCTAATCCCCAAATAGGTGAGGAGTCACTGTATCAAAAGGTACATTTGGAGTCCTGGTATATTATCTACTAAAGGCTATCATTCCTATGTCAGGCTCTGTGTTCTGACTTTCCCCCACAGGACATTGGGCTGAGCTGTAGCGGCAATTTCACAAGATCAGAACCCAGATGACGACTTTTATTACCTAAACGCATTACCTGAGGCTTTGGAATTGGGCCAAAGGGTCAGGGAATTTTTTAAAAAAGAAGAGATTTTAGAAAAATAAAAAGTGATTGCTGCTTACTGCATAGGCTTTTTGCATAGACTCCAAGGCTTCTGCTCATTTACTTACTGATTCACTCTGCTCCTGGGTAGCAAAGCTACTTCTAGTTCTCGTGAGCTCCAACTCACACTGCCTTGCCCTCCTCTTTCCTCACATCCTGTCCATTCCACTTAGAGGCAGTGTTGCTTACTGGTTAAATGCACAGAGCTGAGTCCCAACTCTGCCATTCACTTGCTGTGTGACCCTGGAAAATTGCTTAACATTTCTGACATGCAATTTCCTTATTCTTAAGTGGAATAGGTAGTGTCTATGCCATGGCGTTCTTTAAAGAATCAGGATAAAGCCTCTCTATTTTTTTCTTTTCTGATATAGTGCAGCTTATGTTAGCTTAAAGAAAAGAGAAAAAGAAGTGTTACCCAAAGGAAAACAAAATCCCCAGTTCCCAGAAAATTATAGCTCATTATAGGTTTAGTGGACAGAACACATCTGCATTCTCTAAGTGGCAGTAAGGCGGCTAAATAATCTTTTCTGCAGAGAAATTTGCACTTTTATACCTAAAAATAAGAACATGGTGTGGCTAAATATTTATGTATCTTGGCTTCTCTTCCAAGGAGTTTATAGAACATCACAGATACAATGAAATACTCTTTCACAAACAGGTAGGCAGGATCTGGACATTGGCCTTGCCAATTTATAGCCATTAAGGCCCAGAGAGGTTAAATGACTTGCTCAAGGTCACACAGTGAGTCTGGCTTAAATCCCAGGTTCACTGACTTAGTGATGACCTATTAAAGCACTGTACCCTTCCACCAAATAAAGAACCCTGAGTGAAACACTGATTGTTAAGGAAGGAAAATAGCTATTGAGCTACGGAAGTTGACATTTAGCCAGCCAGAAATCATTAATGTGGCCAGGTTTAAGGAGAGCTCTATTAAACTGTCCATCAAATGCTTTACTCTTAAATGGATTTATTGAGAAAGGGAAAAGCCCAGGGTATAGAGAACATATTAGAGGTGGCTTTTTCTTTGTCCGCTGGAAGTTCATGATGAGTGGCAGGGAAAGGGGATGCCACTGGAGAAGAAGATTTTTAAGAGCAAAGGAGAATTTCTTAGTACTTGGGAGCCAGAGGACTGGCTCTTAAACTGATTAGCTGTGTGTCATCAGATATGCTTCTTTACTTCTCTGAGCCTTAGAGGAGTGTTGTGAGGATCCAATGTCATAACGTATGTATAACATGGAGACTGCCTCTCCATAAGTATTCTGTAACATGTAGTGATTATCATCATAAACCAAAAACCAAACTCACTTCATAGTCAGTACAAAATGTCAGAAGGAGTAGTATTCAATCCCAGAAGCTAAACTGAGGTGAACCCAGCTCAGCCAATTGAGTAAAGGATGATAACAAGAATGGGTAGGGAATGGTGAATGAACACAGAGTTCCATATCATCATCAGAGAGGTCCTGAAACAGCAACACTGTGTGTCTTATCGGGTGGGAGAAACCCAGAGATTCTAGGGGGCAGGCATACGTAAGGTAAGACATTTGAATGTTTCTTTACAAATGGAGTTACAAATTCCAAACTTCCTTTCTACACAGAGTGGGAAAGGATTAAGTTATCTCTTATAATATGCATGCCAGGTCCCATAATATGTGCTGCTGCTGTTAGGTGCCTTCAATTGATTCCAACTCATAGTGACCCTATGTGCAACAGAACAAAACACTGCCCTGTCCAATAAAAGCAAAGCTCCAGCTCAAATTGCCATCTTAGTCTTGTTTCTGAACCACTTGTCATACCTCATTCCTCAATATAGATAACCATCATGAATCCAACTTGTTTGGCCATCGATCTTTCATTTCTTCATCCACCAAACATGGCCTGAGAACCTACATGCCAGACACTGTGTGAAAGACTGGCCTCAAAGGTGCACACATAAGGTAAATTATGGCTGAAGAAGTATAGGAGCTATGGGGTACACGGGAGGGCCCTTAACTTAGCCAGTGAGTCAAGAGAAGTTAATGCTGGAGCTGGGTTCCAGAGAATAAGTTATGCAGGATGAAAGGAAGTGGTCATTTCAGGAAGAGAAGATAGCATGAAGAAAGGCCCAGAGACAAGAAATCACATGGCTCCTGCCAAAATTCAAGCCATTTGAGGTTACTGAGCTATAAAGGGTGAGTTGGAGAGAGGCAGAAGACTTTGAAGAAAACACTTAGGTTCAGAGTATAGGCATTGGGTGCATGTTAAAAAGTTTGAGGTTTTACTTGGAGACAATGGGGAGCCATAGTAGGGTTTTGGAAGGAGTTGCTATGACCAAATGTTAGCTTGAGAAAGATCTCTGTGGGGTAAAATAGAGGAAGATTAATGGAATAGACAGAGGTGGAGACTAATGGGAAGGCTGGCCACATTCATCATTCCTCTCACTTGGCTCTTTGGCTATGACAGTTGGTACCACGTTTTCTGTCTAAGATCTTAACTCTGTTGGTCAAGGGATCTTGGTCTCCACTCAGTGTATTTCCTTGGGGGGTAAGCTAATTTCACGTTGGAGAATTCTGCCAGAACAGGATGGGATGTGGCAACATGAATAATGTCCTGGCAAACAGGCAGTGGGATGGCCAGAAAGGGGTCAACTGAGTTCCTGGAATGAAAAAACCAACAACCCATCCTCAAGGGTCTGAAGTCCTGGGTTTATATTTATTCATTGACTCATTCTCTTACTCATTCGTTCATTCAATACTCACTTGGGATAGAAGAAACAATAGTGCTTAGTCTCTAATTTCTTTTTCTTTTTTAATCTCATGGCCTTTTTTATATGTTGTTATTAGGTGCTGTCAAGTTGGCCCCAACTCATAGCAATCCCATGTACAACAGAACAAAACACTGCCTGGTCCTGTGCCAGCCCCACGATCCTTGCTGTACCTGAGCCCATTGCAGCCACTGTGTCAATCCATCTCATTGAGGGCCTTCCCCTTTTTCATTGACCCTCCACTTTACCAAGCATGGTAGCCTTCTCCAGGGAATGGTCCCTTCTGACAACATGACCAAAGTAGGTGAGACGAAGTCTGGCCATTCTCACTTCCAAGGAGCATTCCAGCTGCACTTCTTCCAGGACAGATGTGTTCATTCTTCTGGCAGTCCGTGGTACTTTCAGTATTCTTCACCAAGATCACAACACAAAAGTATCAATTCTTCTTCAGTCTTCCTTATTCATTGTCCAGATTTCATATGCGTATGAGGCAATTGAAAATACCATGGCTTGGGTTAAGCACACCTTGGTCTTCAAAGACAGATCTTTGCTCTTTAGCACTTCAAAGAGTGCCCAGTGCAATACGTCGTCTGATGTCTTGACTGCTGCTTCCATTGGTGTCGATTGTAGAACCAAGCAATATGAAATATTTCACAACTTCAATCTTTTCTCCATTTATTGTGATGCTGCTTATTGGTCCAGTTGTGAGGATTTTCGTTTTCTTTATATTGAGATGTAATCCACACTGCTGACTGCATGTAGTCTTTAATCTTCATCAGTAAGTGCTTGAAGTCATCTTCACTTTCAGCAAGAAAAGTTGTGCCATATTATATTGCAGGTTGTTAATGAGTCTTCCTCTAATCCTGATGCCACATTCTTCTTCATATAGTCCAGCTTCTCAGATTCTTTGCATTGTGTATAAACCATAGTTTGTTTATCCATTTATACATTGATGGGGCCTCTTTGCTATTGTGAATAATGCTGTGATGAACATACGTGTGCAAATATCTATTTTATCCCATCTCTCATTTCTTTAGGATATGTACCTAGTAGTGGGATTGCTGGATCAAATGGTATTTCTCAAATCTGTTGGAATACATTTCTTCATAATATTCTGTCAATATCTTTTTTATTTCAGTTGGTTTTATTGTGATGTTGCCATTTTTGTTTATTATTCTCGTTAGTTGCATCTTCTCTTTCTTTTCTTTTGTTAGATTTGCCAGTGGTTTGCCAATCTTTTCAAAGAACCAGCTTCTTGTTTTGTTGATATTCTCTATTGTTTTTTCATTTTCTGTTTCATTTATTTCTGCCCTGGTCTTTATTATTGCCTTACTTCTGAATATTGTAGGTTTCTTTTGTTGCTCTTTTTCTAATTGTTGGAGAAGTTGAGTTAGAGTGTTGATTTTGTTTCTTTCCTCTTTTTTGATGTGTGCATTTATTGCTATAAATTAACCTCTGAGTACTGCTTTTGTTGTGTCCCATAGGTTTTGGTAAGATGTGTTTTCATTATCATTTGTTTGTTTCTAGGATTTTTTGTTGTTGTTGTTTCACACTTTATTTCTTCTATCACACAGTAGTTTTTGAGCAGTGTATTATTCAACTTCCACATCTGATATTTTTTCCTTGATCTTCCTATTATTGATTTCTAATTTCATAGCATTGTTGTCCAAGAAGATGGTTTGTAGTATTTTAGTGTTTTTGAATTTATTGAGGCTTGTTTTATGTCCTAATATGTAATTTGTTTTGGAGAACAATCCGTGGGCACTCAAGAAGAATGTGAATTTTGCTTTTGTTGGGTGGAGTTCTCTGTATATGTCTACGAGGTTGTATTGGTTGATTGTGTTGTTGAATTCTTCTGTTTTTTTGTTGAGTTTTTTTTCTAGTTGATCTGTCCCTTCAATTGAAACTGAAAGTCTCCTGTTAAAGTCTCCTGCTACTATTATAGAGTGGTCTATTTTTTCCTTTCAAATCAGTTAATACTTGCTTCACGTATTTTGGAGTACTTTCATTGGGTGGATAGATATTTACTATTGTAATGTCCTCTTGGTCAATTAACCCTTTTAGTATTATACAGTGTCTTTCTTTGTCCCTTATGCTGTTTTTCACCTTGATGTCTATTTTATCAGAAATTACTATTGCCACTCCTCCTCTTTTTTGGTTACCATTGGTTTGGTATATATATATATATTTTCCATCCCTTAACTTTTAATTTGTTTTTATCTTTGTGTCTAAGGTGGGTCTCTTGTAGTCAGCATATCGATGGGTCTTCTTTTCTTATCCAGTCTGCCACTCTCTTGATTGGTGCATTTAGTCCATTCACATTGAATGCAATTAGTGATATGTATGAACCGATTGCTGTGATTCTATTGTGTTTTTTGTCATGTTGTTGGAGATTTCTCTGATCCAGATACTTTTCTGTGCTAAGTTCATTTTGTTATCAAGTCTTTCCTCTCTTTTCTTCTTTATTGTTGGTTTTGTACTTACTGAGCCCATATGTTTTCCCTCTTTCTGGGTTTGCTTAGGGGGATTATTAATTTTCTCTGTGATGAATTCTTTCTCTGGAGTGAATTCTTGTCTTTATATTTTTGGAGCAGTCTGTCCTATAAGGACATTGTCCTGTTTTCCTCTCCATTTGAAAGTTTTGTACCTAGAACTTTTATTCCCTCTATTTGCTTTGTTGCTGGTGTCATGTGCAGATTGACTCCCTTGTTTCCATGTGTATAATGTTTTATGACTTTATTTTGAGCATCTATTTCTGATTTGGTTTTCAGTGTTGATGTCAAGTGTCCTGATTTTAATTTGTTGTTCTCTGTTGTGGGTTCTCTATTGGAAGGACTTCCTTAAGCATTTCTTGTAGGGTTGGCCTGGTTTTCACAAAATCCCTTAATTCCTGTTTGTCTGAGACTGTCTTGATTTTACCCTCATATTTGATGGAAAATTTGGCTGGATATAGAATTTTCAGTTGGAAGTTCTTTTCCTTCAGTGTTTTATACATGCTGCTCCATTACTTTCTTGCCTGCATGGCTTCTGCTGAGTAATCAGAACTTAGCCTGACTGTTTGCCCATTGTAGGTGACATTTCTTTTTTCCTAGACTGCTTGCAAAATTCTTTGTCTTTGGTTTTGGAGAGTTTGATTATGATATGTCTAGGTGACTTTCTCTTGGGATCTATCCTGTATGGTGTTTGTTGAGCTTCTTGGACAAATATCATTTCTTTCTTCATGATATGGGGGAAGTTTTCTGTTAGCAAATCTTCCACAATTTTCTCAGTTTTTTTTTTTTTTTCTCTCCTCTTTGGTATTCCAATGAGGCATGTGTTGTTTCTTTTTATGTCATCCCATATAACTCTTAGGTTCTCTTCATTTCTCTTAAATCTTTGTTCTGATTTTTCTTCATAGAGACTGGTGTCAAGGGATTTAACCTCTAG
>NW_006921624.1:5574371-5576037 GCF_000298275.1 Orycteropus afer afer
AAAAAAAAAAAAAAATGGCCGTGCTTCATTGGTCTCTGGCTTCTTCCCTTTTCTCAGTCGTTTTCCTCACTCCATCTCCACTCAACACTTAGTCTAATTTTCTATTATCTCATTTGATGTGCAGAGTTCCAGGATCATGATCTGTATCTGTTTCACTTGGTTTTTGGGTTTCTGTTGTGGAGGGGTTGTGTGGAGTGTATCACCAGGATGCCATCTTGTCTCCTCTCCTCTCCTTCATCTCCACTTTCAAGAAGAACTTTACATTGAAGAATCCAGCAGAATGTTGCAACAGTGGCTTGAAATAGGATGGGTCAGTTATATCCAGTTAGGAAAGATTTTCTAGAGAAATTGATAACTGTGGTACTGGTTCTTTGGTGATAAGAAGGTGACAGCCAGTTGGAAAGGATGATGAGCATCCTGGAAAAAGGCAGTTGGGTAAATAAAGGCCCCAGAGCAAGAAATCACATGGCTTGATGTGGGTCAAAGTGGAGTGCTGGGGAAACTGAAACCTTGAGTGCTTCACCATATAATGGAAGCAGGTGCGTACTCCATTTCCACCACTTCCCAACTGTGTGATCTTCTGTAAGTTACTCGACCTCTCTGAGCCCCAGTTTCCTTTTCTGTAGAATTGGAGAAATGATACATAGTTTGCAGGGATGTAAAAAGGCATAAATAATACAATATTTATAAATCTTCTAGTCCAGTGCTTGTTCAAAAAACAATAGTATTATTAACTTATTTTTATTCTTTGTGCCTGAAGGTTTAAAATAGGTTCTAAATCTGGTACCCCAAAACTGTATCACCTCAAATGCCACATGTCATTGATCAGTACTGGCTGCCTGGAGCAGGGAATTGTGAGGTTGCATATGTGTTCAGCAGGAAGGAGTGCTATGATCAATCCGTTATGTCTACACAGGGGAAGGGAAGGAATGGGAGTGTTGACATCTGTTCCAAATTTTGTTGACCCTGTAATAAATGTTGATTCAGAGCTAGGAGGCATGAGCATAGGCTAATGTGTTATGGAAGGGTACTAAAAGTGGGTGTTTGACTTGAACAATCTCTTTAAAGATTGGAAGGTATGGGACAGGTGGGAAGGAGGAAAAGGAACATTTTAAGACAGCTGAATTTAGATTTCATCTTGTTGGCAACACATTTTATTTTGGGGCCACAACAATCATGAGCCAAAATGCCAGAAATCCATCCCTTATTGGCTGCTACAAAACAACATGCATCCACTTCCTTGGCAATACAGAATCCGTTTGAGCAGAATCTGGGTGAGGAGGGCACGATGTACGTGCTTCATTTACCAAACCCCCAGGTCTCTGGTAACTTTTCAGAATGCTAAGCTATTTATTTTGGGAGTCTTTAAGCTTAGTCAGTTGGTATTTAGAGACAGCTAGGAATTTTGGATTTCACTTTCATTCCAATAGAAAAGAGAAAAACTAAAATGATTTCCAAATACTGGTAAGTCAAACAAGGACAGCCTGGCTCCAATCTGGCCTCATCCCCCTATTCCCCACCCCCTCCCACAAATGTGCAGAGAAACATGGAATGAAAAGAAAAAGCTGCATAATAAATGCACTATGCCATGAGTTAAAATTTCCCCTGGAGAATGGTAGACAACAAGACTCCCTCCACATTAGTGGATGCAGAAAAGCATCCATCA
>NW_006921624.1:5576922-5578439 GCF_000298275.1 Orycteropus afer afer
TGTGAATGATTGCATTACTGATCCCAAGTTTTTGCCCTTTCTAATATCCATGCCCTTGGCTGTGTCTGCCTTTCTTCCGAGGACATTAAATATAGAGAAGTATTGGCTTTTCCAGATAGGCTGTAATATGGGAGAGGCATGGGGTAAGCATGAATACAAGTAAGAGAGCAGGTAGAATCAGCCACTTAATATTTCAGACAAATAAAAAACCAAAAAACCAAGTCTGTTGCCTTCCAATCAACTCCAGCTCATGGTGACCCTGTGTGTTACACAGTAGAACTCTGCTCCATAGAGTTTTTGAAGCTTTAATCTTTACAGAAGATTGCCAGATTTTATTTTTCTGGGAACCAGTGAGTGAGTTTGAACCACCAACCTTTAGGTTAGTAGCCTATCACAAACCACTTGAGCCACCCAAAGACCTTCCATACTATGAATGTGAACGTGTGTGGAACCAGCATTGTCATCTCCATAGCTCCCATTTATTGAGCACCTATTATTGCATGTGAGTTAACATGACAAGCACTTTGAGGCAGTTTCCTATTTAATTTTCACAATGCCTCTATAAAACAAAAAACCCACTGCCATCAAGTTGATTCCAACCCACAGTGATCCCACAGGACAGAGTAAAACTGCCCCATAGGGTTTCCTATGCTGTAAATCTTTAGGGAAACAGACTGCCTCATCTTTCTCCCATGGATCACTTGGTGGGTTTGAACCACTGACCTTTTGGTCAGCAGCTGAATCCTTTAACCACTATGCCACCAGAGCTCCTTCAATGTTCCTATGAGGCTTTATTAATCTTTTTTTATCATAGAAGAGAAGAAACTGAGGCTGAGAGAAGTTAAGTATCTTTGCATGATCACACAGCTGTTGTCTGGCAAATCAAGAACTCAAATCTGCATCCTGGCATCTCTAGGCTGTGAGATCTTAGGGTATATCTAGTTCAGTTGCTTTCAAAACTTAGTTTTATACACAGCTGAATTCTTTTCATAAATAAAATCTCACACAGACACTTGTGGTAAAATGTCTTCATGGCCAAGATTTATGCTTCCCTACGTCCTCGCCCTTTTCCCATGTACCTTGGCAGTGCCCTTCCCTTTGACCTTGAGTTGGTCAGAACGATAAGATTTTCCAGTGAGATTTTAACAGACACAATGTAAGCAGAAGCTTGAAAAATTGCTTGCACAATTGGGCTTGCTATGTTGTGCTTCTGCCACTGCCATTTAAGAGACATGCTTGGACTCTCCCACTGGCTCCAAGAGGAGGCTAAAAGAAACATGGAACACAGCCAAACTGCTTCAGCTAAGCCCAGCCTAGATCAGCTGACCCCATCCAACCTTCCAATGCTCATGAGTGAGATCATGCCTGAGATGAAAACTCATCAGTCAACTGAGCTGTGCAGATGAGTGGGAAACACATGTTCGTTGTTGAAGTCACTGAGGTTTGTAGTATTTTATAACACAGTGACTTCATGGCAATAGCTAATTTATGAAAACTTTCATCCAAAAGAAAAAAAA
>NW_006921624.1:5578844-5580294 GCF_000298275.1 Orycteropus afer afer
GTAGGAAAGAGATGGTTTCTAGTCTAGCTCCCACCAAAGAAATAGCTAACACCTTAGCCCTCAAATCCGTCTCTTGTGGAATAAGGGGTTATCACTTATGCACCTCCTCATAAGCAGTTTCAACTGTCCATTTTTCTTAATAATAGTTTAAAATTATTGAGCATGTACTATGATTAAGGCACAGTACTGAACATGGCAGATGCATAATCTTGAATTCTTTGAGATAGCCATTATTATTCATCTAATTTTGCTAATGGTGAAACTGATGCTTAGAGATAGTCAATAGCCATGCTTAGAGATGGTTTATGGTCTTGCAGCTGGTAAATGATGGAGGTGGGATTTAGAGTTCCTCAATTACTCTGCAACTGGTGCTCTTAGGCACCACATAATAACAATAATGATAAAAATAAAGGATCCTTTCTACTTACTGGGTTTATGCTATGAGCCAGACATTGAACTAGATATGTCATTACCATTACCTTATTTAAAACTCACACCTATGTCCAGAAAATCCTGCTTTTTCTCCTCATAGCACTTGCTGTCATTTATTTGTGTTTGACAGTAATCTTCCCCACTAGACCACCACCTTGGGGAAGGCAAGGATGCTACTTGTTTTATTCCTTGCTTTTGCCACTGCTATTGCCAATACTATTGTCAGTTTGTTGTACTGTGTTGGCTTTCATGTTTCTGTGAGTGTGGAAGCGATGCCACTGTTATTTCAAATATCAGCACAGCCACCCATGGTGGACAGTGTTAGGCAGAAAACACGGCTGGCCAGGTGGGTGAATGTTTAAGCCAGAGGGCATTTTAAGAACTGGTCAAGCAAGGAGGCGCCTGAGCAGAGCCCATACCAGACCCCAGCATGTAACCCTTGCTTACGAAAGACCCCAGCACCTGACTCTTACTCACAAACACCACCAACCATTTCCTGCCCACTATGTTAATGAAGTGCTTCAACTCTGCTTCCTAACCCCATGCTAATGGGGTACTTTAACCTTATTGGTTCCTGTAACACATACCAGGAAGAAAATCACTATAAAAAACCCTTTCTTTCATCTGGGCAGTGTGACTTCTCTGGCCCCTCTCAGGGACCCGTGAACCTTGCCCAGGCCCCTCTCGGGGATGCATAAACCTCTCCCAGGAGCACAGAATAAAAACTTCTCTTTAACCCCACTTTTGTGCGTCCTCTTCTCCTTACTGCGATGTTACAGACAGGTTTCACAGACTTGAAGACTAAGACAGACTCAGAAGAAGGAAGAAGTCATCCACTTCTCGAAGGATTGGCCAGTGAAAACCTTATGCATAGCAGTAAAACACTGTCTGATACATTACTGGAAAACATTATTATTATTATTATTATTATTTTAATTTTATTTTGATTTGGGTGAAGATTTACAGAGTAAATTCACTTTTCATACAGCAGTTCACATATACTTTGTCTCATGTCATT
>NW_006921624.1:5589514-5595736 GCF_000298275.1 Orycteropus afer afer
ACCTTGGTTCCAATCCCAGCTCTGCCACTTTTTCACTCTGCTCTTCAGCAAGTGGCTAACCCTTTCCTATATACCAAAAAGGAATTGCATTCTTACTGCATAGAGGAAGTTGTAAATGTAGGGACTCAATTCTGGAGACAGACTGCCTGGGTTCATATTCCAACTCTGTCTCTGAGTAGCTGGAGCATCTGAGACAAAGCACATAGCACCTCTATTTCTTCCCTCATAGGTAAAGAAAGTTGTTATAGGGACTCGAAGCAATCCTCATACTCATAAAGTATCAGAAGAGACTCTGGCAGAGAGTGAACATGACAGACTCATGGTCACTTAGTCAATTAGTGCTCTAGTCAAATCCAGGCCAAGCTCACCTCCAAGTTCACTGCTCTTTTGAATAATATGTCAAAGTTTGAGATATGTGTTTTGCTCAAGCTTCTTTCTTCCATCACCTCTAACAGGGTAGACCTTCCCCTTTCTTTCCCCAAAAACATTTTGACATACTTGAATTATATTCTACACTGGTAGAGACAAGCACATTTTCCACCCAGGGAAGCAGTGGGGCCTGCTTCTAGAAAGGAATGAAAAGAAGCATCAAAAAATGGAAAACAGCAAAGGAAGATGCAAAAATAATTAAAATATGAAACATGCTGCCGTCTTCTCAGGATTTCAATTTTGCAGTTGCCTAAGGGGAGGGGTGGCAGACGTTCACTTTCTCACACTGATACACATTTTGATAAAGTGTGATAAAGACTAGAAAAATTGACAGATCAAATTGGAATAAGAACTTAAGAGGTCTGCATTCTGTAAGTGAGGAAAAGCAGCCCAGGCACTCTATGAAGACAGGCACTGAGTTCTCCTGCTTTTGCAAGCAAATGTCCTTGGATACTCACCTGTCCCTTTATCTGGCTAATTTCCATGCACCCTTCAGATCTCAGCTCAGGCGCCTCTGTTTCAGGGAAATCTGCCCTGATTCCCCTGACTGGACTTTTGTTGTTGCTAGATGTCATTGAGTTGATTTTGCCACAAAGTGACCCTATGCCACAGAACAGAACTGCCTCCACAGGAGTTTTATGGCTGTAATCTTTACAGAAACATATCCCAAGGTCTTCCTCACACAGAGTGGCTTGGTGGGTTTGATCCACCAACCTTTCAATTAGTAGCCAGTTGCTTAACCATTGGGCTACTGGAGCTCCTTCAGACTAGTCCTCTAAGCTCACTGCACTTTCTTTCTTAGTGCTTACTGTTGCTGTCACTACTGCATTGCTTACTTGTGTGGTTATTTAATTTATGTTTGGCTCTTCTACTAGACTGTCGGCACCAAGAAGTCAGAGAATATATTCTTTAGGTCACCTTGTGTTGTCAGTGTCTAGCACAGTGCCTGGCACATACCAAGCACTTGATAAATATTCATTGAAAGAATGAAGGAATGAATGATATAGACATGAGATTATGAGCAAGCAGGAATCAGCAGGGGAAAAAAAAAAAAAACCAGACTTCATGGCAGGATATCCCATTGTGGGTTCTTATCTCATAGAGTTCTTTCCTACACATTGATCAAATTTTAGCTCTGGAGCCCCATTTTAATATGTTCTCAGCCAAAGGACCCCCTTCTCTTTTTGTAATGCCCATGAGAACCAATCTACAAATCCTCATGGCAGGGTGGGAAGGGATGCACTTTAAATTATATATGCAGCTTGCATTATATTCTCTTTGGGAAGCACTGAGTCCATCATTACTGGGGTGGAAGTGGAGAACCAAATTATATGATATAAGATAAGGCAGAGTGGCAGGACTATGTATAGAAGGGGGCACTGAATGACATCTGTACTATATTCTGACCACTATAATTATTATTATAGTCCATTCAGTAATTACTCATTGTGTTTCTCCACAGTAACATTATTTAATCATTTATCCTATAGAATTAATTACCTCCACCAGCTGTCTGTCACTTTGTTATACTGTGGTTGCTTGTGTGTTGCTATAATGCTGCAAGCTATGATGTCAGAATTTCAAATATCAACAGGGTCATCATAGTGGACAGGTTTCAGTAGAGCTTCCAGACTAAGACAGACTAGAGAGAAAGGCCTAGTGATCTACTGAAAATAAGCCAATGAAAACACTACAGATCAAAATGGAATATTGTGTGATATAGTGCTGTAAGATAAGCCTCCTGTTGTTGTTGTTATGTGCCATCGAGTTGGACCCGACTCATAGCGACCCCTCCTTGGGCTTCCAAGGTACTATCACTTCCTCCTTCCAAGGAGTGGCTGGTAGGTTTGAACTGCCAGCCTTCTGGTTATCAGTCAAGTGCCTTAGGCACTATGCTACCAGAGCCCCCTAGGTTGGACCAAAACAAACAAACAAAGTTGCTGCCATTGAATCAGTTTTGACTCACAGCGACCCTACAGGACAGAGTAGAACTGCCCCATAGGATATCCAAGGCTGTAAATCTTTACAGAAGAAAACTGCTACATCTTTCTCCTACAAAGCAGTTGGTGGTGAGAACAACTGACCTTTTGGTTAGCAGCTAAATGCTTACCTGTCACACCACCAGGGCTTCTTCCTGGGTTGGAAGACATTCAAAGTACACAGCAACGGACTCGAGCTATTGTACCAGTGATCATGAAGGTGGAACAGGACTGGTCACCATTCTTTCTGTTGTACATGGGATTGCCATGAATCATAGCCGACTCAACGAAGCCAAAAACAACGGCTAACACCAACGTTAGTTATCTATTGCTGTGTAACAATATTACCACAAACTCAATGGCTTTAAACAATATGTTTGTTAACACACAGTTTCTGTGGTCAGGAGCACAGGCACAGCTTAGCTGGGCATCTGTTCAGGGTCTCACAGAGGCAACTGAAGTATTGGCCAGAGCTGGGATCTCATCTCTAGGCTCATGTTGGTAGTTATGGGCAGCTTACATGGTTTATGGGAGAATTCATTGCCTTGTGGTGTACACCCAAGGACCTTAGTTTCTTGTTGGCTGTTGGCTGAGGCTGCCCTCTGTGCCTAGCTGGTTCCTTGCCACCTGGTTCTCCTGAATATGACCATTTGTATCAAAGCCAGCAGCGGAGAACAGTGTTCTACCAAGACGGATGTTACAATCTTGTGTAACTAATCACAGAAATAATGTGCCATCATCCTTGCTGTATTGCTTAAAAGCAAGTCACACGTCCTGTTCACACTCAAGGGGAGGGGATTTCATAAGGACATGAATGCCAGGAGGCATGTATCTTAGTGAACTCCATAGTGTCTGTCTATCACAACTACACAATGCTTACTTCAGGCCTGGAAATATAGACATGTTGTTGTTTTCAGGTGCCATCAAGTCGGTTCTGACTCAAAGTGACTCTGTGTACAACAGAACGAAATGATGCGGTTCTGTGCCGTCCCTACAATCCTTGCTGTGCTTGAGCCCATCTTTGCAGCCACTGTGTCAGTCCATCTCACTGAGGGCCTTCCCCTCTTTCACCAACCCTCCATTTTACCAAGCATAATATCCTTCTCCAGGGAATGGTCCCTTCTGACAACATGACCAAAGTAGGTGACACAAAGTCTGGCCATTCTCCCTTCTAAGGACAATTCTGGATGATCTTCTTCCAGGACAGATTTGTTTGTTCTTCTGTCAGTCCATGGTATTTTCGGTATTCTTTGCCAACACCACAGTTCAAATTCACCGATTCTTCTTCAGTCTTCCTTATTCATTGTCCAGCTTTCACATGCATATGAGGTGATTGAAAATACCATGGCTTAGGTTAGAAACACCTTAGTCTTCAAAGTGATGTCTTTGCTTCTTAACACTTTAAAAGAGATCTTTTTTAAAGACTTCTTTTAAAAAGGAAATATAGCTATAGAATATTGTATATTCCAAATCGTTTAGAGATTTTTTGGATCTAATTTCTCCAGGAAAAACAGACTCAGAAAGGGGAAAGGACTTGCAAAGGTGGTGCAGTGAGTGTCAATGTGGGTGTCAGAAGAGAAAACTTCCCAGAGAAAACTCCAGCTCCTACAGCAAGTGGTGAAATTGAATAAAAGCAATGGACTTTGTTCTTAACACCAAAAGGCCATAAGATGCTGCGAATTAGGAGTACAGTTTTGCAGCAGATAGACACTCCTTGAGGCCGCAATGGCTCTGAATGTGCCTTTCTCCCAGGTCAAGCAGCACTGTGTCCTGGCTCTGGAGGAATGGGGTAGGGAGGGAGAAAATATCCTGTTGTTTGTGATCATTAATGACCCACAGAGCTTCCTGGGCAGGTTGGAGGCTCAACCTCCAGAGGTCCTACAGGATATTCAGTTAGTCATACTGGGTTCTGCCTCCAATTTCATGGCTGTACAGCTGGAGACATGCCATCCTGCTCACTTCTGGCCCATTGAGGGCTGACACTGAACCACCTGCTGGATTTCCTCTGTGAAGAGGGTGTGTAAAGGGTCTACTGGGAGGCAGGGCTTTATGCACATGAAACTAAATGGTATAGAAAACATCCTAGAATTGAAGAGTGTGGAGTGTTTTAGAGCTAATAGGAATATTGTTGATAGTAGATGATGATAGTGTGCAGTAACACACTTCATTTAATACCCACAAATCCCTTATTTTGGATTAAAAAACAAACACACCTGAGATTTAGGCATAAGCCAAGTGACTTGCAGGGCCAGGTCGCAAAGTTATACTTTTATGCTATAATCCTAGATAGTCCAGTAATGATAATAGTAGTAGCTTACATAGAGTGCTTTTGTGGACCACACTCTGGCTTATGTACTTCATGTGAATTCATTCATTTATTTTTACCATAACTCTAACAAGTAGAAACTATCATCACTTCAGTTTCACAGAGAAGAAACTGACTCAGAAAGGTGAAAACACTTATACAGGGTCACACAGCTTTAGGTGCAGAGGAGGGAATTGAACAGCCTCCGCACACTTACCCACTATGCACACTATATCTGTTTAGCACAATCTCAACCATTTCCATTTTTCGTAAGGGAAAATTGAGACCCAGAAAAGTGAAGCAGCTGAGCTGGAACTGGAACGAGGCATCCTATTTCCCAGGCCAGAGTACCTTCCTTCCACTGGCTTCATTCTTCAGACTAATGGCCTTTAAAAGTCTCTGGGCATCTGGCCCCTCTGCATGAAGGATGCAGGGTAATTAAAATCCCTCTTCCCACCTTTCTCCCTCTTTCAACATTTTGTAAACATCCCCCCCCCCCCGTTCTTTTCTTTTAAGCCTGTCACTTCTGCTCATTTGGATAAGATCTGGTACCCAGGGGGTTCTCTGATGAGTGACATCACAGCCAGTCTTCTTCCCATGGGAAGCCAGGGGAAGGGACAGTCTGGACAGGGACCATTTTCCATTAAATTGGCCTCCTACAATCTGTGGAGTTTAATCTTCACTTGAAAGTGTTTTTGATCAGTTTTCAGTCCACCCTCTCCTTCTGGCCCACTCCAGTCTCTGGGCTCAGCACCCTCTCTTTCCGCTACTGTCGGAGCATTCAAGTTGCGTGTGATGGGGGAAGAGTGGCGGTTCCTTTACCTGCATCTCCCCGCTGCCTTTCTAACTAGACAGAAGTGCTAACTCCAGCTCCCTTTCTAGAAGCTGAGGATCAGCTGCTGTATTGAGATTTGACTTGGTGTGTGCATTTCAAAGGCATCTTCTGACCAGCTCTCCCAGTGGCTGCAGACTTTTCCCTCTCTCTTCTTATTCCTCTCCCTCATTCCCCTCTCACCTCTGATCCTGTCTTCTCCCCCTGGCTCTTACCCCTTTTTTTTCCAGTGACTGTTTCAGGGCCATCCTTTTATGCTTTGGAATGAATTGCTAACACAGCTCCCCTGCCAAGCAAAGCAAGGTCTGATCTCCTAAATGGTCCAGGATTTGCAGGGAAAATAATGTTTCAATGTCCCGAAGCCCTCATTATAGATTCATTTGGTGGAATGCTGGTTTACAGAGGGGGAAGACCATTTGCTTACTCCATAAATGAATTTCTGGCAAGGCAATATCCATCCAGATTGAAGGTACCCTCAGGTCCTCTTCTCCCCAGTGTTATGAGACATTATTCCAAATAAACCAAATGCATATTCATGACTACGGGGTTGAAAAACTCTGGACTGAGAAGAGCTAGCCATGTCCTTGATGTCCACTAGACCTAGGTCTGGGATCTGTTCCTGCCATTTCCTTACTGTGTGACCTTTTGCAGGTCCTTAACCCCTCTGGGTGATGCTA
>NW_006921624.1:5596076-5599552 GCF_000298275.1 Orycteropus afer afer
AGTAGCCGAACACTTAATTGTTATGTCACCAGAGCTCTTCATCAGTATAGTCGAATAATAATAGTACCCAATTTCTAAACTTATTCTGGGGATTAAATGAGATGAAGCTTAAAAGTTTTTCTGGACCATGGAACCAAACCAAATCAAACTCACTGTCATCAAGTTGATTCTGGCTCATTAAGTCCCCCGCTGGGTTTCCAAGACTATAAATCTTCATGGAAGCAGACTGTCTCATCTTTCTTCTACAGAGTGGCTGGTGGGTTCAAATCACTGAGCCTTTGGTTAGCAGCCAAATGCCTTAAATGCTATAGCACCACAGCCCCTTGGACCATGGAAAAGTGCTCAGCAAATACCAGTTCTTTCTTTCCTTGGGATCGATCCAAAGAAAGTATTTTTGACTTTGAGGTCCTAGTGCCTTGGCCACTACCCGCCTGCCTCCCGTTTGAGAGATAACTGTAAAATTCGAGGAGGGACACTGCTTTGGGCTAGTTACTTTTTTTAGGCTTTGTTTTCTTCTATAAAATAAAGATAGCAATTCTAGCTCTGATTGTGGTGAGGACTCAATTGCAATGTAATCAGTGCACTATAAGAACAAATCCATTTCAAACAATCATGTTGTGTTAGAGAAAACATGTCTATGGTGCTTTCTAGTTTTTAAAGCATGTTCATGAACTATCTTCTTTGATCTAAGCATCCAAGGAGGGCCCATTTTCAAGCCTTCTGCTAATTATAAACCATTCTTGTATATTCATTAAAGCAGGCCCCCTAGACATATCTGCTTTTTCATGCCATATGAGTCAAACCCATGCTATTGTATATTTTGAAAAGCAACACCCCACCTTTTTCTATATTGCTTACAGTACAAAAATTTCACTCATTCATATCTTCTCTGTCTACACACACTGCCACACACATATTGAGATTCTGAGATTTTTGATAGAAAAGTAGGAAAATCATTCCTATTTTTCATGCAAATATCCTTAGAGCAGAGAATATAGCTATGGATTTTAATAGCAATGGGAGGTCCCGATGGCTCAGGTGCCTCTCCGTCTTCTGGTTGATGTTTGAAAATTCCACCATCTCAGCTTCGTCATTTGGCTCATGTCTCGAATCCCTTATGAATGCAGGTCTCATTTGGCAGTCTACATGGTTATTAATCATTCATACCTTAATTATGAATAGCCTAAACAAAGAATGGACTGTAATGAGCATGAGGGCACAAGGTATTTGGGAGCAGAGGAGATAAAAGCACCAAGCATGGCAAAATGACTCCAGAGGCTTGATATTTCAAAGGCTTGGCTGATGTTTGCTTGGATTATCCTTCTGAATTTCTCCATGGTCACTGCTACAGTTCAGTACCCTGCAGTCCCCTACCTAGACTGTTGCAATGGCCTCCTTACCACACTCCTTGCCACCAGAATAAAATAAACCATTCCCAGCATGATCTGTCTTAAACCCAAATTAGATTATGAGAGATGACAATCATTTCTATCTGGAGCCCGTCCATCTTAGAAAAACTGAAGGATCTAGATTGTTGGCATCCCTTTGATAGGCACCATTTACCATGGAGGAGCTCTGGTAGCATAGTGCCTAAGGCACTTGACTGCTAATCAAAAGGCTGGCGGTTCAAATCCACCAGCCACTCCTTGGAAGGAAGGTTGGACAATCTACTTCCATAGTGATACTGCCTCGGAAACCCAAGGAGGGGTTGTTATGAGTCCAGTCTGACTCGATGGTACATAACAACAACATACCATTCAGCATGGTATCTCCTCACTTATGGGAGGAGAGAGAAGAGATTTAAGCAAAGTTTACCCCATCTGCACCCCACCAACCAACCCCAGTCATCAGCTGCTACTGGGCCACCTCAATCTCTTGTGTATCAGAAGGCTCCCACCTGTAGTTGTCAGAGGCCACCTGGCCTTCTCCTCCTCCTTCAGTGCTGCTGACTGAGGTGTAGGCCCTATAAGGTGTGAGAGTGCATTTGTTATGGAATCTGCCTCTAATCTTCACCTGTGACTGTGGAGACCGTTTGTATATGGCAGTCTCTTGGAGGCAGAAGTGAGGGTTTCTGTCTCTACTTATTCAGTGCCACAGGAAAATAGAGGGAAAAAATAGAAACAGGTGTTTGATTAAATAAGCATGTCACTAGCAGTTAAGAAAACACAAGCAAAAAATGTGTTGTCTGTTGGCATCTATTATAGGGTTTCGATATTCAATTGGGGTGCTCATCTTCATTATATCACTGAATTTGGGCAATTGCTGCCTCTTACTGGGCCTCAGTTTGTTTTCCTTTAAAATAAGCATGGGAAGATAGGTTGAATTGATGAACTTTAAATCTAAGCTCCATGTTTTGCTAAATCCCCAATTAAAAAACAAAAAAAGAAAGAAACTCATGGCTATTGATTTGATTCTGACTTATAGTGACCTCCTTTGGGTTTCTGAGGTGGTAAATCTTTATGGAAGTACATTGCCTAGTCCTCCTTCCATGGAGTGGCTGGTGGATTTGAACCAGCAACTTTCTGGTTCGCAGTCAAATGCCTTAGGCACCACACCACCAGAGCTCAATACAACATACTTTACAGTTTTTTTTTTTCTCCATATTTCTGAAATAGAAATCCTGTAATCATTGATATGCCATAGCGAAATTGGTAGCATTTTCTCTTTGTTGGTAATGCATAAAATAATAGTGTGTTTTAAATTTGATGACATCCTAAATCTGATGATTTATGTGATATCCATTGTTCCATCCTTTTTTCTTGTGACCATGTTGACCAAGCAGAAGGAAAAAGGTCTCACAGCAGATAGAGTATCTTCTTTCTGTATCACTTCTGGAATTAAGCTGTTTGGTTGTAATAATTAGGATTAGATTTAGCTCAATATAGGAAATCCCCTAAATAATAGTCACTTTACAAAAATAATTTCTTTCTTTCTCGCAGACAGGAATTCCAGAGTCAGGAAGGCTATGGTTTAATATAGCAGCTTCAGCATCCTTGGGGATCCAGTCTCTCGTATTTCTTCTTCTCATCCCAATGCATGGCTTCTGACCTTGAGGTCACCTCATGGTCTAAGATGGCAGATGGAGCTCCAACTTTTCATGACCAGGGAGGAGCAAAGAAGGAGGAGATTGGGGCAAAAAGGACCCACCTCAAAGATGAGGTTTGGAATTGCCACACAAATGTCCACTTACTGTTTCTGTCCAGAACCTGATCCCATGGGAAACCCTAGTTGAAAGAGACGCTGGTGAGCACAGTCTTTTTGTTCAATGCCTTGCTGCTCCGAGTAAAATTAAGGTCAGCTGTGAAGGAAATAAGGCACCCTGGTGGCACAATGGTTAAGCTCTCAGCTGCTAACTGAAAGGTTGGCAGTTTGAACCCACTCAGTGGTTCCACGGGAGAAAGAGCTGATGATCTGTTCCTGTGAAGATTACACCAAAAATAAATAAATAAATGCTGTTGTTATTGTTAGGTGCTGTC